>NC_058065.1:8986143-9315309 GCF_020085105.1 Siniperca chuatsi | reverse complement strand
GAAAAACATCAATATAACAGGTGACTATAAACTTTTGAGCGGTAGTGTGTGTGTGTATATGTGCACACACCTCAGTATTTGACCTCAGTATTTCTAAAATCCTGGCTACAACCTTGGTGACATGACTGACAAAAGACAGCCGTAACATGCAGTGTTGTGCAGTGCTTTATCCCAACCCACCTACAGTATATAGTAATCACACAATAAGACTAATGGAAAATACTCCTATACTCATTATTCTAAGATATTGTTTTTAAGTAGCTTTCCAGTCAGTTTGGCTCAGTACTCACTTTCGACAACAACCAGTTCAAATTTGGACTCCGTTATCTGAGGGTCCAGTGAAAGCCGCAATGTAATGGTGTCACAGTGTAACTACCAAGATACACACATCCTGAAGGCAAGAATCAGCGTCCCAGCCAGTCATGGGGCCGTGTATTTACAGGATGCTTGTAGGGTTTTGTTTTGTCAAGTCATAAACTGTGTTCAAATTAGTACCAAAGGTTTTTCTTCCTATATTTAGATTTTCTCTTGTACTTTATTCTATTTCTAATCTTATTAAATTTGTTCTGTGTAATTGCCCTTTATTAATTTAGTTTGCAATATTCCTCAGTGATCTTCTTAAAGACTTTGTAACTCTAAACCTGAGTAAACTTTCAATACTCTAATTTAGCTTTTAAAGTTTTTGAAACTGAGATAGACAGAGACAAACTGCGAGCAACTCTTTGGTATTTTTTTCCCTTTTGAAATGTTTTGAAATATTAACAGTGGGTGATAAAGAGAGAAAATGAGGCAGACTTTTCAGACAGCAGCAGAGTGATGGAGAGAGTCAGACAGAGAGCACCGAGGCTCCCTGAGCACCAATAGGTCTGCTTTTGGAGAGAGAAGGGGGAGGAAAGGGGAGGAGGGGCGCCTCGGATTAAGAGGCTGAAAAATGGTTAAAACGTGTCAACGTGTAATTGCACGATAAGGCCCCCTCGCGAGGAATCCGTTGGCCCCGTTGCTATTTTCTATGGCATCCCGGCTAATCTCCTCGCGCCACATTCGGTCTTGTGCAATCGGTCCCCCGTAATCTCCCATAACAGAACCGGGTCCAACGTCGGAGGTGAGGGTTTTTATAGGAGGAGAGGGAGGGAAATATGCGGAGGCGTGATAAACTGATGCCGATTAGCCACGTTTAGGACACCGGGAGCACGCGGGATGGGGGTGCATGGGGTTATGAAGTGGGAAGTGCCAGAGCAGCGGTGTCCAAGCATGTGCCAAGCAGAACATGAGGAGAGGATGAAAACCTGCAGACACATGGCTGTGGATGGGTCCAGCCTCCAGCCTCAGTGACGGGCCAAAGGGAGCATCCGGGGCCACTGGATATGAGGCTGTATTATTGACTGATCAATCAAAGTATCCTATTACAAACACTGATTCTTGCCTTAAAGTGATGCAGATATTCGTCATTTCTTCTTACCTGAGCTTCAGTGAGGCCAAATGTGACGCTTTCATCATCATGTCACATCAGGACCTGATGATAAACCTGATAATTTGATTCATCACACTTTTCAGATTATAATATCTTGTAAATTATTCTTCCCAGACATTTCATGGATTTGGATATTTGGAGAATTTGGAGGAAAATCTCTTGTCATACCTTGAGGTTTAGTGGATGATGCTCCTCACAGTAGTTTTACAGAAAACGTTTATTGTGACAAAATCCGTCCATCTTTGATCTTGCAGTTTCTAACCACCATACTGAAGACATTATTGATCAAAAAGTCCAACTAGAGCAATATTTAGAGGCAATAATCCCAGCATTATCGCGTTGAACAAAAACACACTGAACTTTATACTTCTCCTTTTCACCCCTCAAATTCATTTTTAGTCTTCTTAAAATGTCTTCATCTTTTAAATTCCCTCAAGGACCTCAAGTTTATAAATACTCAAAAGATGATCTGTTAACATCTCTGCCTCCTTCCCTTTTGACAGTTTAACTTTTGAGTTTAGCATTTTCTGAAATAAATGACTGGCAACCGTTTTAATAGTATTTTCAGCAATACAAATATAATATACCCAAAAATACGTTTTAGTGTCAGTTTATGTATTAAGTCTGAACAACAAATCTTTTTACAGCCTCTCAAACTTCTTTCAATTAATCAGTTACCAGTCGTTGCAAATGTGGAATTCATTTAGGGATTAATAAGCAGCCGTGGATACTGACTGTCACTAAAGTAGCTCTTTAAATTATCCCAGGCGAGTTGGCTTTGGCGATATTTTAATGTGATGGAAAATCATCTAAAACAATGAGAAAACAAGAATTCACATTTATTAATTAAGAGTCATGCAGTAGTAAAAAGGTGGTTAAGTATGTATTTTCTTAACAACCACCACAAATCAGAAAAACATGTTTGTGCATTATTCCTTTTTAAAGTGAACATCCTCATTTTTATACAGGTTTGGTGGATTTTATTTCAATGTATGTTTACGTATTAAGGTAGTAAAGTTATTTAAAAAAAAGTTATTTCGTAAACCCTTCACATATCAATCCAAATTTTATTCGTTTTTACCAAAGAGCAAAGACAGACCCAAATTTAAAGCAATCTGATATGAAATTTAACAAAGAAAAAAATCACACTAGGAAACATTATTCAGGACTTAGGCGTCTAATAAATACCTTCAGTTTAAACACCTGACATCCATGGAAACAGCTTTATTTTATGTGATTTGCATCCACGTTGCCCTCTTGTTTTTAAGTCCAGACCCCAGTGGGAATTAGTCTGATAAAACCAGGGGTGTTGTTTGCTGGGCTTTTTGTTGGGGGTGACCCCCGGGCTGCCCCAGCTTCCACCAGGACTAATCCCCATTCTCCTCCAACACAAAAACCTCCTCTCCTCGCCTTCTCCCTCCTCCCCCTCCTCCACGCTCATTCATTCCTCCCTCCCTACCCCATCCTACCCCAGGGCCTGCAGTGATTCAGCCATCACATTTAAAGAAGGAAATAATTTAACAGCCAGGAGAATTGCGCGCACACAGGTGCAGGCGTTTGATGCTGGGGGTGAGATGGGGTAGGATTTGAGGACCTGTGAGGGACCCAGGTGGAGGCGGGGTTGAAGTGGGCCCCATTGAGGCCAGCTGAAGAATTAGTTGTTCGTTGACCAGCGGATACTCTTGTTGTCAGATTTACTTTTGCTTGAGATCTAGATTACTGAGGTCATGACCCTGAAGCAGGTACAAAAAAAAATTTAACTTTGCTTTGCTTGGCCTATGAGTGCAATATTATACCAACAAATAGGACCACAAATTCAGCATATGAAAGTGGGTCTGACTGTCAAGGTCATAAAGTCCATTTAAATGATGCATGATCAAGTTGGCCATGATGCAGTTGATGAATAATTGTGCCAGAATTTGAGGGGAGAAAATAAGTATATTGGGATAAAACGATAGAAAGGCCTTCTCATCCTGTAGTGTACATATTTTACATGCAGGTGATTTTAATAATCAGGATACAGTAAGGCTAGCTCACGGGAAAAGGGATTTAGCTGAAAATATCCTACTGCATTTTCAGCACTTGCAAGAATGTAAGAAACAGAGATAGAAAATAAGAAATGACTATATAACACAACATGATGAATATAGAATAAATCCCTATAATCCCTTTTGTTTCTATGTTGCATGTTCTATGTATGTTCTGGCATTAATAAATAATTTAAAAAAAACATGAAAATGTGCTTTTGTTTTAAATACAGACACTAATGTGTGAGTCCTGGAGACCGTGGCCCCATTTTAAATGACAGACAAATGGAAAATTAGGACATTATCAGGCTAATATTTTGTATATTAATCTCCCTGGAGAGAAAATCAAACAAAATATGTGATCATATATGTTATTATATTGTGGGCATATAAGATATTAAACACAACTTTACAGTTACAGATATCCTTAAATCCTAGGGCAGGAAACTCAAATGTAAACAAAAAAAATTTAATTTCAGGAAAAAATGTAGGCCTGTCCTCTGTTTTCATAGGCTATTTCCCATTTCCCCATTAAAAGACCCTATTTTCACATAACTCCCATCACCTTAATATGACTCATTACCCATTATGAGCTCCAATATGAATTTATATTGATAAAATGCATATCATCAAGATTTGTGTCATCTTAAGATAGGTAATTAGAAGGTTTAACTGATTTTTCTGCTACCTGGGGGAAAAAAAGCTAAATATAATTGTTTCCATTATTTTTAAGAGAAATAATCAATTAGGAGCCCGACTGATAAATAAATTAATCTTTAAGGGGGAAAACATGTCTGCCTCTAATGTTGTAATTCTTCTTCTTTTGATGTCATTTGCATTTTGACCAGATTTTTACTGTTTTCCGAGACTTCATTAAACCCGTATTCACTGCAACGACACAATAAGCTCGTCAGCATTTTAAATATAGTTCAGAGATGGAATAAATGTAAATAAACATCAAATATTGGAGGTACAGTTTACATGAGCCTGATTAAGTCTCCTGAAAAAAATAAATACCCCACTAAACTCTAACCCTTTTGAAAAATGTATTAAACTCAGCGCAAAATGGTTTCGTCTTCAGCCGGAATAGGGGCTTGGTATTTTGTAAATTATGTACAATTGCATAAAAGCGTTTTCAGTAGGCCTATTTATTCACAATTTACAAGATTTTACAACAACAAAAACAAATTCAAATTACACCGACTGACTCACATGTTTACAAGCATTAAAACTGGAAATCAATTTAAATTGCAGCCTAGAAACTTTTTTTAAACACATCTTCCACACCGCCCTCCATTTATTATACGGTTCCCTTTTTAAACAGGTTTTCAGGGTCCCTCAAACACACAGCTGGTGCCTTTTTAATTCCACAGAAAAGTCGAAAAAAAAAATAACCTTCAAAATGCACCAGCCTTCACGGATTATAATTTAAATCGTGTCAAAACTTGGCATGCTCTCTTCCAGAGAGCAAAAGTAAATCGGATGCGCTTTCCTTTAGCTCGGACAGACAGAAATCCATCACTGAAAGAAAATAAAAATTACAATAAAAAAGTTTGTTCAAAGTGATTGCATTTTTATGGCTATAACCGCCTATAATTTACAATTCATCAGCAGCCTGCGCCCACATCTAGGTTTTTAAATATTTGGTTGTGGTTTGTAGTGCTTATAGTACATTTAGAGATTTAAATATGAGTCAGAGGAACCGTCCCGTTTACCGGAGTGGAGCCGCTGCTCTGGTAGTGCTGCGGGTGGAGCACGTGCAGTCTGCTATGAACGCTGGAGTCCCCCGCCGCCTCGCCGGTCGGCAGATACATGCTGATCATGTCCCGCAGGTCCCCCGTAGGGCACGGCGGCGGTGCGCGCGCGGTGGAAACCGGGGGGCTCACGCTAGGCTCAGATTTCACAAGGGACCCCAAAGTCCCTCCGATCGTCCCGGACACCGGGGAGACACCGGAGCTTTGGTGCTGGTGAGTGTAGCCGGTGATCCCGCCGTAGCCCGGTGGAGAGGCGCTCATGTAGCTCTGAGAGTTTGAGATGGGGCTGTAAGATAAGGCGCTCATGTCGTACCTGTGCATTGGCTGTGGGTTGTGCGGGTGGTGATGCGGGTGATGATGTGGATGCGGGTGGTGCGGGTGAGCTCCGGTGCCCGGGTGTTGCGTGTATGCCAGCTGCGCCTCCTGCATCATCGCGTGAGCCGCCGCCGCTGCAGCCGCCACCTGGCCCGAGTATGTGCCGTTAGCCCAGCCGTTCACGTGCGTGGCGTAGCCCGCATTTGCCCCTGCGTGGCACCCTCCAGGGCTCTCCAGTCGCTGCCCGCCGCCCATCCCTACACCCGCAGAGGAGCCGAGGAGCCCGCCGGCCAGCGAGTATTTGTCCTTCTTCAGAAGCGTCTTGGTCTTCCTCCGCGGCCGGTACTTGTAGTCCGGGTGTTCCTTCATGTGCATGGCCCGGAGCCGCTTCGCCTCGTCGATGAACGGCCTCTTCTCCGCCTCGGTCATCACCTTCCACTCTGCGCCCAGCCGCTTGCTGATCTCAGAGTTGTGCATCTTGGGGTTCTCCTGTGCCATTTTCCTCCGCTGGCCCCGGGACCAGACCATGAAGGCGTTCATGGGTCTCTTGATTCTGTCCTGGGGGACCTTGCCACCGGCCCCCGCGTGTCCCCCCGGGTTGGATGGGTTGGTCTGGGGCACCACGGGGGAATGTAAGTCCGTTTCCATCATGATGCTGTACATTCACCTCGTCTTGGTAGGACAACACTTCTCAGTCAAACACACGGAAACATTCAGGCTGGCCCGCGCGCAGCTAAACCTCCGAGGAAGCGCGAGATAAAGAGTGAAAGAAACGGAGAGGGATGAAAAGGTGCTGTAGTTTCAAGATGAAATCCACTCTGAGGTAAACTTGCTCCGTACTTCCCCTTTTCGCCTTTTTACTGTCATCCGCGAGCGCCGGGAGGAATAGAAACCGGTTGTTTGAGCTTACTTTGGTTGAAGCTGTACTGGGAAAAGTTACCGGAGCGTGCCCGGGCCGCGCGCTTTGACAGCAGCTAAATGAGCGAGAGACGGCCAATGGAGAGGCTCGAGCGGAGACGTGATTTGCATGCAGGGGCTCGAGGTTCTGGTGACGTCGGAGCGCGAGACCTAAAAAAAAAAATTACTCCCTCTGTCATCTGTTTTGTGTGTGTGTGTAGCTACAAAATACACAACATGTAAACAGTTTAATTCCCATAATTTTGCGCATGTCCTCTGCAGGCTACAGAGTCTGTGCTGATATTTTCATATCACTTTGTAAAATATCTAAGAATAGAGCAAAAATTAATGTTACAGCAAATAAAACTTTAATGGTAACGAAATTTGCTCCTTGCAGCAACAGAAAACAGGTAGGTTATGTTACAATATGGAACATTTTTGATGAAAATCAAAATAAAGTAAATGTGGTGGCCATTTTAAAATAACCAAATGATTCATTATAGCATTAATAAGCCTATCATGGTCACCATCACATCAACAGTACAAAAAGTACAAACTGGGTAAACAATATTTGAATTTTAAAATAGGCTGTTGCCTATATTAACAGTGAACAGTCTACTTTCAGAGCTGATTTAGAAACTTATTACTAATAATAAAAAATAATACTGAAGAAGGCTGTTAAGCTCATTATCATGGGCTATGAAATAGGCTGCCTTACCAAATTAAATTGTTTGGGGCATATTAGTCCTTTTATATGTTATGGCACATATCTTCTACTAATAGTAATAAAGAAATCCTATATTTTTTAATTTCCCCCTGGTTTTTGTCAAACTAAGGGCTACACAGCCTCCTATTCAGAGCCACAGGTGCTTTTCTGTTGTGCCTGTTGCTAGGAAACAGGTGACTGACGCCCAGAGCACGTGCCATTCAAAGCACCCCTTTTGTTTGTTTCACCAAAGCTGTGTGGCAAGCACGAGAGAACGAGAGAGAGAGATTTAACCCCCATCCCAAAGAAACTACTGTAATCCTATAATAAATGTTACAAATACAATAGGTTTTTAATGATCACATTAATAAACTGATGAAGTATGATGTGGCCACCATAACGCAGCTGCAGGCCTGCTGCAAGAGGCCCAGGATTGCTTACATGCTCCTGTTCTTATACTAAGGATCAAGGACGAATCTGACAAGCAATTTTACTGAAAGATATAATTTCATTGAGTCTGTCATGCTCTGTAAGGAAAAACTACTGTTGTTAAACAAACAATACCTGGTTGAATTTAAAATTAATATATTAATACTACCCTATTTTTACTACTACTGCCAATAATAATAATAATAATAATGTTTCACATTAACCATATTTTACTAGGGCTGCAACTAACGATTCATTTCTTGATTGTTTTGTCAGTAAACTGTGATAGAATACTGAAAAATGCCCATCACAATTTCTCAGAGCTGAAGGTGACATTTAAATTACTTGTTTTGTCCAACGAACAGTCCAAAACCTGGAGATTTTCAGTTTACTATCCTACAAGACAAAGAAACACAGGAAATCTAAACATTTGAGTATCTGAAACCAGCGAATGATTGGCATTTTTGCTAAAGAAATGATTCAAACAATTAATCAGTCATCAAAATAGTAGCTGATTGTTTTTGCTTTTTTTGTTTACCAACTAATCATTGCAGCTCTATATTTTACATTGTCAGTTAATAAAGGCCTTGTAGAAATGTGTTAATTTCCTTTCATTTGACTCTATTTTGGCACTATGAAGCTTCTAAGCACAGTGAAAAAGGAAGAGAGAGATAGATATTTCATTAAACATTGCAATTTGTCGTTTGGTATTCCAGTCTCCTCCTGCTTCACTGGCTTCCCGTCATGTGGAGGATCTTTTCAGCCCTCTGGGATTATGCTCCCAAGTGGCATCTGTCAGGTGCTGCCTGCCTCTCAGCGAGCTGGTAAACTATATTGGCACGCTGGCATGGCTGGATTTTCCTCTCGCTCCCTTGTACCAGTTGGCTATAGTGCTGCTAAGTGGCTTGTATGATCTGTTTTGCTCACACTGTGACAATCTCCTCTCTCTCTGCCTTTTTTGTTTTTACATCCAGCACAGAAACACATGGACACACGCAGAGTCAAGCACATTGTGTCTTTGCTGCAGAATATAAGGCATCAAGAAAATCCCGCAGTCAGTCTTTGAGGTGGAAATCAAATCAGCAAATTGACAGAAATATTTCACATTGACCAAATAATATCTTGTCAGTGACCACACTTTCCTTTATCTTCTAATGTAGTGTATGTTCATCTGTTGATTTCATGGCAAACCGTACAGGGACTTTGTTGCTCTCTTGTTTGGTATTTTATAGAAGACTCAACCGACAGCTAATAAGGAGCATCAAGTTTTTCAGGGACATTTGGATGGTTTCAATTACAATACTTTGTTGTAAAGTACTGTAAAGAAAGAGGGACACCACTCCCATCCTGTCTGTTACGCCCTCATCAGCTCGGTCAGATCATAACTCTGTGTGTTTTATTGTTTCTTGGTGTGTGTGATGCTGTTTGCCATGCTGACTTACTGCAGGTGAATTACACTCTTGAGGTAATGATGGCCTCTCAGATGGCTCCAAATAAGCTGAATGTAGTGTAGCCTTTTCTGAATTTTGACTACCAGGCGCTTTTCTAGAAACATAATCATACAAACCATTATCGTTGTGGTTTTGCTTTGACAGTCTTGACCCAACCATGCAGAGTTTCAGGATGAGGATGGCATAGTTAAAGCTTGTTTACACGCATATCAAGAGTTATTACAAAATGATTATGGCAGTAATATCCAGTAACACATAAGAAGTGCTCTGATTTTAATAGCATCAAGTTCAGACATGTAAACCGTTCAGTGACACGTTTTAAAAGAAGACAAAGGGACATTTGCAAGTATGTTTACACATCATTAGCTATCTAGAATGTTTGTTTGGTCGCTCGTTCATCAAGCTAAGGTGCAGAACATGACGTGTGTTACTGTTCGTAAGTTAGAGAAGGAGACTTTAGCAGGAAAGCTGATGTCGGTCCGCCTATGATAGAACTGTGTTGTTACTGCTTTTAACAAATCTGGTTTAAAATGAAGTGATTTACAGAGAAGATATGTATACTGTAGCAGAGAAAAAAAAGCACAATTTAATTTCAGTTGGACTTTTCAGCAGTGTTTGTCATCCACAACCTGCATGAGTGATGTATGGAGGCCTTTCCTTGTAGGCGACAGAATCACACAGTCACCTGAACACAGCAGGAAAGAAAGTGGGTTTGTTCAGTTTCTAATTGGAGGAATGTGTCGTGCATTTTCAAAAAGCTGCAGTTAGTTATGCATCCAGTGTGGGAACTTCAACAACACTCTTCTGCGGTTTTGGGCACATGGTAGAGTTTGTCCATTCAGTGTCTGTCTTCATCAGGGACTTAGGAGATGGACGGTGACAGATCAGATGCAGCTCCGTGTGAAGTTCTGTCTCCACTCTAGATAAATGAAAGTCTGCAGGTCCGCTGGGAGTGATATCATCTTTCCATGGAGTTTCCCAAAAGAAGCTTGTGAAGCAGAGATGTCCATATCTGTAACAAACAATATTTTTGATAAAGCAGATTGTAAAATGTGATAGCACCGGGACTGGAAACAACACAATCAAAAAACGAACAAAAAAATTCCATTGATACAATTTATCAGACCGTCACTCCTCCCTCTCTGTATTTAATATGCACAGATACTAAATGCAGGTCAAAGAAATGCACTTACTGTATCTATCATTAAAAACTCTAGTCCGTAATACCTGATGATATAATAAATGCTGAAGAAATTGGGCCAGGTTTAAGTTTATTTTTTTCCCTCTACACAAATGCTTGCTTTTAGAGAGGACAAAAATAAGTTAAATACCAGATACTTCAGGCCTCTTACAGTAAGTGAATTACTGGACACTCTTCAAACCTCTACAAGTAAATGTAAATGAAGCTCTGACTCCATGGGTTAAAGCCTAACCCACACAGTGGTTAAAATAAGACGACATCTACTTATAAGTCCGGTGTAACCTGCATTTTGGAGATATTCACCAGACAGCAGTGTTAAGCAAGCGTGGCCTAATTGGAAATACCCAGCGAGTACTGTAACAGGCTTTGTTTGGGACAGGACGGACAGTGCTGGAAACACTGCTGCACTTCTGCTGGTCTGGGTTAGTTTGGTCTACACTTAGGATCGCGAGATGTTCAAATACAGTGTTTAAGGGGTAATTTGGCTTTTCCTGCTTATAACAGACATAAAGCAGAATAATGTAACCTTGTCTACGCCTTGCTTGAGCTACAGTGAACGTCTTGTCGATTAAAAAGTTAGTTATGACATGCAGATGTGATGATATACTGTAGTATCAGGCAGATAATGGCTCTATTTTTATTGGCCTTTTTCTCATATCAGCCAATATTGAAATATCACAATATAAATTAAATCACTATTTATGTTGAACATAAAGATTCCCTCAAGTGAGATTTATTTATTTAAATGACCAAAAAATTGAACCGCAACCAGAATCTATTTAGATTAAAAATTATACAAAAGTAAACTAAAATATTCAATGTTGTCAGTCTAAATCTATCATATCTTTTGCCATTAAAAAAGCAACAGTACGTGTGATGTGTCTCTTAACAAGGGGCACGTGTTTGGCACTAAGCTGAAAACCTGCACCAACAATCTGTTTCAAGTCGGCCTTAAAGTACCGTAGCCCCGTATGGGACTGTATGTCGTGACTGTTGCTTTCTGTGCCGACACGAAAACGTTTTCTCAGAGGGAGCGCTCATCCGACTCTGACTTTTGATACCAGAACAATAGCATGCGCTGTGTCTATTTTGGGAAGTGGGCTCTCTGCTCCTAAAAGACTGCCATATGATTGGTTGTTGTAGCAATATAGCCTCTATTGACAGTGTATCAAAATTAAAAAATGTTTTATTGAGGACATTTTCTATCGCGATCAGTGTTTATATTGTTTATGTGACCCAGCTGAATGCTCTTTGAGAAGCTTTTCTACTCTCTTATGGAGGAAAAAAAAGGAACATTTTTGGAAGCTGCTAGCATTAAAACGTTCAAATTAATCTTTAGTATGAGCATAAAGAATCATATATTCGCAGCTGTGGCACAAACATTTAAAGAAATACTATAACCCATGTAAATCAAACCATTGTTTCTATAAATGAATGATCGCTCTTGACCTTTGGGAACAATATATGGTGAAGAGAATCTAGGCTCATGGTCTTCACTCAGTCAACCATGAGTAGAGATTGAAAGCTCCAAATCAATTAAGAAGTGGACCTTTGATTCTATATATCGCTTTTATAGCACTTACTGTAATTATGGCATTGTTTCAAAGACCACTTTTTAGCAAAATGAAAAGAAACTGAGGACAGATTAAAGTGAAGAAGCTTCCACATCAGTGTGAACAAACTGACAAATAAGTCGGAGACGCCAGAACTAAACGATCATGTTGATGATCATTACATATAATTATGCATAAAATAGCACCACTTTCTGTTTCTCAACACACTCCTGGACAGAGCAAAGGATCAAAGAGTGCTTGGAGATAAAACACAGCAGTAAGGATGTTCTTCACCTCTTCACCCAAATCTCTAAGCCAACAGGCCACACACACACACACACACAGGCCTAATAGAATCAAAGGCATTTCTCCTGTGCAGCAGCCGACCCAGTGGGTTTGTTTAAGGCTCTCTGTCACAGCAAGCTGTCAGCTCTACTGGAGCTCAGCCTTACTGACAGAGCAGGGAGTACACTGACACACATGCATACATACAGTACATATATATAACAGCAAGCTATGAAATATGTCATGTGCTTAAAAACATCCAGAGCCTTCTTAACTCTAGATATGATTGCAGTACTAACACAGTTGATGTTGAGAATAGTAATTTATAGCATTACAACAGTATCTTTTCTTACCGTAAAGGAAAACTTTTCAGCATAAATTGTAAAATGTTATGACGGCATAACACACCACTATTCCAGGTGTATTATCTAATCATATGGGTATAGCTGTGATGACGTTTTATATAAAATGAGCTCAGTAATCTCTTGGGAAATCACTGTATTTTCTGAAAGCCTAATTTTCTCTCCATTTACAAAAGGAATGGAAAACGCTTTGCAAATATCATTTTAGTGTATGTCTACTGCTGTGTATTATGATGCTTTCAACACAGGCACTCAAGGTATTTCTGCTTTCTTCTGTGAAAGAACAACTGTTGAATTCTTGAGATGAATGTAAAGTGTAGATGTGATATTAGTAAACCCTGGGGTAAAATATGTTATGAGCCCCTATTGATCCCATTTCTCCCACTCTGTGCAGTGTTGTGTATGTGTTAGTTAGTAATTAGACTTAAATCAAGTTGCGACTAACTAACTAAACTTGGGTTCTCTTCAATTTTACCAAAAGTTCACACCCTCTAGACAACCCTAATGTAGGGAGCACCATCACTGCAGAACAATAAATGAAACAAACACCAAGGATTTATATTTAAATTTCTGTTAAATTTTAAGCATAAATTTAAAATGCACCATGTAAGCTCAATATACACAAAAATAATAAAACTACATTTAACTAGATGGAGCCTCAAGATTTGTATGTATTTGTAATATTACTGGAGTTGCCTTAAGGCCCTTATCATTTCAGTTTATAATGGGCTTTATTTTTCAGAGTAACATTCAATAAATATTTAAAGTCCATTGCCTCTTCAACCTTGCGACCCTGAAACATATGAGCGACTTCGAAAATGGATGGATGCCTAAGCATTGTTATAGTTTGCGGTGCATCACAGATCCCAAACTTGGTTCTGGTGTTTAATTTTTTTTAAGAGTCGACATACTAAATGCCTACTGATACGTTCTGAGCTTTGAAAGGAACAAAGTCTGTGAAATCCTAAATTGAGTGTAATTTAACGATGATTACTGAGAGCCAATGGGAGCACCCTGACTTCCCTTTGCTCCACCAGCATTTGTAGGCATCATCAAGCTTTTGAAATTCACTTTCTTTAATAACTTCGATGAATAAATTAACCAGTTTCAGCCATCTACACAGAGACTAACATCATCTTTCTTCCATCCATTTCCAAGTGTCACAGTAAAGTGGCCTGGTGTACCGAACACCGTTAAGCATTTGCACTCATCATTTAATTATCGCACCTCGTCCTTTGATTGATGCCTAATGAATGCCCAGGGCCTCGGTTTACAAGACGATCGCTAACAGAGCCTTGCTAATGGGTTTTGTCTGTCTGCCAGACAGCCCAGGCTTCAGGCAGAGAAGTCTGCGTTTACACGGGAGCTTCAAGACCATTTATTCTATCATTTCGCATACAGAGATTGCATACTTACAGCAGTCTTAACAGACAAAACCAACCCAAAAATACATATTCTGAGCTTTCATTTCACGGACAGCACTTACATGTTCACATCTGTTCTGTGTGTGCGAAAAATGGAAAATTCAGCATTGAGCTCAATGTAAACGAGGCCTCCAGTCATTTTCATCAGCATCTCTCTCCAAGTACTTTCACAATTAGCAGCCACATCACTAATATGCCCTGGCTGTAATGGTGTGAAACTAGTGGGAGACAGATAGGCTTTATATCTTAAAAAAAAACAGGGAAAAGCATAATATGCAGCACTCCGCTCTGACACATCTCTGCACTATGCTTATTTGTCTCCAGGGTCTCAGGGGAGGGGAGCGTTCTCTAAGGACACACTTGCCAGTCCATGACAGAGCTCTGTATTGTGTATTTACTGGGAATTTAGAGTCTAGTTAGTATCTAATTGTTGGAAGCCCAAAGGGACTCAGAGAGACATGAAAACTTAAAAAAATAACAAAAACAGTAATCCTTCTTGTGTTACAGCTAATGGTAGTTTACCCAAATGTAATTGTGTACGCAGAGATCTTTGAGTGTTGGTTAAATTCAGCTTCATATACAATAAGGTTCTTCACTATAGTAGTAGTAGTTCTTAAGGTGCACTGTGGAGTTTTCTTCATGTTTTGCATGTGTATACTTGAAGTACAAATGGGATGAATGCATTTACATTTACAATCCTGCATTGTTTACATCCATGTTTGCTAGCTTTCAGTCGCCGTCTTCCCTGTCTTTGTTGGCACATTGCTATGCTTTCTAGCGGCGCCAACTGTCAGTGGCCAGTGAATCAGGGAGAAACCTTTGGCAGGAATGTGTAACGCTTTGTCCTTGTGCACGATACAAACGGGGACCCACTCATAAAAACATTTCTCCACAGTGCTACTAGTGGTCAAAAACTAGTTCACGGATGCCCACGCAAAGAGCTTTTTTGTAGTAAGCAACAGAGTGGTTTACCTCCCTCTATTCTTAAAACTGATTACACATCAGATAACATACAACAATATACAGTTGTACAATGTACATTTTTGCTCGTGTATTGAGACCAACTTTCATGCAGACCTGCAGTTAACTTTCATCTTTATTAATTGCCACTACAATCTGTTAGTTGCCTAACCATATATAGTTTATTTACCATAACCACAATCTTTTTCTAACCATACCGTAGTTACCTTTTATATATTGTACCAGATATTGTAGAAAGCGAACATTTTCAAAATGTGGCATTGGAAATCAAAAAATTGTTATTGGACATACTCTGGGGTTTTGCAGAGGTGAGATGGTGTTTTCAACTAGAGAGGGTTTAGGATCCGGAAAGCTTTTACATTTGTTGTTTTTAACACTTAAAATGTCTTAGGACATGAAATGTCTGGTAAATATCATAACTGAACAGACAAGGAACTGAAAATTCATTAGCAGAATATTTGGGGAAAAGACAGGACAAACCCTTTGACATGTGATGTCTGAGAAATGCTGTGCAAAAACAGTAAATTGAAAAGAAGAACACTAATGACATGTTAATGCAGCAGCGATGATCAACATCCTGCTTCGACCTTTAATACTTTCAGCTGAGCTCTTCACATCAAACCTTTGTTTCCCATCTGCTACAGGCAGGTCAAGCAGTGTTGATGCTGCAGCTACATTTATTTGTCCCCCCCACTACACACACACATACATTTAATTTAATTAGAGCATGTGCAGCCTCCCTCTCTGCCAGCATTGTCAAGGCGCTCGGGAGCAGCCAACACTATCACTGATTGCTTCTAGATAGGAAGAAATATGATTAGACCATGTGTTTGAGTTTGCCTGTGTGTGTGTGTGTGTGTGTGTGTGTAGGAAATGGGAAGAAATCTGATTGTGGTTTTGTCAGTGGTGAGAGCAGAGGTAAGCTGAAGGGTTGAAAAGGATGATTGAATATAAGAGGGGAGGAAAATATGGAAGGAAGGAGGAGTGAGCTCAATTTGTTGATAGATATTGTCAAGTTTGTCTGTGTAGTGTAAGTATGAAGCTTAGCATAGAGACTGGACGCAGGGGGAAACAGCTAGCCTGGCTCCGTCCAATATTAAGAAATATGCCTGCCATCACCTCTAAAAGTGTGTTCACACTGAACGCACAAAGAATTAAAGTCAAAGCGACATGAACAGACTTGAGAAAAGCATTTGCATTACTCCAAAGGCTTTATGATAAAGGGACAACAGAAAGAGAAATGTAAAAAAGACAATATTTGGTTTTAGAAGGAATTACGTGCTGAAGCTATTTCAACAACAGTACAAAATGCTCAGAGCTGAAAATTGTCTATTTTACATGTCTGTTCAGGTATGGGTTACACAAATGGGATACATTGTGTAAATTAGTCTACTTTAAAAAAATATCTCCTTGGACAGATCCAAGTTAGCTTTTTCACTCTGCTTCCAGTCTTTATGCTAAGCTAGGCTATCCATGTCCTGACTCAAGCTCCATACTTACAACGCACATTCATAAGACTGATAGTGATCTTCTCATCTCACTCTCTGAAAGAAGTTGGTATCGGCCTCCATCGATAATTGTCAAATTATCAGAGGTGACGTAGAGGAAAGGATAGATGGAGGATCTGAGGAGGAAGGAAGGTCAAAGATCCCTAATCTCTCGTCATTAGTTTGATTTTCAAATGGACAGGGGGTAAACATGAAAGCTTTGATTCTCTGTGTAATAAGATTAGTGTTATTAAAGGGAGAAAGAAGAACTGATGGAACTATGGTGAGAAGGAGGGAAGAGTGAAGAAGTGACCTTTGCAGAATGAGGTAAGGAGAGAGGGAAGGAACCCTGCTGAGGAGCGGTGAAAAGAAAAAAGAGAGGGAGGTGAGACAGTGAGAGGATGGAGGGAGGGAAAGGGAGGCAGGGAGGACTGACCCCGGTGAAAACAGATTAGTCGACCATGAAGAGGATTACCAGCAATGATAGTCCCTCTGAGGGAGCAGAGTCAGTCCCAGCCAATGCAAACACACACACACACACAATGAACACGTTAAAGTGATCAGTATCAGTCCAACCTGTCTGGCTAATGCAAACACACACACACACAAGTCAGAATACACATGCCTTAACACTTGTACTCCACCACATGACTGCTTTGTATGTGATTACTTTGTACAGTAGGTATATACATGAAAATAAACAGTTCAGTTCAAGTTTAAACAATCAAATGCAGGGGTCTCAAATTACGTGGGGGCCACTGGCCAGGTTGTTCTCTCCTTGGGGGGCTGCTTGAAAAACCTCCAGTGTTTTTATTTTTAGAGATATCAACAAATGGTTGTCTTTTTATACACAATTCCTATTCAGAAGCTAAATGAAAGTTAACTGTTTTCTGGTGCCGTTAATGGTTTGTTTTGCTGTATGTGTTAACAAAGCTCAGCCAGAACTCCAGGCCATGGTTCAATTTGCCACCAAATAGCTGGGAAGGACACAAAGTGAAGGTTTTGAATGAACTCAGGCACAAGTAAAAGAATGTGTAAGATCCTCAATTAACTTCCAACAGGCCAAGTCTGTCTATCAACAAGTCAAAAGCACAAATTCATAGAAAACAAGCAACAATGCAAAACTGAGTCAGGCTCATGAGGTGAAGGAAGTTCAACCAAAGAAACAAACACCAACTTCCTTTGCTCTGGTTCTTGTCCACTTTGACAGGACTGTAATATGAAGTCATTAAAAAACACTGATAAACACTTCCGTTGATGATGAAAAATGAAGGAAATCACCTTGTGAAGAGTTTAACACAGAACTTAAGAAAACTGCTTTGCAAAATCAAATTATCTGCAAACATATGGCAGTGCCACATGTCAGAAATCCCACCAGATGTTCAATAATTTGATCCACGTCAAACTGTAATTTTACATCATATTCAAACTACTGTTAAGATTCTATCTACATTCAGCGCTTTTCTTACGAAAACAATTACAAAAAAGACCAACCGAGGCACAAAGATATAGACAGATGGATGCCACTGCCTACTGGAATAAACAGAAAACATCACATCACGCAAGTACACGTTCATTTCAAACTCACTTTTCCTTTTAAAATGATTTATAACTATTTCAGTAATTTTGCTGGGAGCATGTACATCTTCTGACACACACACACACAATTCTGCCAATTTTGCACAACAGCGAGAAAACAGCTGACAGTCAACTAGAGAGGTTCAACATGCTGGGTTGACACCTCTGTGTGTGTGTGTGTGTTAGTGGCCAAAAACAGCTAATCCCACTCAACCCCCACCATCCTGGCTGATTTTAACTGACACATCTGAAAATTATTCTGTAGGGCAGAAAGTTCTGTGAGCTGAAAAACACACTAGTCAGAAAGACAACAAAAGTTTTCTGACTTTCTAACTAGTTCCGTGTTTTTTCTTGTGGGGATTCACTTGTTAATTTCCTCCTGAGGTGTTCACATTTTAAAAGGATAGGTTCACAGTTTTTCAAGTCTGTCTTAAAACAATAGTCTGGTGCTCAAATGAACAGTGTTTCCACAGACAATGTTGTACTAAATGAGGACTGTGGATTTTGTCCCCCATCTGTTACACTGGAATCACATTAGGAAGGGATGTTTTAGTGTCCAGTATGAGCAGGACGAATGATTACAGGAAGCAAAAACTGTTGCAATGTTCATATGGGCATTGGACCATTGTTTTAAGACAGACTTGAAAAAATGTGAACCTATCCTACAAGTGTCCTTAAAGGAAAATTGTTGTATTTTTGCAGTTGTGGCTGTCATTACAATTGTTTATACAGCAGCATTTTTCTCACAACTTCACTGCACAGACACTACTGAACTGTCCATTTCACAACTACACAAGTGTTGGGCACACAGTTGAAGCTTGAAGTAGCTCTGAAATAAAAGGGCCGTTCAGAATGATAACATTTACAGTTTTGGTTGGGCATGAGGATCGGCTCTAAATTGAGATAGCTTATACATTTAAAAAATGGGATTCATTATGAAATATGCTTTTTGTTGCTGCCTATGATTCCCTGAAAACAGCTTCCATCCACATCACCAGCTACACGTGTCAACATACGTTTACAGCATTTACATAATGTTCCCAACCTGCAGATAGCAGCTGAAAATAGGAACTGTTGATTAAATATGTAACATTACACTGTAATAAACAGGTGTAGCCTAATTACTTTTACACCTTATTTTTCTAAATATTGATATGATATGCAAAAATGTTTAACATTCTCCTGAAAGTCGTGACAAAATCAGCTACAGAGTATATATAATATATAATCTACCGCCGGAGATCCTTTTAACCAACAAGAGTGAGGTCAGGGACAGCTAAAAATGCTGATTTTAAAAAAAGAGTAGGGAGATATAAACTGAAAGTTAAGAAATTCAGTTGCCTCTCAGCCTACAAATCTGGGCATTTTGCTAACCCCTTGTTCAGTTCCCATTTGGACTCTTTGTAAAGCTGTGTCTAGTGTTGTCTCTAGTTTATGATGACTTTTCACTTGCCATCTAAAGAAAAAAATGGAATAGCAGCCAGAATCAATATTTAGGCACCAGAATGCAGTGGTGGAAGAAGTGTCCAGGTCTGTTACTAAATTAGGATTTTGAATGCAGGATATTTTCACATGGTGGTACTGCTACTTTTACTTTCGTAAAAGTACAGACGTATTATGAGCAAAATTTACAGTAGTTATAGTATCGCAAGTAAAAGTTATCATTACGCAGCAAGATGGCCCCTGTAAGAAATATTATTATTTAATATTATTACTATTGGACTATTATCACTGATGCATAAACATGTACAGTACGCAGCATTTGTTGTTGTAGTCAGTCGAGGTTTTAACTACTTTACACTGTTGGGTAGTTTAATCTGTAAACAATGCATCATATTTAATAAGATCATATGTTTTAGATATAAAATGTATTTAACAGCTTTGGTTACTAGTGCCTTTGCAGATTTAAAGTGCAGCAAAAAGTACACTATACTCAAGTAAATGACATTCTACACAGCCAAAATGACTCGCATTGACTTGTGGAGTATTTTGTGGACTTAATGAAACCTTGTTTTCTTCCCCCTCTGTACTACTTGCGGGTTTAAAAAAAACAAAAAAAAACTTAAATTGTGTCAATCTGCGACAAACAATAGATCACTCATTTTGAATTCAGCATCGCAAAATGCAGAAAAGGTCAAATGGGTTGATTACAAGCTTTGCACACACAAATCAATTTCTAAATAAAATGATAAAGGACACTAAACCTTTCCTTCTTGCTGACATTTATCTCCGTCCCGCTGAGGGAAAGTTTTGATATCAAGACCCCCCTCAGAGGAGGATGGGGGTCCTCTCACTCTCACTCTCGCTCCCTTCCACTCATCCTAAATGAAGGCTTTTTCCTCGTTTTTCTCTGCTGTTGGTGGGGGGCGGCGGGCTCTGGGAAGAATGAGGACTTCCTGGAGAGAGCCTTTAAGTGCAGGGCTGAGGAGTCTCTCCTTCTCTCTCTCTCCCTCATAGCTCTTCTCTATGTCTCTCGCTCATCCTAAATGGGGTCAAGCTCCCAGCCAGGACCTGCTGCTTTCAAAGACCCCAAAGAGCAGCTCTCCTCCACCTGCCCTTTCCTCCCCTTCTTCTACAACCTTTTCTTCCTCTTTCCTGTCCTTTCCTTTTCCATCCCTATCCCTCACTTCAGCTACCCCTTTCTTCCTCTTTCCTGCTCACATCTGCCTACCTACTGTACCCATTTATCTATATCTGCAATATTTGTCTTTTTTCCGCTCTTCATTGCATAATTTATACTTGAGCAAGTCAGAACAGCGATTTTGTGATCTGCAGATCAAAAAGACATCTAGGTAAAAACTCAGCTGAATTTGGTTAACATTTTTTAGATGTCTGTTTCAACAGCATAGGCATAGCAGAGACTATATATCAAACTGCAGTCTTTCAGTTGAAACAACAGTTATGCAACTTAAAAGTCTAAAAACCTTCATTTATCAATACATTTTTATCTAGACTAGTGTTTTCCAACCTGTGGGTCACATGATAAATTGGAGGGGTTGCAAGATGAAAAACAAGAGGTGGAAAAGACATTTCTGCTACACAAAATTGTGTTTACTTTTTTCTGACTTTTCTCATGTGGGAGAGTTTTATCTCTTAGGGACTCAAAACTATTAAAATTAAACAATCAGACTCTAATTGAACTGTTCACAGCTCATAGACACATGCAACCTGTGACGAGGGGTCACAAGTAGGCATGGCTTGGCTGTAAAGGGTCAGAAGCAAATGTTAGGAACCAGTGCCAGACCATTGCTTACTAGAAAGAGTAATGTTTAAAAACTTTTGTCTTGTCAGTGTCAAAAAGCTTCTGAATCAACATTTAAATCAACATGGGGTATTAAAAATCTCCACTGCAACCAGAATAAAGACACCAATTGTGATATTAAAACTATTCATGTGAATCCATTCAGGTTAAGAGCTTCCTAAAGGCAACATGTAATCAGTCACAAAAGGCCACGCAAATAACCTGAACAGTGTTTTTCCAAGGCCAGAGCCAGCTAATAGATAAAAAAACTGCATACAAAAAGCTGGACTCCCCGAAACATTTTATTAGCTGCAGATTCAAGTTGTACAGTAGCTCTGAGCAGAGCCCTGCTGCTACAAATGGATGCAATTATGTTATTATTTCTCCACCAATATTCAAAGGCCGTGGAAGCCTTTTCATAGCATATGTAGTGGAAGTCATTCTTCTGCGCCATGCTCAAAAGATAAAGCAGCAGTGCTAACAGTCAGGGCTGATTTCGAGTGAGTTGAAATCTTTCAGGTTAAACATACAGGCTGATTTCTTGCATTTCTCACACCTAAAGAAACAGCAACATTGAGTATAAATGCAGCCGATCATTAGCCAATGAACCTCAACCACCTGTCTAGCCCACACCTTCATGCCTCAAAGGGCCCTCCCTCTTTGATAAGTAGCAACATACCTTCCCTCCTTTTACCAGGCATCCATCTATCCATGGGAGAAAGCAGTAGATAGGCAAGTTGAGGACTCTTTTTCTCCATATATCCATCTATCCATCAATCAGTCCATCCAGGATGAGGCTAGCTCTGTAATTTCTACACTATTTCTTCTTGTTGGAGCATTGTAGGAGAAAGGATGAATAGAAGAAGAGCATGGAGGGGAAAGACATGGATGCCAGGCGTACAATCTCCAAGTGATGTTCCCTTTAGTCTTCATAAGTTCTTGTTGTTCCCAGATGCATATATTTTCCACTACTTTTCCATCAAAATGCTCACCGTCTCTGCCTAGCATTGACACAGACGGTCCCATAGCATCACATCTTTAAATGCCTGCAGAACTCAATGTGTCAATCAACAGCAGAAACTGAAGCCCTGCCTGATGAGTTACTGCAATAGGAACAACTGAACTCTGTCCCTACCCTCAGTATCCATGTCTTTTTCTTCTACTTCCCTCCACCTGGGCCTGTCTGCATCCCTTCCTGCCTTCCTCAAGCCTCCTCTGGTTTTCCCTTGCATCCACTCCTCTCCCTTCCCTCCATGGTGTTCCTCCCATCCCTGACTCTTCCAACACCACCGCCGTTGACCAGCGTGGCTCTCCGCTCCTCTCCAACCCATACTGGGTTTTATTTAATTTGTCCGTATAATAGACGTGAATGAACCCTGGGGTTTAGGGCTACACAGGCAGAGAAAGCGACAGAGGAGGGAGGGGCAGGCCGTTCAGCAATGTGTGTCAAAAGAGAAACAATAAGTGCCATTATTTTTGATTGGCTTCCCCTTTTTGAAAATTACTTCCAAAGTGTGATGTCCCATTGTGGGAGCAGAATAACCCTGAACAATGCAGCAGGGGGCAGGGGGGTAGTCTTATATATCCAGGCTAATATTCAAGGGGGCTTTGGCCAATGCTGGCTGGCCTGCACTGGATAACCCTGCAGCGCAGCGACCGGGCCCTGGGTTAGGCTCATAATGGGAGGCATTGGGAGGCCTTTAGTTCCCATTGTGGTGGCTGTGTCAACAAAGAGGCCGCTGGGAGTTGCCTGGCATGTGGAATGGAGAAAAGGCCCTTTCTCTCAAAAGAAAGAGAGAGAGAGAGAGAGAGAGAGAGAGAGAGAGAGAGAGAGAGAGAGAGAGAGAGAGAGAGAGAGATTATCACAGCAGCTCGATGCGTCATGTCTCTCTAGTGTCCCTGTTTACCCTGTTAGTTTCTGTCTAATGAGAGGAAAATGTACCAAAAGCAGATCATTGATTTCAGTGCTACATGCTAGCACTTTAGCACACCCTGTATATAATGACTTATAGTAAGTACATATTCTTCTGTCTATACACAAAGGGATTATACTATATGCGTTACCCATGGTGCACTCTTGACTCTCTTTCAATGTCAATTTTAAAGGAGAATTCCAGTTTATTACAACTTATTGATAGTTTTGGCCATCATTTCTATCAGTAATGATAACATTGTACTCATCAAGTTAACTGCTAAGATTTGGGAACACAGCAAAGTCCCTAAAAAGATGTCAAATGAGGCAAGAAACACAGGCGGTCAGAGAGTTAGACAGGCTGCAAACTGCAAAACTACTTCCTAAACGGTCACAGTTTACAGACCCGCTTCCTTCTGCAATGGAGGATTATTATTAAATTTCAGGAACACTTTCAGTTTAACCTCTGAGTAAAGTGGTTTGGATAATCTGGATAAACTGCTAGCTTGTTTACAACCTGTCTGACTGCTGGTGTTTCCTGACCTCCTCTGACATTGTTTGCAGCAATGTTGCTGTGTTCCCCTGTATTTTCTAATCAGACCTCTTGTTTTAATTTCTGCACTCACACATCCTGCCTTGTGGTCCTTTTGGTTTTGTAGGGATTTCAAATACATAATTAGCAACACTTTATATTAATTTCTATGTGCAGCACACCCAAGATTAATGACACTTGCTGTCATTTCTAGTCTCAGTTTGCTATGCTAACCTAGCTAGCTAGTTACAAAATTCCATAGGAGAAAGTGTTGTCATTTAATTGTTGCTCTCTGCCATATGTTTTAAGGGACAAAGTAACGTTTATCACTTCAGAGCCAAACACGCTGTTATTAATTACATTAGTAATTAGTTACATTTAGTCAACATCACAGTACAATCCCGTTTTTTTCCCACCCGGAACAAAAATGTAATTAAGCCCTGGAAAAGATGGAGCATCTGATGATTACAGAATTCATCATCTAAATTTGGTAAATATTTCTATTAGTGTTTATCCTTTATATAATGTTAGTCTTACTAAAATGCGGTAAGCATTTTAGTTACTGAACTACATCTAATGTTTTACTCACATATAAAGCACCGTTTTGCAGCACATTAAGGAACAAATAAAGATGCTGTCCAAGCAATCTCTTATGACAGACTTTTTTATTCTAATACCTCTTTAACTTGAAGCTTTAGGAAGATGTTTAGCTTTTGTTTTTCATTGAATTTCACTATTTGATTCATTATGTGATTAATAGGGTCAATGCAACTGTTGTTGAACATGGGCATTGTAGTCGCCAGTGAAAATTACAGTATAATGATAATTCCTAAAACTTAGTGTAACAGCAGCACAAGTAGAGAAGAGTCATTGAGACAGTGATTCCAGGCAAAAAAAAAAAAAAAAAAAAAAAATCAATAATGGTCTTGAAAACCCTTATTAGTGGATCTCTAATTAGTTAAACTGACAACTGTTGCTGGTGAAGAACAGTGTGTACAAGCTAAACTGTCTGTCTACTCAAACCTCTCTCCCTTCCTTACATGTTTTAGAGCAACACACTCACACACACACTCACATGAGCAGTGGTTGGCTTGTCAATATCACTGTCGGCCCATTCATTCATCTAACTCCACCTGGGAGAGAGATGGACATGTGTGTTTACTCTAGATTCTATTTCCTCAGGCAAACACACACACACACACACACACACACACACACGCGCACACACACACACCACTATTATACTTGTCTCCTGGCTGCAATGTGGCAACCTTGAGAAAGCAGGCCAAGCTGAACAAATAGTGGCATCCAAACACACACGTGTACACATGTATGTAAATACACACACGCAGAAGACCAGCACCTAAACAAACAGTCCCAGCGATGGTAGCAGCACACGCCAAGCAGCTCTCGTTACAAGCCAGCACAATAAGCTAAAGTCGACAGACAGAAGAGCTACATGATCAATACCCAGCGAGAGTTTCACTCCACAAACTGGAGGGACAGGCCAGCGAGCTATTTAGCACACACACTCAGCATGTACTTTAACATTAGCTTCACTTCACAATATAGCTTTATGTTTTTTGATTCCCAAGAGAGTTAAAATTCATATCTGGCTCACTGAAGATAGAGATGTACAAAATGTAACCAGAGAAGCGAGAGGAGAGCGCTGAATGATAAAATGGGAGGATGGTGGACAGCTCTGGATGCCGTTTGTTTACTACAACTAGAACAGCATCAGCAGTTTCCTATTGGTGCCTATTGTTGGGCTGACATACATAAAGCACGAGAGAGAGAGAGCAACTGGTCAGCATAGAAGGCAACAGAAAGAAGGAAAAACCTGGCAGTGTGACTCCATGTGTCAGGAGAAACCCCAAAATATAAATATATACTGACATATTTTCAAACTCATCATATTCTCAAAACTTCTGTTCTTTGTTACATGTTTAACACGTTTTCATTTTTAAATTTACGTTTAAGAAACATACATGTATTTGCCATTGTCTCATACTGTTCAGTTTTTTTGTCCAAGTATATACTTTCACTTATTTTGCACACACTCTTACATAATTAATTTCTTTACATTTTTCCTTATACATTAATATATTTCTACTTTAAAATGCTTTGTTCGCCTACTTTCCCTCTCTGCTACAATTTCCTCAGTGATCATTAAAGGACCTTATTATCTTGTGTACACACTTCACGTGTATGCACATGTACGTGCACACTGCCAGCTAATGACAAGCCCTCCAGCTGACCTGCTGACCCTCATCAGAGCGACAAAGAGGCAGATAGCAGCAGCAGGACAAAAAGATGGAGAGGTTGCTTAGGGTGACGGGATAAAAGCACTGACATGACAGCGATGGAGGGATCAAGAGCACGACAGGAGGACAACCGGGGGAGTAAGGGGGTAGGAGGGGAGTGATGGTGCTAAACTCATCTTGCCTTGACTCTATCCAGGTTGAAAGTGAAACGCTAAAGAGACATGGAAATAAAAGGTACTGCCTTTAAAAAAAACAGGGCAACTCCCAATGTGCCCTGTGTTAAAATTGGATAGATGACTCATTATTAAAATGTCAATTTGCTGTCTGTTAGAGGAACGTAACAAGTTTAAAGATATATAGTATTTAAAAAACAAAATTTAAAAACAAAAACAGGGTCAAAATTGGAGTAGCAGAGGTCAAGATATCCTGACTTTTAGTCCGTAGTTTGGGGCCAAGCTTGATAAACGCAGGATCCTACACACTCATAACACAAAGTACAGTTGAGGCTGACGGGATGTCAATTTAGCAGGTATTTGGTTATGATAATTCATCATCTGCACCAAATTTCATGGCAATACATCAATAGTTGTCGTTACATTTCAGTCTCAACCACAAATGTCAAACTCATTGTGGCGTTAGAGGAAAAAGCAGGAGATTAACAGATTTTCCTTTGGGGACCATGAATGTCTGTACAAACTTTCATGGTGATCCATCCAATCGTTGAGATATTTCAGTCTGGACCAAAGTGGTGGACCGATTGACAAACATTGCCACCCACAGAGCCATGCCGCTAGCATTGCTAAATATGCTTTTGAAACCATTTGTAACGCAAGCTTTCTGTGTAGTCAGTTTACTGTCAAATATGACAAAGAGAAGCAGCAAATCCTCACAGGCGAGAAGCTGGAACTGGAATGTTTATTTTTGCTAGAAGACTATATGATAAATCAATTACCAAAACTAATTAAATCATTTTCTAACGATCGACTAATCGATTGTGTTAAAGTGGTCATATTATGCTTAGTGGCTTTTTCCCTTTCCTGTATTGTGTTATATATTTTTTGTGCATGTAATTGGGCTTTTTCACTTTGCAAACCTAAGTCCACCCCAAAGGGAAACTGCTCCTGAACTGCCTAAAAACAGCTGGATTGTAGTCCAGCCTTTACTTCTGTAAAAGATCTACGTCACTATGTAACATGCGTCATAATGCACGAATGGAGCATTTTCCACAAGTACACCTAAATATGAAATTAATATAACATTAGATACCCTCCAGGCAGTCAATGGGCACAAAGTTGTTACTGTGACGTAAAGACAGTGCACTGTTAAAACGTTACCTACGAGAGATAAATTAGTTACAAACTAATAACTTTCCACTCTGAAGCGTCTTGCTCCAGTCTAAGTTGTGAAGCTGGTTCCGGTTGTTCTGCTTGTGTTTCGGTATCAGACTCGGGCTCGAACATGCACAGCTGAACCGAAGCCATAGTTACCGGCTGAAGCGGCTTTGTTTTGGATTACACTACCTTGCTCGTCAGGACCCGCCCTACTCTGCTTCTGACTGGCTAGTAGTCCTTACCCAGGTACTGCGCATGTGCAACTCCCAACAAAAGATCAAATAGAAGTGAGATGCCTCACTCGGTAGCTAAAACGAGCGTTCAAGATACAGGGTGAAAAGAGGTGCTGCAGCAATATGCAGTATGGGAAAAATGTGTGTGTTTTTTTTTTAAATTAAACCATGTAAACCTATTCTGGTACAACCCCAAAATAAAATTATGAATCTGAAAATGAGCATAATATGACCACTTTAAGAAACACATACAAAAATCATTCAGGTGTCCCTGGAGCCTCCATAACTTTTTCCTCTCAAGCATGTTTGTGAGAGCTGAATCTCATGTGATTTTTCAGTTTCTTGCCATGGTAACTCTTTTATAAATCATCCATCCCTCCACATGTACTGTATGTCAGGTAGGTATTTAGGTTGACTGGGTGTTTACAGGGTGAAGACTGCAGAGCATCACTGCTCAGTCAGTCGAACTGGACAGATGATCAGGATAAGAGCAAGAAACAGCCGTGTCCATCATTCTGTCTTTCTTCAGCATGAAGAACATACATTATCATCTCATCATTGTGCTGTCAGCAGTCTATTCCTTCCAGGCCACACACACACACCGTTCTATGTAGTAGCACGTACTGTCATTCTGCACTGATAAGATGTCCATTACGCTTCTTTCACTCTGACAGACAACATAAGCGTATTTTTAGGAACATAAAATCACACATTCACACAGCACTGCTTTAGTACCCCTGTGTTGGCAGACTTGCCTTTTGTTTACATATCTCAAATGGAACAATTATATTTGCAAGTTATTTATTAATGTTATGTTGTTGTGCTGAAACGATTAGTCGGGTAACTGATTGATAGAAAATTGTCTTTTTTTTAAAGCAAAAATGCCAAATATTTGCTGGTTTCGGCTTCTCGAATAAAAGAATTTGATGTTTTTCTATGTCATATTCGGCAGTAAATTGAATATCTTTAGGTTTTGGACTGTTATTGTTAGTTGCAGCCCTAGTTGTCTTCTATTTCAATTAATAAAATAAACATGAGATGGTTTAAGTTTATCATGCTCAGGGACTAATTGGCCAGACAACGGCAACATAACTGCATTTCAACCTGCAACAGCCAAATCCTTAGGAATGGATGACATTAATGGTTGTGTGTGAATATTTGATAAGTGAGTTCATTATATTATAGATTTTTAGTTAACTGAGAGGGAGTATAAAAACTTTTATAGGGTAAGGATGGTATTATTCTATATTTTTCCTATTGTCAACAAATCCCATGAAAAGATCAAAACCAATAATAGGTTAGTGTAGAAGATGCTGTAAAACCCACTGATTCCTACTTAAAACAGCTGGACACTGTAGTTTTTAGCAAATGTCACCCAAACAGCAATAAATAGTGCAATTATTGGGGACTATTTTCAGCTGCGGATTAATAAACATTTGGTGCTCCAGTGATTATTTCATTATGATCACTATAATTAATTAATTTTCAAGGATAGTGTATGTGAGACACATAATAAACTAAAGTGACATTGCAATGAAGGAACATGTCACCAAGTGCAATGATGTGGCTCACTGATGTGTTTTTAATAGTTTTTGGACAACAATGGGCACTGAAGAATAAGTAGGACCAATTCACTGACAGTAACAAAAAGTGCATGGGTTAAAGTCACTTTAGTAGAAGTCATATATTAATCAAACAAAACATGCAGAAATTTCAGCCTTATTAAAATTCTACTACTACAAGAAGCCCTTATTCAAAGGGTTATTAGCTGCTGATTTGAGGTATTGACACTTCACCTCATCCATACTGCGTGCACACATTCAGCTGCAGGGTTTGATTAGGAACTTTTCTTCAGTGAGAGGAGAAAAATACATCTATTGTGGCAGAGCGTAGAGGCAGAGAGAGAGAAACAATAACTGACCTTGGTATTTAACTATAGATTTCCTTCTATACAGAATCTGTAGCTCAAGTGTTTATCTCATTGAATGCTCCTTACACACACACACACACACACACACACACACACACACACACACACAGCCTTTGGAAGGTTGAAAGAGATGAAAAGAAAATTTTGGAAGAGGGACATTGAGGCAACGAGTGACCACAGATAGTCTATTTTAAAATCTGACCATTTTAATGGAGGAATTATTTTATAGCTCCAATAAAAACATGTGATAGTAGCAGTTATTAAGAGCACCTTCATGGTCTGTTTTAAGTTAATCAGATCTAATAAATTAAAGTTAAATATTAGATGCAGCAAGTAAAACAAGTAATAATTAATTACTTAATTAATAAAGGAATAATTGCTCTTTACATTGTTTTTTTTGTCAAAGGCCAATTTAGAGAAATCTTCCACACTTTCATTGATAACTGCACCGTGACCAGATAACTCTTATGCATTTCTTACGTTTGGGAAGGATGATCAGGTCTCAACCTTTTCAGAGGTATTGTGCTTCTCGGTTGTCAACTTCAGTGTAAGGAGCCGTCTGATGTCTGTCCTGGAAAACAGAAAAATAAAAGCAAAAAGATGGTTACTCAGTGATTTCTACAGGTAAATTCAGTATAAACAAAGCAATTTAGTGGGACACCTGAACTTTTTGGGCTCAAGTACGGCTTCTTAGCTAAAAGAAGAAATAAAAGAGAGGAAAAGGTTAGATGGAAAGAAGATGAATCAGGGAAGGCAACAAATATAATCCTTGTTGCGACATGGTGGAATGAACACAGCTACATGGATCAGATCCCTTTGACTGGCCCTTGGTCACATTTAGTTTGATGAACCTTTCATGGTATCAATGAAAAATGTTTAAAGCACCAAACAGATAAAATTGTTGAAGAGAGATTGTCTGCTTTTCACCTGCCGCTAACGCTCAGACTTGAACAGAGGAAGAATTATTTTCTTTAGTCGACCTTTGTCAGATCAAATCTAAGAATTTAAAAAAAGGTGAAATAAACATTGATTTTTGCAAAGAAGAGAGTAGGTTTTAATTCTGTCTCTTTCATACACAACACCTAACTCTTAAAGTCAGGATTTCTTTCCTCATACGTCTGTGTAGGTGCGGCTTTCGTTTGTGTGCGCGTCAGTATGAGCTGAGTTTTTCTGTGCGTCCATCAGTAACAAACAGTTGCCGTTCCTCTATTTAAGTCCCTTGAATTAGTAACATATACTCAGTAATTTACTATATTCTGCTGAAATGAAAACATTCATACATACAATTACAATGCAGCATTACACTCACATACAGATTAGTGACTTCAAAAAGCAACCAGCTAAGTATTTATCAAACATAGTGGAGCAGATACAGGGATTAACTTCTTGCAGGTAAACAACATGACTGTCCGTCATGCATCATCATCAAATGGTTGTATCATTTTAAGACACATTTATTACTGGTGTTATTTATGGTAGCCAACTCCAAGGAATTATGACTGTGATATAAATTTACTGTAGCTTTTTGGGACTTGGACTCCACTATGTTCATTGTTGGTCTTGACTACAGCACTGTCTGGTTCCCTCCCTGACCCATGGACTCTCAGAACATGTCCTGGCCCTGAGCTCTGATCTACAAGTCTCAGAGTTTTGGTCTCTTGGTTCTCATGACTGTAGTCTCAGACAGCTATAATCCAGACCCCAGACTTCCCCTCTTATGTTTTAGTCTTCAGAACATGTCATGAATGCCCATCTCAAAGACAAAGAGTGTAGAGCTTGCACATCCCAAAACATTTTACAGGTGCTGAATCAATAAACAAACTGAAGGCAAAAGATGCGCTCACTGTGCTGATAGCTCTGTTAAATTTTATGGGAGCTAACAGAGATCTTTGTCTGGCATTGACTTGAAAAAAAACCCTGATGAAGATCTCAGTTTTGCCTCATCCATGCAGATTATTGTCTATATGTACAGACTTAAAGAACAGAACTGAACAACCATGTTATGTCTGACAGCATAATACTCTTTTTCAGGATCACCCTGTTCACACTCAGTTACACAGACTGGAAACACAGACTTGGGCCTTGCTCAACGGCACCTCAGTGGCCTGAGCCACCCTTCTGTAACCTGTAGATCTATCTAACCACTGCCTAAACAGGGTAAAGTACTTTTCTGATTGGTCCGGGAACTTGCTTTGAACTCAGCCATTACACCAAAGTCAACTGTATTTGCCTTAAATTAAACACCAATCAAAGTGGTGAACTCATTCAAAAAGCAGACAACCTGCAAAACTACTGTATATCCATTACAACTGAATCCTCAGTCCGGGTTATTTTCCAGTAAGAACTTGATCAAACATATTTCTGCTAGAAGAAAGATTTGCACAGACTTCTTCTTCTCTATCTCTGCTGCGACCTTGGTGAGATGCAGATGTACATGATGGGAGCCAGACACATGACGCCTCTCTCTGCCTCACTTGGCTTTCTTTCTCTCATGCGGGCGCCCTCTCCTCTCATACCTCTAATTTGTACTACCTCTCTTTTCTACTACCAATACACACAAAGGCTTCATTCACAACCTCCATATCTGCTTCTTCTCTTGCTCCCCCCGTCTATACCTCCATCCTCTCGTCTCACCCAAGGTCTCTGAGAATAATAGCAAATATCAGATTAGCATTCGCCAATCACCTCCTCGCAATGTGGTATGACTCAGTACACACACAAACACACAGACTGCTGCAAGGCCACTTGCCTAGACCTCACAGAGTTAATTAAGGTGAAGCAATTATTACTGTGGAGCTGTCAAACACACTTGTGTGACCATATGTAGCACACACACACAAACACTTACGCAAACATTATGTAGCATGCAATATACACACACTCTTCATCTTCTCAGTGTCCACTGATGAGCACTGACTGTGCTGCATTTAGTCAGATTACAGCTAGAACTAGTGGTTATCATATAAAATCACAAAAACTTTTATACAAATCTATAGGAGTTCCATCAAAAGCATTAGAATGAGCTAATAATGAAATGAACACACTCAGAGTTCATCCCTTATTTATACGTGCTCCCCATGGTGGTAAAATATATTTTCCATGTGTACTATTCAAGAAAGGGCTTTAGGAATAGGTGCCAAGTGTATTTTTTTCCAAAGGGGTGCCTGAAAATGAATCAATAATCTATATATAAAAACTGTGGAAAGACAGTCACATCCCCATATAACATTAGGTCGATCAATCAAAACAACCATCTCATCACCAAGTCAAAGTAAATATCAATATCAAAGTAGCACAACAAAAAAAAAACAAGGTTAAGTGTCTACCGCCAGGCTACATGCACACGAACATTTGATACAGACACTCTCATACAGCTACCATTACAGGCTAACTCACCACAGTCACTTGACTTGTCTCTAAAGCTTTAACCGGAGTCCTGTCTACATTTGATTTAAAAACTAGCCTGGTTGTTAATGGCCAGGGTGTGTTATACTTGTTAACTCACTTTGCCTTGGTTTGAAAATTATTGTTCCCTTTTAACATGCTTTCTCCAGAGCCAATTACGTTAAACGGTTGGTGCAGGTTGCTTTGTACCACTTCATGAAACCACTGAGTGGTCGAAACCTATGGGGAGGTTGTACGAGACCAGACAGGTTCAAGATAATGGACACAGGCTTAGCTCACACTTAAAAGTCGCTGCTTTGACACAGTGTCCAATTCTCGCTATATTTTCTCTGAACAATGTTACTATTCTCCTCGTTTGGTCACCCCATAGTATCATTCCCCTGTAGCCCGAGCTGCCAAACACCCACATAATCGGCGCCTATGGTTTGTAGGTGAAGAGGTCAGAAGTGTTTGTAGTAGACCAGAGGAAGAGTCTTGTTGGATCCAAATGCTGTATTTAGATCCAGTGCTTTACAGACACACCTGTCTGCCAAGTTCTCCACAAGAGTGCAGAGGGACTTCTTTCTATATTTTTGTGCAAATTGTCCAAACGTAATTGGGTTCTTTCGGTGGGGACCAGGTATATACTCAGTAAATTTCATTGCTATATGATTGTGACATCTTCTGTGTAAAACCATAAATGTTATTCTGATGCTTCACTAACATCACTAATCATGCTCTGCAGATCATGAATAGTCACAGCAGATTTCATGGAAATCCAGAAAAATCATGTGGGCCACGTGTATACACATCAAATTTCATTGCAAACTGACAGTGTTGTCCACGTTTGACATGATAACATACACCGGTCAGCCACAACACTAAAACCTTCAGAGGTCTTGTGAATTCCATGCCTCAACGGGTCAGAGGTGTTTTGGCAGCACGAGGGGGACCTACACAATATTAGGCAGGTGGTTTTAATGTTGTGGCTGTATATCACTTAATAAGAATGGATCAATACCACACTGGCTATCTATACGAAGCACTAACAACAAGTGATCCTACTGAGACGTTTTGATCAGGTTCAACACAAGTGAATGAAAATGTTTGGCAATAACCTGCGTCTCAGTGGAGCGTACTAGTGCTCTGATGGCTTGTACACTATTTCAGACAGGAATAAACGGAGTCATTTCAAACCTGTTTTATCATTGAACACCTCCCACAACTTGTTTGACCTCCTGCTCTCTACATCATTCCTTTTAATATCTCACAGATCATTTCACTTATTTAAGAGAAAAGTGAATCAATAGGATGTCAATGCCTGTCCGACAGTCCTTGTGTGTGTATGTATTGAGCAACAGAAAGAACTGACAACAACCTTTTCTCTCTCTCACTCTCACTCACACACACACACGTATGAAATCTCAGCGCGCTGTGTGGGAGCGACTAAGAGGCCGAGAGAAGGCGATGGGTATCAGCCGGTGTAGGAAATTAAAGGGATGGTCCAGTGCTAATATGCAGATATGCAGATTGGTGATAGAGGCCTCTTTCACTGTCTGTCAAACATGTGCCCACACACACACCTAGAGGCAGGTAAGTGTGTGTGTGTATCAGTGTATAACAGCAAGGGAATGAGTAGGTTGATTAATCTCTGTGACATGAATACCAAATCAGGCTTAAAAACTGTGTGAGTGAATGCAGACAGCAATGATTGAGAATATGATGGTGGTGGTAGGTGTGTGTGTGCATGTATGGTACAAACCATCACTTCAGCAGTTGATCAGATCAGGTATCAGACTGAATACATTATGGACTGCTCAAAATAATCTCTAAATGTTTGTATTTTGTATTCAGAATTTAATAGACAAACATGAAAGCCCTTCTGAACATTATACAGTTCCAAGAGATAAATGGGGAAGGCATTTTCTGAGTTCCTCATGGTATAACAGTGTCATGCTACTCTACTAATAATACTAATAACTCAAGAAGGCTGATACCCAGATTGTACTGTAGTGTAGAAAAAGTCCATCAGTTAACTAATCCTTAAAGCAAGACTACGTAACTTTTGCTGATCAGCCAGAAGTCGGAATTACAGGATAATGGTGAAGGCTAAAATGTAGTGTAACAGTAGCGCAAGTAGTCATAAAGTCAGCAAACGGACACAGTAATGTCAGTTATACATCAATACCTATTTAAGGTTTGCTAATATTCACCTGAGTGTGACCTGATCACACACGGTGTGTTTTTATTGCTTGTGAATTCAACTTTTCATTTGTGACAGAATGTTGTGTTTCTTACTGTATTTCAAAAGTTAAAAGGAGCAGCGTGTAGGATTTAGTGAAATTGCAGCTTGCAACCATTTGAATACCGCTCGCCTCACCCAAAGTGCGTGGGATAAACTACGGTGGCTGTGAAACTCGCTAAAAACGCGAAAGGCCCTATCTAGAGCCGGTGTCTGGTTTGTCTGTTTCTTGTGAATCCTGAACGTCCCTGTGGATGGAGATTTAGAGAAACAAAGGCCAGGTTTAACAGGGTGAGAAATTGTTTTATCGCTCATGATGAGACAGGTGATGACGAGTCTTCCACATAATCATTGGTGGTGATGTTTTTAACAAATATTTGGATCATGGTTTGCTGGATGTGCTTTAGAGGTTTTATATTATGCTCTCACCTCACATACAGTGTTTTATTTTTGTGTGAGCGTATGCGATCACCTGGCTGTAAGTTCCTTTGGGGTTCAATACATTTAAAAGTTGTTAGGCAGACTCCACCAGTAGCAATTACACAAGGGGTGTAACAGGTTCCCTTCACGGTATGTGTTCATATTAAGCTCCAACACTTCCAAACTAGATTTTGTAGACTATATTTCTAAAGAAATGTGGAGCAACAACTCAACTAAATTATTAGATCTACAGAAGGTTCCCAAACTAATAAACTCTCCATAACACTGGTCCTGAGTGTTCCTCAATGTATTTTTTAGATATCTTTTCCAAAAACATTCTAGTGATTCTTTTCTTGATCTTCACTGCCATTTGTGTGTATGTAGCCCAACACAAACAGAAAATACCATGTGTTCCATCGTGTGCACCATTTCTCCTAGCTAAGCCTCGCATTATACACACTCACTGTGCAGCAGCAAAACACAGCCACAACCCAAGTGCTGACAAAAAGAAAGAATCTCAGCTGTGAATTTGATGAATTGTTGGCATGGAAAGTTCATCACTGCTAAATATTTTAGTGGCATCCAGCCACCAACAGACAGCTACAAAAACTGAATTTTGTTTCCTGTTTATCTGAAAAGTAAAACATTTTGCTTTTAAAGCTACTTTCACCAGAGTGGAAGGTAGTCACTGCACCCCTGGGCGTCCTTTTGTTTTTATTCATATAAAGTTTGACCTGATGCTTCCTCATAGTGTGGTTAATCAAGACAACAAATAAAGACGGCAAATTTAGTCCAGCACACACACAACTGTAGACAGTTTGTCAAGATATTTCAAAAAAACAAACTACCATTTACTACAACTTTTCTCACCACAGAAAAATGTTGCATACTGACAATAAGTTTAATACTTCATTAGCTGCTTAGAGGGAAAGAAAATTAGAATCCCTCCTATCCATAGATGTTTCAGCACTTTTAATTATGGATCCCCCAAAGGTTTGTGAGACAAGAAGACAATAAAACAAAACTAAATTCTGCTGCACAAAATTGTTTTATATTTGTTCTTTTCTTCCTCCTTAGGCTTCTAAAAATGATTAAAAGTCAGTCTACAACTCACAGATATGCACTTTTTGACGAGTGATCACAAGTACTTGGTTCGTATTAAGTGGTCACGAGTAGAAAAGGTTAGGATTACACTGTTTTAATCAAGCAGATAACCTCTAGCCATTTGTCTGTTCTGGTTATCCAAAGCTCTCGACAACTTTCTGAAATAATCTCAGCATTCATGCTGTTGTTGTATTACATGATTTTTGAAAGCTGGTACAAGACCTTTACTGACAGCAGAGAAAATAAAATTGACAAGTAGTTTGGTACCTAACAAAGGCATTTCAAATGTCAAAAATAAATGGAAACTTATTCACACGCACAAAAATAAAATGAAACCCCTACTTGACACAGCTTTTCTTTACCATGGGAGTCTCCATATGTTTCTTTAAAACAACTCCAAAAGCTGAAAGCGTAAAGGAACATGAGCGGAACATTTAGACAGAGAGAGACAAAGAGAGTGAGAGAACACGAGTTAAAGTGATTCAGAGGAGTGGCGATAAGGAGCCTTGAAAAGAAAGCGAGTCCGGGCCACGATGTTGGTATTACAGATTGATATACTCTTCAGATCCCTTTTATTCAAACAGCTCACCTTTCAAAATCAGATGCTCAGAGCTCTTTTGATGACTACTCTGAGCTAAATGCATGTTATTACAGGTATTACATGAAATTGCCCGTGTTAGGTGAAGGGGATTATGGTGCTTTTGGGTCAATACTTCCTCTGAGCTGTTTGGCTGCTGGAGCTGAGGAGCGATTAGGCCTTTGTCTGTCAATCCGACGTCAGAGAGGCGGTTATCACAGACACCCGAGCAGATACACATAACCACCACCTACTGTCACGCACACTTGTGCAGAAACTGCAGTGATTATGGCCGCAGGTATATCGGGCCCATTCAGTATGCTGAGAGGTGTCAGATCTAGTGGTGCTAGGGCCGTCCCACACACACGTCTCAGTTTGTGGGCTGGAAGAACGATGACAGGTGAAAGATGGAAATTTAGTGCTGAGCTGAAATGATGACTGGAAAGGCCAACATGTCAAAAAGACTATGGGTAATCATCAGTGTACTGGTTATTACTATAGTAGTTTGTTTTTGTTCTAGACCTCTCCGATTGGACTTTTCTGAGAAAGTGATATTAGCATTATGCATTAAGGAGGCCCTTATAAATGTATGCCATTTTAAAATTATTTTATTGCACAAAATGTCAAAATTTCAGTGCAACAGGAAATATGGGAAGAAGAGCGCACAGGATGTCGACAGATCACTAGCTGAATTCATACCCATTATTTTGCTGTTAAATGTTGTACACTTAAAATGGTGCTATTGATAACATCCAGCCACTAGATAACGTACTACAGTACATTGAAGGGATGCTATTAAAACCCACAGCGCTCAACATTACAGACAGCTACAGTAAAAGTTGAAGTTAGCTAGCGCGAAGTGTTGACCTTGAAGCGTTTTCTTGCTAAAAACAAATCTCATAGCGGATTATGAAAAAACAGCTGAACGCCACACAGCAATAACAGCTACAGGGAGAAAGGACGACTGTATGATCATGTCAGTATTTTCAGATTTTTATATTAATGTGAGTACCGTAGCTGTTGAGCTCAACGCAGCTGGCTACGAGGCTAGCTAGCCACAAGTACCTCAGTGAAGTGTCTAATAATAGGGCTAACGTTAGACTGCTATATGAGATGACACTCTTAATAACAGTCATGTTTTGGGTCTAAACACTATAATGAGCAGATTCACAGCAGTTCTGAACTTCGACATGACACATTGGTAATATATTGGGATCCCACGTCCACTCCATTCTTAAAGAAGACAGACAGACCGTCTTTGCATAAGTGGACCAGTCCACCCACTGGTCAGTCAAGTTGCCCTGCATAAACTGGTACTGGCCCCGGGCCAACGGTTATGTCGGACCCTGGCCCACTTCTAAATCCCCTCTGATACACATCTTCATTATAGTTTCCTCAAACAATGGAGCGTTATATCGTTATGTAACTGGACGCAACCGTCACTAATGCTAACGTAGCTCCTCAGGGATTACGCTGTTATTTTTCTAACTATTTTTCTATCTAACCAGTGACAACACATTAGTTAAGGTTTTAAGGACTATGACTGTCGGTAGTTGTTGTTTATTTTGTTTAAATATGCGCTAACGTCAGTGTCTGTTTTTTCCACACTAACTGGCAACTATACCACGTGATACCAACGTCGTTATACTATTGGCTCACAAGCCTTGTTAGCAGCAGGAACCAAACGTCAGATATCTCACACAGAGAAACAAAACATTCATTTTTTTAATGATTAATTCAGTCGTAATTTTTTATTTTTTTTTGAAAAGTGATACTTTTATTCAGCGCCTTTCTAAATTCTAAAATATTTGTTTACATAAAAATGTTATCAATATAACCTTTTGATTAAAGTAATGTTAACAGCCTGGAAAGCTCATAACACATACTGTTGAATGGAGTGTTTGCAGGATTTTTAGCCAGTCAACTGAATGTGCAAGCTGCTCTTCTGTTTTCTTTTTCCTGAGCATTTCCCTCTTTTACAAGATGGTTTGGAGATATTGGTTACAGCACTTAAGGCCCTGCACTCCTCAGAGGTGATATATGCTTTTAACCATCCATTTCCTCATTAATTGTGAAATGTTCTCTTCTCAACAGTGATTTTGTTCTTTTATAATAATTATACTGAGAGTTTCAATGTTGCATTTTACTATTGACAAATGACAATTTTTTGTCTCAGAGTAGATTTTACAGCCAATTCTACCCAATTACCTGGGTGTTTAATCTGAAAAGGCCCCAACATATAACTAAACTTGTTAGTGGTACTGTATGTTTAGCAGCCCTGCTTGACACGACATATCATTATATTATAGCACTTTTTCTTGTCTTCACATATATTTACTATACAGAGCTAAATTACTAGCCTTGGATCTGTTCTATAACCTTACTGGGGTACGCCAGAAATTTAGCTTCAGTTGGAGAACTTGGGAGAGTTATTAATACGAGAATGATCAAAAACAAAGCGGCAGAGAGATACAGAATTTTAGTGCCTACTATGGGTCAAGCTGCAAAAACACTGGATCCTTTCATTAGAGCCTTTCTGCCAGGTAAACAGCCACATTTTCAAACTCCACACCTCCAGTTTGTACTGCAGACTTTCCGATCTTTTCTCATATTTGACAAAGCTCCTCTAGAGCCACAGGAGATATTATACAACTCTTTTCACAGGCTGAGTTGTACTCCCCCACGACTGGTAAGCTGATCTTGTTGTGTAACATTGGTATGGTGTTCCTTTATTAGACATTGGATCTGGGGACCATATCATTGAATAAACCAATCTTGACTTTAACCTGAAGAATTGGCTTTTTAAAAAAATTGGATTGGGTTTAATATACTAATTAAAATGTGCACATGCTGCTTGATTGCCATTTGTTCCTTAGTTCAACAGAACCTTTCCAATAACTATTAGGGCTGTTATCTGTTTGCAGGGACCCACCAGCATGCTGCGGACCCGTGTGCACCTCCAGGACACTCTGATGGTAATACGATGGTGATACAAAGGAAAAGGCCGGGGGGGGGGGAGATCACTTGTCCTCGTCCTCCAGAAATCTATGTTTTTATCACTTATGTCTTTCAGTGTCCTTATGTGTGCTGTAACACTGCAATTTCCCTTTGGGATAAATAGTACTCTTTTCTATCCATAGAAACAAATGAATTAACAGTATTACTGAAATAATATAGAGGTTATCAGCTTTATCTACCATGGTCTCATTTATTCACAATCATTTTTTCACAAATGTATCAGGACTAATGTGATAATGAAGTACTGCTGTTTTTAAATATAACCCAGGCTTTTTATTTTCCATTTTGGATTGATTCTATTAATGTACTTTTTGCGAGTCTCTGTTGTAGCACGAGCTAGAGCAGAGTGATGTTATTAGGGGGCCTAGTCAGGCTCACAGTAGGGGGCTGAGCTGACTGGGTATGGTGATTTCCACTTTACTTTTGTGTGGGTTAATGAAAAAGAAAAACCCTGAGCCTAATGGGATTTGGTGATAAGAAATTACCAGTGCCGGGTCCTTCTCTTTTGTCTCTAGCTGGGAGTTCAATGGCTGAGCCAATAAGAGAGCTCAGGACCTCGGTTACCGTAGAGACGAGAGAACACAGGCCACAGCGTCGCCATGGTAAACAGGGGAGCTGTTTGTCAAAGTTCTTTTGACACACATGCACACACTGTACATACGCAAGTGTAGCCTGTGTCCAGTGCTCCTGTTTCTCAGAAAACAATTGCAATTCAAACTAAATAGTTTCATTCAGAGACTAATGCAAGTAGATAATGAAGAAAAAAAAACTGTATGCCATGACAGGAGGGAATGCTCTGGGGCAACAGAAAGGAAAATGATATACTGAGCAGTGCATTTAAAATTCATGATTCATCAAAAGAAATTGAGGAATGAGCTTGTACCAAACTTAGTTCAAAAAGTGACAGAACAAATGAGCTATATCACCAGCTACACTAATAATTTATTCATATTTAGACGCCTTCTTAATCACATTTCAATCAGTCAGAGATTGATATTTGGCAGTTTCAGGATTTAGAAAATGTTCAATACACCTGTATTTATTATAGTAGCGTTTATATTTTACATTCAATTTAGGAATTCCCCACAATGCTCCAGGCCAACAGCGAGGGAAATGATATGTTATGCAGAGCATTTACAATGAGCTTGTACCAAACTGTTAATATTTTTGGTATTTTTTCCACACATGAGCTGTAAAACACATGTTCTCTCATTTGGGTGTTATATGAGCATTTTTAGGAAATGAAAATTACACAGAAAGTGACAGAACAGTTAATCAGCAGCTACACTGATGGTCTATGGTATATCCATATTTAGACGCTTTTTAAAAATCACATTTCAATCAAAGAATGATACCAAATTTCACAAGAGATTGATGATCCCTTTACTCCAAACTGTTGGAGGATTGTGTTTTTTCAGGCTCTGATTTCCTTGGTGGTTGCAGCCTGTGTTTTTCTTTTTAACTCAGAGGCCACAGAACTGAACTGAATAACACAATGACAACTATAGGAGAGAGCATACCCGGAGCAAATGGGCAAGTGAGAAAGAGAAAGTGAGAGAGAGAGAAAGCTCCTTGGCTTGCCTGCTCCTGCATTGCGTCAGCTCTATGGCGGAGTGGAAAACAAGCAAATTGCAGAGCACTGCCACAAAGACAGTGGCCTTGTCATCTCAACCTGCCAGTAAGGATTTCCTAAATTACCAATAGTGCACTGGGAGGACTGCCCTACAGCTTATCTGCCACTCAAGCAAAGAGACCGAGACAGTGCTCTCTCCATGAAGGTTAGACTGCAACGTGACATGGAGCCAACATCAGCTTTTCTTTAAAAAGCCGTTATCATCCAGTCAGCAAGGTCCACCTCTGACAGGAGTCTGCTGTTAGGTGTCCTGAGCTCATCTGGAACATATCAAAGCTGATTAAGCAGCGGTGGGAAGTAACTGAGTACCTCACCTAAGGACAGTTTTGATATATTGTATGTATCACTGTCCATCTTACAGAGCAAGACTGGAGCCAAGCATACCACAGTCTTTCATGTAATCTATGGCTTTAACTGCATACATGAGACGTTATTTTTTCTGACTTTAGCCATTAAGTACCCCCGTAAAATGGCACCAAGCTTGGAGAAACCACTGCACTGTATACTCCCCTATCAAGACACCACTGCAACACTGTCTACATGTGTTTGACAGCCATAGTTAGTAGTAACTTTGTAAATTAAAATGGTAAACACTTAATAATGCAAATTTAAATAATGGTGCATGTTTATACAGTAAATTAAACTACTCAATAATGCATAAAGTAGTAAAAATTTGCTCCATGCAAATGCTGCTTTCACATAAGTGCATAATCCAATAATACTGTGTAGTATATAACATTCTGCACAATGAGTACTTTTACTTTCAATTATGTAAGTACATTTTGCTGATAATCTGTACTAAAATGTTCAATGCAGGAGTAGTTTAACACTGTATTACTTTTTACTTAAGTCAACGATCTGAACACTAATTTCACCTTTTCGATCAATCCTTTAATTAATATCAGCAATATTAATATCAAATTTCAATTTATTTGGTTTATTTTATAGCAGTCGCTCTGACAGTTTTTATATGTATCCTACAAGGACATAATGCACAAGGTGGATAAGGAGGGAGGCACACATTTTAAAATGTTATGCCTAAAAGAGTTTGAAGTGTGGAAAACTGAAACCTGCCCAACAGGTTTTTACTTTCATTAAAACATATTACAAGCCAACAGTTTGAAGGAGAATTGTGCTCGTTGGAGTCTAACTTGTGTTGGCTTTTTATTTATTTATTTATTTTTTTTTAAATCTTAACACTTTGATATTTTTACAGAATAAACAATCAAAATCATTAGTTGAAAACTTTGGTGCAGCCCATATTTTTCTAAAAGCTAAGATATTTAGTTGTCAATCTTCATTTGACCTAAACTGAACTGGTGCAACTTGAATGTGCAGTGAGCGTTCTCTTTGTAGCTGTTGGCAAAGAAAAGAGCCAGACAACTTGATGGAGGTGTCCCTATGTGTTTCTATATTATAACTATAATTAAGCTTGTTACTTGTTCTTCCTTTCTCAGCTTTAATCACTGCTCATTTCACAGCTTGAGCTTCTTCATGATGATGATGAGCAGTGAGATATATTTGTGTCACTTTTTTCTCCTGCCATGCTGTGCTGTGCTATACTGACCCTCTCTGGGGTCACATGGTAGGAAATACATGCAGATGTGGAAATCAGTGTGCAATGGTTTAAAAAACAGCTTCAGAAACGTTATTAGCATGAAAACGGGCAGACTGAACTTACTTGACTCAGTTAGTAAGCTACTGGTAAGTTTGAGCTACAAAAAGTGTTGCTGACTTTCCAAAGCTCATTTTGGTCTTATGGGCTCTGAGAACAGGGATGACCCACAGTGAAGGGAAAACTAAATAATGGATCATGTTCAGCTTTAAAAATCACAAAATTAAATGTCTACCATTTTAATGAATAATGACTAATTTCCTGTGTCATTATGCTATGGCCTGTTGCTAAAACAGTAAACAACTGAGGACAGTGAAATGGACAAAAGCTTGAATTTATGTCACTGAACAATAACTATTAAATGAATATTGTTACTGCTGCAGCATCAGACAGAGTGAATGCTGGTAATTTCTCATTGTAGGAAAAATGACTAGACATGAATGGGCCTTGTAAATGTAATGATCACACACACATGCAAACACACACACCCCTACAGTAATGACATTTAAATGGCTCATTTGAAGATAAAAGGCCTGCTGACATCAAATGGATCCTTGTTATCATAATAGCAAACAACTAACAAGAAATGAAGCAGCATAAAAAGACATGCCTCATATTTGTCTCCATGAATACAATAACTAAGCAAACAAATATTGTTAACAAACAGCGATCTAAACTGTCTTTTCACATGAACACATTATGCGAGTGTTTGCCAATTTACGCTTCACCAATAGCTGAAGGAAATTAGCGTGCATTACAACCGGCTCTGCAGAGATTTTCAATTAATTTCCTTAAACAAGCATGACAAAACATGGTGTTGGTATTATAAAGCCTGAATTTTGTCAGCAAACAAAATCCAGATTTGAAAAGGAGATTTATGAAGCTTCATATTTTGTTTAGAATGTGATTCAAATGAATCCAAACACCATGAATGGCACTTTTCAGCTGTTTGATTAACACTTATGAGGCCTTTATGGGAACTTCCATTCATATTCTTTTTTCACCCAACACTTTTGATCACTGGATCCTCCTTAAGTTTAGTTTTTTTGACAATATGGAGGAAGAGGGCATTAAATCACACGTAGCTACAAAAACGTCAAGGATGGCACAATAAAAAAAAAAGAATAAAAACATTAACAAAATAAATTATATAAAACTGCACATTTACACTTTCAAGTCTCTCATATGCTCTCATATCATTTTTAAAAAGGTGTGGTGGTTACTTGTTATTTTACATCTACTAAGGTAATTTATTCCAATTTATTTCAAACTTAAAAAGAAACAGATGCCCATATTGATATTAAACCTCATCAAGCACACGTCGGCCACACTCGCTTTAGTCTGCTGGGCACAAGTTCCCCCAGTCCTATGAAGGTGATCTTTAAATATTACCACACAATCCTTAAAAAAGGTAACCAGTGGAGCTGTTGGAATTGCCAACATTTGCTCTTGGGTTCAAAGACAACACAACCCTGAGTAACTTTGGCTTTTGTTGCAGTTATAATTTCTCACACTGAAGGTCTCTCTCAATACAAAATACACAAGTTTGCACTCGCATTCATGGGAGTCCAAATTTACAAGAACAAGACCAAACGTGCTGACATCACCAGGTGGTTACACTTCAACACAGCGGTAAAGCTGTGATTCTCACTGTAATGTACATTTGAGGTAATGTCCTTTAATGGCTTGCCTCTCACCCAATGACAGCTAGGGCAGGCTCCAGCCCCCTGCAAGGATAAGCAGGCACAGATAATGAATGGAGGGAAATATAACGCTCTATCTGTTGCAGTGTGGCAAGATCTGCACATATAAGGAGCCACAAATAAACAGGCAAAGCTATTGTACGACGTTAACTGCCCAATACAAAAACATTAACCTCAACTTAACCTTCAGTCGGGCCGATTTGTCCAGCAGCAAATATTAGATTTTAACTCTGAGACCAAAAGTTAACTTTTGGTCTCAAAAAGAAATTATTTCTCGTGTTCAAACCCCTACAGATACATCAGCCGTAAATTACCTAAGGACTACCTGAGACTTGCTGACTGAGAAAACATTAAACAGTTAATTTCCTGCCAAATAAATCTCTCAAACCTAAATGTTGTGACACAATGACAGTTGTTGTACAAAATGTACACTTTTGGGTTTGGCGTTCCTCTGCCATCTCAAGCAGAATATATGCTGTTGTTAACTTTTAACTTGTTTACTCCAAGTTCACACAGGTCAGCTCCCAAAGCATCCTCGATAAAATGGGTGAACACTGCCTCCATTAGATTTTGTCGACATCAAGTCTCCTCACACACACCAGAAACTTTTCATCTTCCTCATCAATCTCATCATCCTCGTCTTCCACTTCCTTTTTCCCCCCTCACCTTCCTCCTCTCCTCCCCTCTCGGAGGGTCTAGCTGTAAAAGGCAAGTAATTTCCCCTTATTACAAGACAGCACATTAGTCTCTGCCTGCACTATTTACACAAGTTAGCAGTCCAACCAAGCCATTTACAGAGGATCATTATAGCATGTGGTATCCCAGTACGCTTGGGAATCCTGAGATGAAATGATGGCTTGAATGCATTATCCTGAGTGTGTGAGTGTGTGAGAGTGTGTGAGAGAGAGATCAAGGCAAGATCTCACAATAGATCCTTTTAAAAGCCCAGCTCAGGATATATGATACTATTAAGAGTACCAATTACACCACCTCTACCTTAAGTGGCATTCCAGCCATTCAATTTTGATACATTATGAAGATGGCTTCATATATTATACCAGGATCTTCTTTAAGATGTTCGGCAGCTGACGGCGAGGCTTCAAAGTGCTACAGGCAATTTGACAAAATTATCAATCCTCCTGCATTTGGCTGCTGCCCCTTTTTCTGGGAGTGATATCACCTTAAATGAGTGCATTCCCCCTTTCCACCTGACACTATCTTAACACCATTTACTGGTAACAATGTAATATCCAGGTATCTAATATCATATGGGACGACATCTGCCTAACATGGTGTCCCGAGGATGTTAAGTACTGGTCTGGTACATATCGAGCCTAACCTGTCAGCGTATGTGATACAGTATATACTCCGACCTTCAAAGAAATAAAATAAAGCATCTTTAACAGAAGACAAATCTGTCAGATTAGAGTAACATTGTTCACACATCATACAGCCTTTTCAAGGCAACCAGGCAAACCAAAACTCACTGTGCGGCTGTCACCTGTCAGTCACTGTCAGCCATGATGTTAAAAGCGGATAATGGTTTTCAATACAGAAGGGGAAAATCTACTTCTAGCTGAATAGCTACTCACAACCCAGCTTCCTTTTGTCATCTAACTACACTGACAACTCAACTCAAGGTCCATTCACTAGCTTTTTCCAGAGCTTTCAACCACATCTCACGGTCTTCTCTGGCAGATGGTATTAAAGTATGAAAGCGAAGTAAATTTGAAAGCTCGTGAGTGACCTAAAATATGGTTTCCATTGTCAAGAATTAACTTTAATGCTCAACTTAATTTTTTCCCCACAGCCTGGCTTTTATTTCTGTAGTTTTGATTATTTGTATCAAGCTGGTGGCAGCATTGTGTGATTGTCTGGACAACACTTTTGTATATTAATACAATTTTTAGGACATAGTGTTGGTCTGGAGGGTGGGAAAGTAGCGCTTGGCTGAGTAAAGCTCCCAACGAACTCTATAAATCTAGAGTTAAAAAACAAAACAAAAAGTTTAAAGATAAAATCAAAATAAGTATTAGGTTAGATGTTGTTCAGTTTTCGGAGACAATTACAAATGTTGCTGCTGATTTGAAATGGTAGAGCTTTCTGCGAGTGACACACAGTGTCTGCCTGAGAACGACTTCAGTGGGAAAGAAAGTCTAGCTACCATTAGCCTTTCTGAAAGGAAGTTGGCTGTTTGCAGGTGTCCTGATCGGAAATGCCCCTGCTTTTTAAAAAAAGGGTCAGCGCTGGTGTAGGCATGTTGCTTCAGGTACTAATGAGGTGATGACAGGATACAGGAAGGCCAGTTTAAGTAATATATCCACGCCAAAACACAGTGGTTTCTTTCTAACACTATGAGACAGGATTTTAAAGCTCTGGCGATGATCATTTTATCCTTTGTTGCGACAATCATGAGATGAACCGTAGAATTACCCCGATCACATTACAAAGTAATACCAAGAATGTGCTTTAACAGCAGTTCTGAATTGCATTTATATAAGTGAAAAAGGGTGGTGACTGTTTTGACCATTTTTCTAAGAAGTCAGTGGAGATAAATTGTGTTATTCTCACAAACTTTTCACGAGATTGCAAATTCCTTACTGGACTGAGTGGTTGTAAGACAAATCTTCTGTGCCATCTTGTTACACTGAATGTAGGCTCTGTGCTCGTGTGTGTGCGTTAGTTTAGTGTGCATGCGTGTGTCTGATTCTCTAAGAACGCAGCTCTGATGGTAAATGTCCTCCTGTAATAATAATGACTTCTCTGAGGGGTTCCCTGTCTTAAGAGGGGTGGGAAAGACCCAACACACACACTGCCACACACACACACACTAAATGGTCTCCCATGGCAGTATCAGTAGGACATTGTCAGGCCAAACAAAAGGCCTTATCTTCCTTTCCCCTTTCAGTCTGGGTGATTGGCCAGGAGAAATGAGGAGAAAAGGCCATGTCCTCATCCGAGGCTCCACAAATGTCAGCCACCTTGCTATCTCCATACAGCCTGTGTGTGTGTGTGTGTGTGTGTGTGTGCGCGCGTGCGTGCGTGCGTGCGTGCGTGCGTGCGTGATGGGAGATCTAGAACATTAATCTGAAAAGGCTGCAGAGGCCGGGGAAATCTTCCAGTCATGAAATATGTGGACCTACGCACACATACATAAATAAATAGATGCACTCAAACATCATGCAGCTGCACGTACACACACTGTAGCTGAAACACATCAAATTTTGTTTTTTGGACATAGTGAAGTTGGAATTATTTGAAGAAGTTGTAGATTAAGCTACAGGTTTTCAACGCTTCTTCATGACAAAAACAGGAAAACCAGTTTTCCCAATTTACCAAGACATTAACTACAGCTCCGTATTAGTAGCCTGGATGCAGGACTGACGTGCTGCATATCATGGTCCTACGTCTGGTGTTTTGTCATTGAATGTCAACAGTTTTCCAGAGAAATGTTAAAAATACAGACAACCTACCAGAATCAAGTAAAATGTCTCAGCAACAAGTGGTTTCACATTGATGTGTGGTGTATGAAGAGTAACAAAAAATGACTTGTACAAATGGAGTATGGGTAAAATCCATTATACCGAATAGAGGTCAATGATGCACAATTTGTTCCCTGCTTCAGTCCTGCAGTTCTGAACAGAAAGAAAAAATAAGACTCATTTTCCTGAATAGATCTCAAAATGGGTCAGAATTTCTTGGGCATGAACAGATATATATTCTATTTTTTGTTGAAAATGACTATATGCATTGTTTTAACTTGCATGTGAAAGCCAGTTTTAATAACTCAGTGTTTTGCTATTAAACTGAATGTCTATAAATCTTCATCACCAAACAATCCCAGAGCTCGGTTAAATAAAAAGTTTGAGGTTCCTCTGCAGATGGGTTGGTCGCCAGTGGTTTCTGAAATACTGAGGTGAATTGGCATATTTGGTAGCTTAAATACTGTTTCCATTACTGTCCGAACCAACAGACAAAGAGAACGGGTAAAGTTTGAGGAGCTCTTTAAGTCTTTGAGTCCCTTTGTTGCCTAAACAAATGTAAACTAACAACCCACTGACCACAATCCTCTTATCTCAACTTGCTCAAGACTTCCACAGGCCTCATGTGCACTAACTTAAAATTTCCCTCAGAACTTTTTCTTTTCCCTCATTTTGTTGAAGTAACTGCAAATCTCATTCCTGTCCACTGTCCATCATGTGACCGCTCATCCACCATCGCTCTTTCTTCATGAGCTTTCCATCACTAATTGAAGGATCATTTTAGCCACAGGATATGGCTGAAGACACTAATCAAGACCTCGTTAAGGGTTGTTGAGGGACAATTGCCCATAATTCCTCTAATCCACTGGATTTTTTAATTAATTAACCAGCAATTAGAGGCCAACAACTGTACAGCTGGCATGTTCAAACCAGACAGCCAATTTTAGATTGGTTCTGCTGTGCCATTAATTAGTATTTGAAGTAATTTTCTATTATGAATCTGTCTGAGTGACGAATCCTGCTGTGTCTAAGGCCAGTAGGACACTACTTTAAGTCCCAGGGCTTGATCAGCAGAATCACTTTGCAACCTTAAAGCAGAGCTACCTTGGGTGTTGTGCACCAAATACCCACTGTGATCGAAGTTCAGAAATATTCAAACTTTAACCCAGTTCACTGCCGACTTTTCAAAGCATGTCCTATCTGAATGTGCTGACCTGAAGCCTAGACATCAAAAAGAGTCTCTTCGTTTCAAGGGATATAATATTGTGTGTGTGTGTGTTGGTTTTTGCTCAGCATGAATTTAATCCTTGTTTTTAGCCGCTAGCATGGCTAAAAACAGCTAGCACCATCATCAGGTCAAAATTTGATTTTGTCCAATACTTCAGTTTATGTACTGTGTTTAGTGCTAATAAGCAAATGACTGGACAACATCTGGGCTTTAATGACAAATCACCAATAACCCTACTCAAATAGAAAGAAAAATTGAGAAGAGTGACACCTTGGTTGTATTTTTAATATGCAGCCTGGCTAAGAACCGGAGGGGATCAGTACACCTGGGTCGCCGGCTGAAAGGACGAGCGGTAAACAATGAATAGACGACAGCAGGGAGAGAGAGAGAGAGGCAAACAAGTCATTTGAGTGTATTACTAATGTGTCTCTGCAGCAGGTGGGAAATCTATTACTGCTGTTTTCTAGACGCCTCTCAGCACAAACAATTAGAGGCAGAGGAGAAGAAAAAACAGAGCGAGTGTGTGAGGGGAAGACGGGGATAAAGAGGCTACAGAATCAATTAGTCTTGTTAGAGTAAGTTCAACTCTCACACACACACACACACACACACACACACACACCTGCCTCCACCTCGTCCCTCCCATGCAGAGAGGGCCACCCGCAGACCACACGCCATCACAAAAGAGCGAGGAGGGGCGGTGGTTTATCTCCCTTCTTTCTCTCTGCTCCATACCTCTCTCGCCCACTCGCTCTCTCTCTCTGTCTGCTTCTTCAAAGTATGGGCTTCATCTGCCCCCCTGTAGAGATCATTCATCCACACGGTAACACACACACACACACACACACAGTGGGCTTTTTTTTTTATTTTACGCTAATTAGTGCTCAGACTGCCTGCCCAATTATTACCAACCGTGCTCTAATTAGGACTTATTTAAAGTGCTCGTCAATTAGTCTTTAACATCATTGTCTGCCAGAGGGAACTGCACTGGTTAACACTTCCTGAACCAGAGGCAGAGCGGAGAGGTTCAGACGCATCAACAGTTGGAGTCCTTTTAATGAAATATACGTGTGAAGCAGACACACTGTAAATTCTCAAATTTACCTCAACTGCAGATGCCCTTATACCTAATTTACCCTTATGTTTTACTAGATTTTATCATTTGACAAAACAATCTCTCAATGTCCATTTATTAGCTGTTGTGGAACTTTTGATCATATCACATGATCTTCATCAGCAGATGAAGTTTGCCCAGTTTTCATGAAATTATAGATGTTCAGATTTTTGTTTCTGAGCACTTTCAGGGCTTTTCTTCCATGTCTGCTTAAAGGTTGAGATTGAAAGTTCAGTCTTGAGCTTGGAAACAGCAGTCTCACCTCAAGGTCTATTTAGGTGCCATTCTGGAGCTTTTGATCATATCACATGATCTAGAACGGAGGTTTTCAAACTGAGGCGTGCCTGGCCAAGGGGGCATAAGGCGCAATTAGCGTCAAAAATCATGCTCCTTCCCGGAGTCTGACGTCATATCTGGTCACACAGACACACTTTTAGATTTTATTATCTCCGATGTCCGTGGCATGATGAAACATCCAATATTCTGCTTAGAAATCACAGAAAAAAAGACAGTCCTTATAATCCCAGAACTTGCTGCTTCAGTATCAAAGTTACTGCGTGGCTAATTTCCACTGGGCTTCTGAGAATTCCACTTGCGGCTACAGGAAAAACAAACTCGACGCCAAAAAGATCGCTGCTGTTGCGCTCCGTGTCTGGTGTGAACAGCTAGATTGCCTGACGAAATGAAAAGGGAGCGTTTTTCCGTACCGCTTCGCGTCTGGTAAACCTGCTTGGAAGTGTCATACCGCGCAGCTTATCCCCAACAGTTGAGTTTCAAACAAAATATGCACTTAGGTTAACGTAGGCGATCTGAGTGAGGGGCTAGAATACAATTTAAATTTTCCAGGACAACATAGATTATTTCCAGGATATTTCTTCATTTTAATCCATTTCCAGGTGTTTCCAGGATGCATGGGAATCCTGAAAATGTAGGATGCTGTGTTTTTGCAAGTTTACCAATAATAAGGACTAATGCTGCGTTCACATTATATGGGATGCAAGGTAGAAATGGGAAAGATTCCCATGTTAACGACTTGAAAGCTATCACATCATCAGACAACAGCGTTAAATGCTTTAAAAAAATACTGTGCATTGACAATCTAACACCATATCCATGAAATCTGGGATTAAATACCCTGACTGATAAACTTTGGTTGACGTGAGGTGTCCATGGTTGTTTGGTTTTCAGGCACAAGTTGGATACATCTGAGCTTTCAGAAAAAGGGTTTCCCAGTTGTAAATACAACTTGGATGTTGACATGATGCTATTTACAAGTCAGAAACTGCTAATTACAAGAACTCCGATATGACATGAATGTGGCACAAAAGTCAGGATATCCTGCTCCATCAATGTTAACCACTGTTATTTAAATCTCTCTCCTGCAAGCCCATAACCTTATGGAAGTGCAATACGAAATTGCTGTTCTAATTTTTTTTTTTTTTTCACAAGAAAACAATGATATACACTAAAAAGAGATTTAAAGAAAATTGAGACAAAGGTCTGCTTGAATTGAGTGGAGGTAGGAAATCACTCACAGAGGCTGACGTGGTCACTCTTGATGAATTCTCTCAATACCATACCTTGTCATTATTGATGTGTCTGTGTGTCTATGAATACTGTATACACTGTGTCTTATTTCTCTGTGCCTTGTGTGTGACACATTCCCTGAGGGGCTGATAGGGAATCGTTCACTGACATGCCTTCAGTTTCCAGCTGTCTCACAGATTAATCAAATACTTTTGTTGAATTCTTTTGCCTTTACAGTTTAATAAACTGTATTAACACACTCCCATATTGTCATTTTCTAAATAAAACTAACAAATTCATATCACCACCACTGTTTAGTCTTTACTTGTGTTTGCTCAGGAAAACTGAGCAAATTTGCTGTTACATCCTGAGACACGTTTCAAGATTTATATCATATAAATCGGGATAACAAATGCATTTTAAGTAAGATGAGACACTCATACGACAGCCAATAAAATATAAATATAAAGCCAAAAGAAGTTGTGACAAATTTGGTAAATCTTCAACTATAGTCCATTTTAGTGTGGAAAATCGAACGCAATTTACACAAATGAATATGTTTAACTTCTTCATAGAAACAAATCCTAGTTGTGATACTTTAAATAACACTATTTTTATTTACAAGGGACAAGAAAGACTGGGAAATGTAAATAAATGTTTGAATACATAATTTTTTCATTAAATGGGGTGTTTAATACTTACGTAGTATTTGACGTTTATATTATATTATTATTTATATAGCATGATATAATTCCGCACTAAGCAGGGTCTAATATCCAGAGTCTGGCCTATAGGGACACAGGCAATATAGCAACATATATGCCTAAAATGTCACATTTTCTAAAAATATTTTTTTCTGAAGAAACATCTGCTTCCTGCAGTGTTTTTCTGGCATCAGTTAAAAACATTTCATTCATGTCACTGTCCGTCAAAAGCTCACTGAGGAGAAAGCCACTTGCTCACTTGTCTACAATCAAGACCGCTGCTGTTTAACCGATGTCGCAGATCAGACAGATTGAAAAATTACACCAAAAACGAGGCTACGGTTGCTATATATCCATGCGACATGCGGGGTCGTAGGGAGTGCATCAGATAGTTGTAAACTCTATTCCCTCCTCCCTCCCTCCACAGAGCAGTAATCTGTCTGTCAGTGTGTTGCCAGTGGCTCCCTGTGGGCGGCTGTCTGTTTGAGGCTGTTTTAATTAATTTCCAATCAGAGCAAAGTAAATTCATTAAGCACTCACAGCTCTGTTTGAAGACACACACACACACATTTCACAAGCAGGTACTGTATGCAGCAGTGAGCAGTGAACCTATGTAATATGTTCATGTGATATGAACTAATATTTTTTTCATTCTTTATATTTGTCTACAGTGGCATGGCTGCAGTCTTTAATAAAATAAAGTGTTTAACAGGAGAAGAAAGAAGCCCAACAAATCACCTTATTTAGAAAAGCACACCATAAAAATGTGACACTACTGGCTCCCAACTTTGAACAGAATGCAAAATGGACAAGAAAATGAGAGGCTCAAAATAGAAAAAGGACAAGATATATTGTCAGTGACGTAAAGTATATAGAAACCACTGAGTTATGTGAAAGCAGTGCAATTACATAGAGGAGGAAATTGACTAGAGGAAGCTACTAGAGAAAAGTGTTTGTTAGTGTCATATCAGGTTTGCCTCTAAATTTGTATATATGTACTCTATATGTATACTTTTTTTATAAACTGGTTGAAATTAATTCCAAATTTGTCTTTGATTCTTCTTATTTTAGTATCTTAAAATTAAACTGTATATAAATAGGGGTTGCCCTGGTGGCCAAGGGGTTTAAGGCGCTGACCATTAACCTCGACGTCCCACTGCTCTCTCTCCTAGAAACCTGTCATCTCTCTACTGTTGGCTATTAAATAAAGTGTGTGAACAAACAACAATGCTGTTGTTTTCTGGTGAAGACAGTCACCAAAATCATTAGTAACCACAGAGATCCATCCATCCATCCAAAAAAAAAAAAAAATTCCTGGACATCTGTGCATTAACTTTAGCGATCTCTTAACTCTGTAAAACAAGCCCTAAAACATCAGCTATGACATGCTTTGGTCCAAAAATTGGTCTCACCCTTCAGAACTTCAAAAGCTTGAGCTGAAATTTTAACATGTGATGGGAATCATTGTGCAAACCTAAAGGATGGATGCAGAGTGTGGGTGGGAGGAGGCTGAGGAGGGAGGTTGGTTTGGTTTAAAAGCAGGATTTATCATCAGGCCTAATCTCTCAGCAAACCAAGCAGATCAATCTACTCTTAACGCATAGATACACACATGGCATGTATATTTAGCTCAGTTACTCTCTCTCTCTCTCTTTAGCCTTGTCCTTGTCAGTAAAAGTGGCAGCGGGAGAGAGCGGAAAACAATGTTGTCAAGCGAAAGAGAAGAAGAAAGAGAAAGGCAGAGAAGAAGAATGATTGAGGAAGCGAGTCTGGAAGAGAAAGAGAAGAGGAGGAGGAGGAGGAGAGTCTTCTTAGAAGGCTAAAAGGATTAGTCCTCTCATCTCTCCTGGATCACAATGTTTCCTGGGCTATGTTTGATCAGCGATTGACTGTGTGTGTGTGTGAGAGTGTGTGAGATGTTTGCTCTGATATTGACGCTGCCTCATCCTGATCCTATTACATGGCAATAAACATCAGCTACCAACATGGGGATTACTGAGTGTGTGGAGATGTGTGGTTTTTGGCTGGACCTTTTATCCTCCTTACAAATCAGTCTCCCTCTGTCGCTCACACTCACCAACACACACACACACACTTACACATCCTTTGGTTTGTATTATGATCCATGTGAGGACTGGAGAAGCATGATACACTGTACCACAAAATGAAACAATTCAGGAAAGGGCAAACTAAAACAGAAAATCAAAATCATGAGTGAGATTTTCTTTATATAATTTATATTAATAGATATCAGCTGATATCAATAATGTACAACCTGGGCTTATGTATGGGCTGGTACCAATATTATTACAGGTTAATCAGAGCATGTCCATACTTACTGGAGACAGAATTTTTTCTTTTAGGCTTCCATTCTCACTAAATCACCTTTTTCAACCACTGAAGAATGTCTTCAAAAGTGTATGAATTTAAAATTGGCGACTGGGTATCATGACACAGACGCAGGTAAGCTCTTCCAACTTTTTCATTCCATACTATACCCTACATTTTCTAAATCTTGACTTTACACACCATTTGTCAGTGCCTTTCAAAATGCATATGACTGTATGATTCTCTTCTGCCCTCACTATGCATGCAAAGCTATGGAGCAAGCTAAACACACTTCCATTAAAAGGTTGAAGACAGCGGTTGGCCTTTGAGGTTTTTACTGGAAGCAGATGTGAGCAAAAATTTGATAATAGTATTGGACAAACAGTTAGTGACACAAAGTATCAGTGAAAGATCAACATTAAGTCCTCAAAGGAAATTCAACACACTAATTAAAGCTGAAGTAGGCAATATTTCATTATTTCAGTTGAAATACCTCATTTTGACCATTGCATGTCACTAACAATATCTGATTGAAGGGTTCCTTTAAAAAAAATGTCTGTGGGGGCTCGCCCCTTTGTATTTAGTTTTTTTAGAAACTGTACCCGATCTGAATCAAACAACCAATCAGGCTTAGCTAGCATGTCGCTAGCCAATCACGGCAACTCTGGACAAACAAGGGTCATCGGTTTCTACTTGTCTTGGTTTCCTCCCTACCAGGGCCATGTATAGAGGTGTGTTATGTGAGTGGAGTGTAATGCTTTCACCTTTTAGAGAGGGTTTGGAGCAGGAGAGGGCCATAGGGCAGCTTATGTTATTTTATCTTTATTGTGCACTGTGAGCTTATGGTGCTTGTGAACTGGTGTGTGTTAGTGCTCTTGGACTCTGGCGGTCCAGTGGGGCACTGACCACATCCAGCTTCACCCTTATCCTCCCTCTACATGGCTCTGCTCCCTTCCTCTCTGCTAGGCTCAGCGGATACATTTCCAATACCTCCTTTGCCTACAACAGAGTATAGCAGGCTACAAAATGAGCCAAAAGAAGGAAGACCTTAGAGGAGAAGAGAGAGAAAAAGAAAGCGCTAAATTAAGTTAACGTTAAGTTTGGGTAGGTTTACACAACTTTAGGAAAAGCTCGTGGTCACGGTTAAGAGAAACCATTGATCTAAAGTGTCTAACTACTTCTGCTCCTGAGAGAGAACATTCATTACTCACACAATCACAACAGGTCACTTGTCAAGAAAACTTAAACATAGGACGTTTTAAGTGTCTGAGCAAACGGTTGCTGTGGTTTTTCCAGTGAGGACAGTCTACCATTGCTACCACCAAAAGGAAAAAAAAGCTCTCTAAAATGGATGAAATTGAAAATGGAGATTGGCCACTGCAGTGTGGATGGGAACAATAAGCTCTTCCAACATGATGACATTTGATTGTCATGTAATACTGGATATTTCATTGTCTAGTAATCAATTTTTGAGAATCTTGACTTTCTGTTCACAAAATCCAAACAAAAGCACAAAAGCCACTTGGTGGAAGTGACATGAAGCTACCAGCTCCAGCTAAATATAGATTTTCCACCAAAATCTGATATTTTTCAGGCGACGCCTCTAAAACATTTAGACCATAAAACTCTGCACTGAAAGCCAGAATAATCAACAATTACCACTCCGATACCACGCTGGAATGAGTTTTCTGCTCACACATCTGATTTTAGAAAAAAATTATAATGCTAATAGATAAGAGTGAATGTATGAGATTGTATTAGGTTTGAGATTGTAGGCCAATATTAGCTCCAGTATATTTTTAAAGCACTTGGTATAATGCTTTTCTACCTTCGTCAAAAAGAGAAATTGGTCCTTAAACCAATCCATCCATCGTCACGCTCACTCCTATCCCTCCCTCCTTCCTTTCTTTCCTTCACACTATTCCTTCACACTATCCCTCCCTCCCCTCTCTCTCTCTGTCCACCCCCCATCCCTCCTATTGCCTTTCTTTCTTACAGAAAATCTAAAAGGCTGACATGCAAATGGGGCTTATTAAATCCTATTAGGCCATCTGTCACAAGCCAGCAGAGAGAGGGAGAGTGAAAAGGGGAGAGCGGGGAGGGAGGGAGGTAAAGAGCAGGAGCGAGAGACATTATGATTTGAGGGAGGGAGAAACAGAGTGAGATAAACTGAGAAGAGGCAGGTTTAGAGGAAAGAAAGCGGTGAAAAAGATGCTTTTTTTTACTAGCAGCTGGTAGCCATCAGCATGTACTACTGTATATGTAAATAAAAAGAGGGTGTATACATTATGAGCTAACTGACTCGCCACATGAAACCAAGAAAGATCCTTTTTATAGGATAATTGTGACCCCAAATGATGTTGAATCTGTCCTCCAGAGTTCATTCTTTTCTCCTGAAAATTCCTATGAATTTTATATGCTGTTCCAAGTTACCGTGTGACTTTTTTTAATATGCCTTTCTTCAGACATCAATTGTATGAAAACCAAATTTTTGATGTAAAGTTGAGAGAGGCATGTGGCTTTGATAGGCCAATTTCTGATAAATTCTTTTAAAAGTACCTTCCCGAAGGTACAAGAAGCAGCTATCGAGTTCAGTTTGAATATGTTGCAGTTCTTGTGCACATTCACAAAGCTCTCAGTGGAGAAATGAAGGAGACCAGGTACTGTGTGTCTTTGTGTCTGTATCACTGGAATCATCTCTGATTTTCAAAGAAAGAATTCAAGCCTCTCAGCTCAGGTTTTATACATTAAAGCAGTTCTCATAGAGGCAGTGCTAATTGGATTTGACAGTAATGAAACACAAAGCAGGTGCTCCTGATACACAGAAAGGCACAGGTGGAAGGCCGGTGTGAGGTCAATATGCATTCGTTGTGTTGCAACTGTGTTTTTAATCATGTCAGGATAATAAAGGCTTTTTAGCTTAATAAAGCAGTGTGCCTTGAATGTTTGAATGAATCGTATTCCTACATTATTATTTTATGTTCCAGGTCATTACATTAGTTTTCCATTAATTTTATACAAAATAAAAACAAACTCTTTAAACTTGCTTGAGTTGTGTGACCCATAGGGCTGTAGCTTTTTATTTGAAATTCAAACTTTTGTTTGAGAAAAAAAAAAAAAAAAAAAAAAAAAAATCCAAATAGTCGAACTGTAATGACCTGTTCAAATTCAAAGTTTAGTCTATAAGTGACTATTTAAAGTAGTCATCATTGTGGTGCAGCAGAGGGTGCTCTTAAAATTCACCAGCTTGACCTATCGACCTCTCAGTAAACTAAGCAAATAAATAAAAATGGAGGACAGTGGCTAGCAAAGCTGCGCTGAAAAATAAGGACTTGCGACTCATCTGCTGTGATACTAGATTTACTTGCCATTCCCCTAGCATCATGGCTAAAAAATACATCCAAAAACCCTTCAGAATACATCCCCTAAAATGTATGCAAGTATGTTTATAATTTGTCGTTCAGAGCCACAACTTGCAAACACACTGGTATGGGCTTTTAAATGCAAATAGACTGGAATTCCCCATTAAAACAGAGACAATTGAGATTGAATTTTTGAGAAAGTGTGCAAATCAATATTAGGAAGGTGTATGGCTAATGGAAATGAATCTATAATTACTTCAGTGAGACAATAAGTGGCTATTCTGCATCAAAAAGGGGAGACAGATGTCATATTTCATAATAGTGTGCTGTAGATTATTTAGTTAAGTCTTTATTGGTACACCTCTCTGAGACATCAGAAAGGCAGAAGGATGTAGTTAAATTAGCCTTAATTAGATACATTTTCAGGTAATTAACATGTGAGTGGACCTGTAACAGGTTAATGATGGAGGATACTGAAAGTTACAGTAAAATGAAAGTGTCATTTATACTAAGGCTTGGCCTACTTTTCACAAACATTAAATCAACCAATATTAAGCGATATCAGAGTGCTCTCTCTGTGCTCTCAATTATGGCTCTCATTGTCTTTTCCTGGCCCTATTAGTGCAGGTGGGCCAAAGTCGTATACGTGAGCTAAACACTTCATGTAATCTGAATTTGCTCTGGGCAACATATTACAGGTTATTACTCCTCTCCTCCTTGTTCTCCCTCTCATCCCTCACTTCTCCTTTCTGCTGCTCCTTCTCTTTGATTTTCTTTTTCAATGATGAGACAGAGAGGAAGAAGGCTGCCTTTCTCCTGCCTGTCAATTATCCCCCTGTTCGTCTCTCCGTCCGGCTTAATTGGCGTTTGGGAGACGCTAGAGTCATCCCAGCGGGCTCAGCCAGAACAATGGAGGCCCATATAGCTGACCGGTCCTCGGCTCAGCCCAAATTGAATTGGAAATCTTCCATCTTCTCTTTAGCATAACAAAAGAGGTGCAGGGTTTTTAGACAAAGGGCCCGTTTTAATGGAGAAAATCAATCTCTGGGAGGAAGCGGCGGCATTGTCTCCCATCAGCTGTACAGGTGTGTCTCGCTCACGGCGGCCTTAATCAGAGGTGGCAGGGGAGAGATCTGGAAGCTACATCTCTGTCACTGTGGGGAAGACTGGCAGTCGGGGAGAGCATATCATGTGGTTCTGGCATGGACACTGCAAAGGTAGTGCCCCTTGTGGACTGAACCTCAGTTCAGAACTCTTCTTGGTGGTGTCAGGAAGACCAGAAGCCTCCTAGATTTGTTTAAAAACTGTACATGATGACAATGCAGGTGGTAACCAACATTAACACCTAACAGCCCCCTACAGTCAAGACCTTCCAGTCCTGATGGAAAACACTTGATCATTGGCAGATGTTATACAAATCCTAGTCTTGAAGAAAAACCATGTTGTTATGTTTCAATCCAGGTACTTGACACTTATTTCAAGTCCCATGTGTATTCAGTCAAGTTGTTAACAGAGCTGTAGAATTGAATCTTACATTTTTCATATGAAGACATAACTTGGACTTCATTTAGACCTGCCACAAAAAGCTTGTGACTTGAAACCTGACTTGGACTTGCCCTAGAAGGCTTGTGATTTTGTCTTAGATGACTTGAGACTTGACTTGAACTTGACTTGGACATGACCTGAAGGACTTCACACGAGACTGGCATTGAAAGACTTGAGAATTGACTTTGATTTGCCCCAAAATACCTATGACTTTACATAGAACTAAACTGATGGACTTGAGATGAGTGGAGACTTGTGACTTGACTGGGACTTGCCCTTTAAAAACAGCTCAAGTAGTAAATACAATCACTGACGACAACAGACTCTTTCAGGGCATTTTTGTGACAGAAAAATATAAAAATACTGCTTGCTAAAGTCATCAATGTCAAATTCTACACGTACGGGCTTTACTGCTCCTTTATCAGAGTATGATGGCTGAAAGAATCTTGGAGTCTTGCTCACTCTATGATACGCAGTTAAAAGACGAAGAGTCTATTGAAAAGAGGGATATAAAAATCCTCAGAGCTCAGCTTCTTCCCCGTCTTCTCTTGAAGGAGCCAAAACAAACCTGAGCCAAGAGAGAAGATTTGGAGAGACATGGATTTGGTGGCTGAGATTGTTGTCTGACTACAATGTTGAGAAGGTATAAGTGAACACAGTGGATGGCCTGGAGCAGAGAGCTTACGTTCCTCTCTGCTCTGTCTTTCACATGTTCACATACACCATTATCATCACTTGAGATGAGTAATCAGTCACATTTGAGATACTGAAACCAGAGAAAATTTGGCCTTCAATCGTTTCAGCTCTAGCTGTGTCCAACAATTCAACAGCAATCATCTGACCAAGTCAGTGGTCGCAATTTAAAACTTTGAAACCTTTCCTGCAGATGAATTTTAATAATGTTATTGCAATATGCACTTGAAGGTCCTTGCATGACAATAATGTATCCAACATTCGATTTAAAAAAAATAATTAACTTCTCCCACAAGCTTCATAGAAGTCAGTCAAGGCAACAGGAAACAAATGATGCCAACAAGTCAAACTTCCTAATCAGTTTCCCATTAAAAGTAATTGAACAGCAGCTGATCTTCTGATGTTTTCCATATTCAAACTCATGCAAAGTAAAACTGATTTATTACATTCTTTATTTTAGACACATCTAAAATGACAAAACTACCACTTTAAAAGTCCAGTTTTGCCACACTGAACTGAGGTCCATTTGAAAAGAAGTTTTTCTGCATTAACTGCAACAATGGCATCATACCTTTTGCATTTAAGTGTGATGGGTGTACCCTTGAATGATTTCATTGTCCAAACATTATTTTTGAATGAGGCCATAATCTGCCACAGCTAACTGACATCTTTCTCTGTGTGTCTGTTTCTGTTTTCTGTCAGTGTCTCTCAGCCAGTCTGTCGGTGCTGTTAAGGAGTAGTCTTTCAGGTCTGGGTGTTTTGATAAGGTGAGTGTTTGTGTTTATCTGCGCGCTCCCAGCTCCGTGCATTACCATGAGAATGGTTTAAGCCCTCTGCTAATCCTCCGTGTCTCTGTTGTAATAAATGTCTTCATTCACACACTGCAGCAGAGAGGGGACGGGAATACACGGCAACGGCAAACATATCGCCTTCCCAAGGATGATGCAGTCAAACATGTCACCTTGTACTGACCTGAAATTGTAGCATCTGTCTTGGACCAATCACCACCTTTTCTACGAAATACTAACGTTTTTGTGTAACATCTGATGAAAAGTGATGGTATGGTTCTTGTAACAAAACTACAAGTTTTTATCAATAAAAATTTAATTCTTCTGTGTAGTTAAGTTTTAATTAGGTTTAAACGTTTTGATTAAAATGTCTGTCTGTATATCACTCCGTGTGATCACTCACCCGTGGGTCTACACAGTCCGCAGTTGTTTTTAACACAAACATACACCAACGGCGGCCTGTGTCCGCCATGCAAGGAGCTGGCTTCTTCTGTTTCTAATATGATGTGACTGTGGCAAAAGGCCTTCAGCCATGCACACATCGCGTGTTGTGTTATTTACGAATTGTTTACACACATCTTTTTGAAGATGTGGACAGTAACTATAGTTAAATATGCAGAATAAAATTAAGTAAAAGTAAATATAGCAGTGAATGTTTGCCTAGTGGAAGCCAAGATGGACGCTGGCCTGTTTTTTTGTTGGTTTTTAAATCTATTTAGCGTATTGAGCAGCAATGCAGCATTAATCACAAATGCTCACTGGTGACAGATTTTAAAACACGTTTTAGTATGAAAACAAATCTGGATATGAAGGATCATTGTGTTGCAAAGGTGTCCTGTGGACATGCATGTCCTGTACCTTTTGAGAAGCGTGGATTTCATTTGAATAGAGGCCGACAGGCACTTAATAAATAGAGTACAGTATGCTGCTCATTTCATTTAACATGATCCAATATACTATTTACAAAAAGGGCATTCAGTGTGTGTGGGGGTGCATTTTAGAGGAGCCATTTCAAAACTACTTCAAATCTCTCTAAAGCCTGAATGTTGTATAATCTCAACAACAAACAGAATTGAAATAAAATGAAGGTTTGATGTAAAGAGTGTTTCTCTGACAGGCACAAACCTACAGGACACCAAGAAAGCAGCAAATGGGAAAGCTTTTATGGCTATCATGATTATAAGCTGTGTGCGAAATGTGAGGGGTCTCGAACCCTTTAGTTGACACCTAGGACCCTGGAAAAACTTCAAATACTCACAAGTTATTAGCTATACTGTAAAATGTATATATATGGAGATTGTCATAGGGTATTTTCAGACACAAAGTTATTACATGTTTGTGCTATGTCTGTCATAACAGGTTATAGGAGAGCTAAGACATTTATTTTTATGAAATGTCACAGATGTAATTGTAATGTATTGGATTCAAATAAGGTGTTTAAGGATCAGTAGCGCAGCAAACATTGATTCTCCGCTCAGTTAGTTTTCCAATGAGCCATTCTCACTCTGTCTTCCAGTTTCTCTCTCCCCCCTCCCCCATGCCTCCCTTGGGACTCACCCCTGTCACCCAGAGTTTACCCCACACAAAGCAGTCTATTAAAAAGCCTTTAGTGAGGCCATTCACTCAGAGTCTGCTTTTGCAGAGATGAGGAATGGGTTTAGGGTAAAGGAGGGAGTGTGCGTGCGTGCGTGTGTGTGCGTGTTGATGTTTGGCATGTAAGGTCTGGGCCTTTGGGCCCTCTGGAACATCACACCCAAGGGTTTTAGCGTGGCAAAATGTTCTATAATCCCATATAATCTTATACAAATACATAAATAAATGTAGCCTACTGATAATGCTAATACTACACACTGTATCTATTTTATTCCTTATGCTTCCGATTGTAATTCACGTCTGCATACTATTTCTCAGATACCTCCTCTTTCTGTTACATCTATCACAAACGAAAGGGAAAAGTCACCACTGTTTGATTGACAACTGATCTCCTGGGAGGGGCCGCTCAGAAGCACCACACAGAGAAACAGAGGATCTGAAGGATTTCCACTTTAACTTTCAGCTCAGTGATAAAAGTGTTTGTTCATCGCTGTGCAGTCAAACAAACAAGACTGCTCTGTCCATCATGTGTGTATGGGTGTCTGTGTTTAATCAGCGAAGAGCAGCTGCCAGGATCACTGGCTGCTCAGCCACTTACACACACAGCCTGAAAATTATCAATTTTACATACAACATACTGCATCCCAAACCAAAGGCAGACCAAAACCAGATGATATGTGAAATGTCAGGAATGTATGAATGTCAAGAAAAACTGACTTGAAAATGTTTTAAATCTCTTCCTGCTGTTTACAACTTTGCGCTGTGGTGAATACAAAGCACTGCCAATGTTTATATGTACTTAAATGTATATTAAAGAAATATGAGAACAACATGGAGTATTTTGTGTAAGTTGATTTTCCATATATTTACAGTAAGTGTAAGTGACAAATGCTATGAAAGTTTTGTTTTTTTGTTTTGTTTTTTTAAATCACATCATGCTCCCTGAACGCCACCTCCAGGACACATTTTAACAGGGACAACTTTAACAGGACAAATAAAGTCTTTACGCCACTACTGACTACATTGCTATGACGTTATATAGATGTTTTTATGCTTTGGGAAATAGCTGAGCCTGTTATCAGTATTGCCAAATTGGGTGGTCATAAAAATGTATTGGGCAGTTTGTGCCAAATCAGGCTCCTTGATGAAAAGTTATAGCATGAGGTTACATTTTAATGAATTGGCCCCTCCTCTCCTCCAGTTTCAATAAAAATGATGGAGATTGACAGCGACACCGTCACTGTGTCCAGTCCAGAAGAGGAAGCAGGAGGAAGGAACTGTTGTCTAGATGAAGGCATTTTGAATGCTGTGTGTATTATTCACAAACAACAAAATATTATCATAGCCCACTTCAGTCTATAAACTATAAAACAAACTTATTTCACATGCTGGCTGGATAACATCAAGTTGGGAAAATACTCCCACCTTGAAAAAGGCAACTTAAACTCTCATTTTCAAATAACTATTGCTGACAGTATAGTAATAGACATATAAAGAGATTATCATTATATCAAAACAATTATTTCACTTAAACTTTCGCAACACCTCTCACTCTAGCAAACACAAACTGAGACTCTGTAGATCTGAGGGCCAAGGTCATGCAAGTCTCCATCTGAAGATCAACCATTTCTATACCCAGAGAGCATTTCTGTCCAGATACTTTGCTAATAGCAAAGGCCAGGGCAGAGGGGCGAGGGAGAGACATAGACCGGGACAGAACGATAGTACAGAAGATGTCTGAAACCCACAGTTAGCCTTTGCACTTTCCCGTTTGAAGAAGATGAAGGGATCTGTTGGGAGGAAGGTGAGATGGCAAACCTCTTCAACACCTTTGATGCTCAGATGGCAGCAGGAGATCAGAGACGGGCAGGTGGAGAAAGGGAATAGAGGGAAGAGCAACAACATATTGCAAAGAGACGGGAGAGAAACGAAACGTAGATGGAAGGATGAGAGTAAGTGTTGCAGCAGTAGAAAGACAGAGATCCATGGCAGCAAAGATATCTCTCCCTTCCTGTGTTAAGTGCACTACTAGTGGGGTATGTGAAAGCAGTGCATTTAGTCTGGTGCTGTACATGCTCACACACACACACACACACACACACACACACACACACACTGAAAGCTACATAATAGCAAGGATCTCCATGCTCACGTGTGTGTGTTTACCACAATAAGTAGATTGTCTACCCAACATGCATCTTTCTGTCCAGCAGCCAAATTATGAAAATTACACCCTGGCATTGGATCTGTGCTACACACACACACACACATCTTTGTATTGCTATTGCTATGAGGACCCTCAGCGACTAAATTCAGCCCTTAATCCCTAACCCAATAACAACTTTGATCATAAACCTTACACTTACCCTGCGTTCGAACAACTGCCCTGCTTAAAAAAGGGGCTGGCTTGGTAGGGACATGTTGCTTCAGGTACCAGTGTGTGAGTAATGCATTCATGAGTTTGTAAGCTAATCAGATGCCAAAACACTGCACAGTGGTTTATAAAACTGCATCCCTGCGTTGTTTCACTCAGCAATGTCTTTAAAAAGGTCTTTAATTAGCATTAGCTTTCCATCACTCCATTCCTTAGTCCATACACTGTGGCTTTAAAAAGCTATCAATCTCATAATCAGTATGTGTTGGTAGCCAATACTGGTTTATTACCAATAAATCACATTTTGGATATTGTAGTTAGTGTTCTATTGTTTTTTAGCCCAACATTATTAATTTTTAGCATTATTATTACTGTGGTGGTAGTAGTAGTAGTAGGAGGAGGACCAATTTAATTAAATTAATAACAACAGTCCTGTACCAGTTAATCATTTTACTTACATGGTTTCTAAACTGATTTGTTGAAGTGAGAAAGGTTTCAGTCATTATTGGAGCCGTGCAACACACAACTATCTATCTCTTAACCCTACTTGAGCTACTAAACCAGATGAGCATTATTCTATATTTGTCTAATTATCAACAAATATCATGAAAAGACCAAAACTCTGTCTCTCAATATTTTCCTGCTTCCCTGCCTTGTCTGTGGCACTAAGTCTCAAGCCAGATTTTTAAAAAAGCCAACATTTATTGAAAACATTTGAAAGGTTTAATTTGCCAAGAAAGATGTGACCTTTTTACACAAACTGGAAACAATGATTTATTCACATTTTGTTCACTACACAACAACCCCCACACACACACACACACACACACAGTTTACTACAAGCACACACACACTCGTGGTTTTCAGTGGATGTGAGATGGATGGGCAAATATTGAGCTGTGACAGAGTAAACAATGCCCTGGTAACCAGATGGCTGGACTGACACACACACACACACCTATCAAATCTCAATAGCTGGTGGCTCAAAAGAAAAATATTGTAGGGAGGGACAGAATCTGAGGCTTGTTTTATAGCTGAGATATCCTCAACCCATTTATCATTGTCTCGTTCCAGATCTGAACATCCTTCTCTACCTCCACCCATTTAACATTTTCTTCTTCCTTCCCTACATTTCTTTATCTCCTTATCTCTCCTTTCCTGCCTCCTGCTCTTCCTGGCAGCTACTGAGGTGACACAGACCGACATGCCTTGAGATGAAACAGACATTTAGATTAGGCTTTTGGAGAATAACATCACAGAGAACAAATAGTTTTTTTAAAGAATAAACTTTAAATAATGACCCTGCATTTTAGGCTTAAAACACTGACTAATCAGGTGTTATTACTATAACAAAAAGTTACATTTGAAGCTCTGACAGGCCATTACGGCTGGCACATTCAGGCAGACTTTGAAGGGAAGTAAAAAGGGAGGTAAAGAAAGAAAGTAAAAAGTAAATGAAGGAAGGAAGTAAAAATCTAGTAAAAAAAGGAGTAAAGAAATAAAAAGGAAGTACAGAAGGAAGTAATACGGAAATAAAGAAAGTAGTAACTAAGGGTCGCGGGGGTGCTGGAGCCTATCCCAGCTCATACTGGGCAAGAGGCAGGTTACACCCTGGACAGGTCCCCAGTGTGTGTGGGCATTCAGACCAAAAACAGCATTGCATTAAAAAAAATGCAAGGGGCTTCGTTAGTGGGGGCTGCTGCAGGTACGCGTAAGACGAGTTTAAAGGCTTGTCAGGCACCAAATAAGTTTATACTACTATGAGATTTTACAACCCTGGAGAGTTACCCATTTTATCCTCCGTCTTGACAGTCACAAAGTAAATCTGCCAGACATTTGCACTTGCATGTCTCTGACTGGCCAACGCAGCGCATTGCTGGATGATGTTGCATTGCATCAACAGGTTCAACCTCTTTTGCCAGAGCCCTCTGTGTCACCACTCATGCTGTACAAACGCAGCAGTCTCACTGAAATGAATGAAGGGGCTGCTTTTTAAAATCACACAGAGCTGTTGTTGGCCTGAACATGGCCTAACTTCACACACCTACGGGCAATTTGTAGTGTCCAGAGAGCCACTGTTTCAGAACGGTGGACAGCTCTTTCACTGCTGACAGTCTCAGTTTCAGCACCACGGTCAGCGACACTTCTCCTTCTCTTTTGCAGGCAGACAATATTTTCTGTCCATATTTAGGGAGCCAAGCACTAAAGATGCACAGCTGCAAGTGTTACAGCTTTTGATACTGTGACGGGCAAATTCATTTGGCAGAGAAGACCCAGACTCACTTTGCTTTGTATGATCACGACAGAAACCGTGCAGCTGATACACGAGTCCTTGCCACTGTAAGTTTAGGTCCATCCATCCATCCATCCATCTTCTTCCGCTTATCCGGGGCCGGGTCGCGGGGGCAGCAGTCTAAGCAGGGACTCCCAGACTTCCTTCGCCCCAGACACTTCCTCCAGCTCCTCCGGGGGGATCCCGAGGCGTTCCCAGGCCAGCCGAGAGACATAGTCCCTCCAGCGTGTCCTGGGTCTTCCCGGGCCGCCCCGGTGGGACATGCCCAGAACACCTCCCGAGGGAGGCGTCCAGGAGGCATCCGGATCAGATGCCCTAGCCACCTCAGCTGGCTCCTCTCGACGTGGAGGAGAGCAGCGGCTCTACTCGAGCTCCCCGTGTGACTGAGCTCCTCACCCTATCTCTAAGGGAGCGCCCAGCCACTCGGCGGAGGAAGCCCATTTCGGCCGCTTGTATCCGCGCTTGATCTTGTCCTTTCGGTCACTACCCAAAGCTCATGACCATAGGTGAGGGCAGGAGCGTAGATTGACCGGTAAATCGAGAGCTTTGTCTTTCGACTCAGCTCCTTCTTTACCACAACGGTCCGATACAGCGCCCGCATCACTGCAGACGCTGCACCGATCCGTCTGTCAATCTCACGCTCCATCCGTCCCTCACTCGTGAACAAGACCCCGAGATACTTAAACTCCTCCACTTGGGGCAAGGACTCCCCACCCACGCAAAGAGAGCAAACCACCTTTTTCCGGTCAAGAACCATGGCCTCAGATTTGGAAGAGCTGATTCTCATCCCCGCTGCTTCACACTCGGCTGCAAACCGTCTGCTGCAGGTCCTGGTTTGAAGAAGCCATCAGAACGACATCATCTGCAAACAGCAGAGATGAGATCCTGTGGTTCCCAAACCGGACACCCTCCGGCCCCTGACTGCGCCTAGAAATTCTGTCCATATAAATTATGAACAGAACCGGTGACAAAGGGCAGCCCTGGCGGAGTCCAACATGCACCGGGAACAGGTCTGACTTACTGCCGGCAATGCGAACACAGCTCCTGCTCCGGTTATACAGGGACCGGACAGCCCTTAGCAAAGGGCCCCGGACCCCATACTCCCAGAGCACTCCCCACAAAGCGCCCGGGGCACACGGTCGAATGCCTTCTCCAGATCCACAAAGCACATGTGGACTGGTTGGGCAAACTCCCATGAACCCTCGAGCACCCGATGGAGAGTATAGAGCTGGTCCAGTGTTCCACGACTGGGACGAAAACCACTCTGCTCCTCCTGAATCCGAGGTTCGACTATCGGACGAATTCTCCTCTCCAGTACCCTGGAATAGACCTTACCGGGAGGCTGAGAAGTGTGATCCTCTGTGATTGGAACACACCCTCCGGTCCCCCTTCTTATACAGAGGGACCACCACCCCGGTCTGCCAGTCCAGAGGCACTGTCCCAGACCGCCACGCGATGTTGCAGAGACGTGTCAGCCAAGACAGTCCCACAACATCCAGAGACTTAAGATACTCAGGACGGATCTCATCCACCCCGAAGCCTTGCCACCAAGGAGCTTGCCAACAACCTCAGTGACTTCGGCCAGGGTGATGGATGAGTCCGCCTCCGGGTCCCCAGCCTCCGCTTCCTCTTCGGAAGGCGTGACAGCGGGATTGAGGAGATCCTCAAAGTATTCCTTCCACCGTCCGACAACATCCCCAGTCGAGGTCAACAGCTCTCCACCCGCACCGTACAAGGTGTTGGTGAAGCACTGCTTCCCCCTCCTGAGCCGTCGGACGGTTTGCCAGAATTTCTTTGAGGCCGACCGATAGTCCTCCTCCATGGCCTCTCCGAACCTCTCCCAGTCCTGAGTTTTTGCCTCTGTGACCGCACGGGCTGCAGCACGCTTAGCCTGCCGGTACCTGTCAGCTGCCTCGGGAGTCCCACGAGCTAACAAGGCCCGATAGGACTCCTTCTTCAGCCTGACGGCATCCCTTACTTCCGGCGCCCACCACCGTGTTCGGGGATTGCCGCGCGACAGGCACCAGAAACCTTGCGACCACAGCTACGAGCCGCCGCGATCGACAATGGAGGTGGAAAACATGGTCCACTCGGACTCAATGTCCCCAACCTCCCCCGGGATCTGGGAGAAGCTCTCCCGGAGGTGTGAGTTGTAGACCCTGCTGACAGAGGGCTCCGCCAGACGTTCCCAGCAGACCCTCACGATACGCTTGGGCCTGCCAAGTCTGTCCGGCTTCCTCCCCGCCAGCGGATCCAACTCACCACCAGGTGGTGATCGGATGACAGCTCGCCCCTCTCTTCACCCGAGTGTCCAAGACGCGCGGCCGGAGGTCAGATGATACGACAACAAAGTCGATCATCGACCTCCGGCCTAGGGTGTCCTGGTGCCACGTGCACTGATGGACACCCTTGTGCTTGAACATGGTGTTAGTTATGGACAAACTGTAACTGTAGCACAGAAGTCCAACAACTGAACACCGCTCGGGTTCAGATCAGGGGGGCCGTTCCTTCCGATTACCCCTCTCCAGGTGTCACTGTCGTTGCCCACGTGGGCGTTGAAGTCCCCAGTAGAACAACGGAGTCCCGGGTGGTGCACTGTCTAGTACCCCTCCCAGGGACTCCAAGAAGGCCTGGTACTCTGCACTGCTGTTCGGCCCGTAGGCCGCCACAACAGTGAGAGACCTGTCCCCACCCGGAGGCGGAGGGACGCGACCCTCTCGTTCACTGGGGTAAACTCCAACACGTGACGGCTGAGCTGTGGGGCTATGAGCAGGCCCACACCAGCCCGCCGCCTCTCCCCGCCCGGCAACGCCAGAGAAATGGAGCGTCCAGCCCCTCTCGAGGAGACGGGTTCCAGAGCCCAGGCTGTGCGTGGAGGCGAGGCCGACTATATATCTAGCCGGTAACGCTCAACCTCCCCGCACAAGGCTCCTTCCCCCAGCAAAGTGACATTCCATGTCCCTAGAGCCAGTTTCTGTGTCCGGAGATCTGGTCGCGAAGCCCCTGCCTTCGACTGCCGCCCAGATCTCTCTGCACCGGCCCCTACGGATCCTCCTGCGGGTGGTGGGTCCACGGGAGGACGGCCCCACGTCGCTCCTTCGGGCTGTGCCCGGCCGGGCCCCGTGGGGAAAGGCCCGGCCACCAGGCGCTCGCCGTCGGGCACCCACCCCAGGCCTGGCTCCAGGGTGGGGCCCCGGTAGCGCCAATCCGGGCGACGTAACTGGCCTTGATTTTAAATAATCCATAAGGGTCTTCTGAACCGCTCTTGGTCTGACCCGTCACCCTGGACCTGTTTGCCATGGGTGACCCTACCAGGGGCATACAGCCCCAGGCAACATAGCTCCCAGGGTCATTCGGGTACTCAAACCCCTCCACCACGTTAAGGTGGCGGTTCAAGGAGGGGGTAAGTTTAGGTAACAAGTTAAATTTAAGACGTCAAATTCGTTATTTTCAACAGGCTTTAACCAAGCACTAAATGCGCCAGATCTCGATGAACTTGCACTTACCCATATTAGATGAAAGTAACGTTAACAGAAACTATTTTAATTTATTACCTCTAGAAGTGACTTTTTTTTTTGGTGAGGAGACGCCACGTTAGCCCACGCACCACATTGCGACACTAGCTGGGTATGCTCTGATAAATTCTGACGGGGCAGCACAGTTTGCATTAGTGGTTATTGGTGCCATGTTGGTTTCATTTTGTAGTTGTTACCGTGTGATCGATACAATTTCTTCCAAAAAACACATTTAAAAGCAAGACTGAAATTAATGCAACTTTATAAAAGTAACGTTAACTTCATTCTTTAAGACCTATCAAAATCGTATTTAAGACATTTTAAGGCCTAAAATTCAGATTATTGGATTTTAGACTTTTTAAAGAAACCTTGTTTATTCTGCTTGATGCACTTTTTTCAGCCTCTGTGCTATTTGCATCCACAGATGGGTGACAAATTAAAAGGAAAAAAACAAGTTTCTTAGCAAGATGTTAAGCCACCACAAACCTCCAGAAAAACTTTAATGCTCCCTGGAACAGTATAGATTCTCCAAGTCTGTGATTGTCAAAATGTTTTATAATTATTAAACCTACAAGTAGTCAGGATTTTCAACAGACATTCTGGGTGTAAAGGCCTGTCAAGCTGCATATAAACAATTCTGGACCCTGAAGTTTCTATTCAAACACAGACTAATGATAATAAAACACATTTGTGCTTGCGTGTGCAGAACCAAATCTAACTCTCGAATTACGTTTAATTCAGGTTATGGGCTTCCCTAAAAAAAACTGTGTGGTACTGATCAGTCCAATTAAAATAAATATGTCCTCAGAGGTGGATTAAACTACCTGAACCAGACCTGATTTTTAATTAAAGGGCAATGTTAATTAGTCCAAAAGTACTTTTATGACTGTTTCAGGAAGTAGTAGGTTTCAGAAACAATATGGCTTTTGGACCAGCACACACACTTAGAAAAATAGATCCTGTAAAGCCCTGCCACACACACACAAAGACAGATCCACACACACACAAACCCAGTCTCACTCTCTCTCTCTCACACACACACACACACACACACACACACACACACCTGTCCACTGTGTCTATCTTCCATAGGGCAATGCTCCAGCCCCATCGCAGCTGTATACAGAGCAGGCTAATAGACCCATGATTACAGAGCACATAACCCTCCCCCGTTCTCTTTCTATCAGTCTTAAACGCCTTTACCTCCCGTCTTGGCTCGCTCTCTTCACATCTTCATTAAGGAATCGACAGATATGGGGTTACTGTATTCATAGTTTCGACTGAAGCTGCAGATGTCGAAACCTCGATGTTATGTCCTTTTGCTATGAATGCCTTTATCCTTAGTAGCACTTTGGTTCACTCAGAGATCCAAGCTGTCAAAATGACGCTCATGTTGAGAGAGAGTTGGACTAATGAGGAGACATCTTAAAAGTAATAGTTAAGACATTTTTAGAAATACGTTTATTTGCTTTCTTGCAGAGAGTTAGGTGAGAAGATCGATACCACTGTACATGTCTGTACGGTAAATATGAGACTGGAGGCAGCTAGTCTGGCTTTGTCCAAAGGTAACAAAATCTGCCTACCATCACCTCTAAAGCTCAATTATTAACACACTTATATCTCATTTGCTTAATCCATACACAAAAAACAAGTGTAAAAAACAACAATTTGTGGTATTACAGGAGTATATGTGCAGAACTATTTCTTGTTACTTTCTGGAGCCTCCTGGCAACCTCGCCGTGACAACAAGACTCCAAGCTAAGCTAACTGGCTGCTGCTGGTAGCTTCATATTTACAGTGGTATCTATCTTCTCATCTTCATTAATGGTTAAATTATTTACTAAATCTTTATACATCAGTTAAAAGCCTATAATAATTTTAGGTTGCCAGGATGTGAAGAATCGCCTTTAACTGACCCAAAAAGCATTAGTAAAGGATGTATTAAACATTAATTAGTAACAGCTTATGAACTCTTTATAGAGTGCCTTAGTAGAAAGTGGTACCAAAATCTTTATATAGCATTTTCATCATCACAGAAAGCTGTAAATCTCATTAATATGCATAATATGATCAACTCTTCAATAAATACATTCATCAGAAAAAGCGTAGCATATGAGGTGCACCTCACTGACTGGCAGATATCTGATTTCTAGTTAAAGGCTAAACATCAGCTCCATACATCAATCTGACACTAATTTCAGCACCTCTGGGTCACCGGGGTCTCCATGGGTTAGTGAAGTGTGCCCTGCCACAACACACAACTTTGAGTCATCTGGATAAATGCTGGTATGTGTGTTTCTCCTCTTGCTCTCTCCACACCCTGTAGTTTGTTCTTTTTGACTGAGCTGATCAATAAAAGCAGATGGTTTTTACAACTACTCTTTAATAAAGAACCTTTTCCTTTTCTTCCTTGTGTTTGAATCCTATTTAAAACTGCTGGCTAAGGATAAATGTAAATACAGTAAGATTGTTATTCACGTTGGCGGTAACGACTCCCGATTACGCCAATCGGAGGTTGTTAAAGTTAATGTTGAGTCGGTGTGTACATATGCAAAGACAATGTCTGACTGTAGTTTTCTCTGGGCCCCTGCCAAACCTGACCAGTGCTGACATGTTTAGCCACATGTATTCACTCCGCCGCTGGCTGTCAAGGTGGTGTCCAGCAAATGATGTAGGCTTTGTAGATAATTGGCAGACTTTTTGGGGAAGACCTGGTCTGATTAGGAGAGATGGCATTCATCCCACTTTGGATGGAGCAGCTCTCATATCCAGAAATCTGGCAGAGTTTCTTAGTGGACCTAAACCATGACAACCCAGAGTTGAGACCAGGAGGCAGAGTTGCAGTCTTATACGCTTCTCTGCACTTCCAGAGCAGTTACTCACCCAAAACTCCTTAGTGACGGTGTCTGCTCCCCGACCACTTAAATTAATAAAACCAAAAGTTAACAGAAGACGAGTTATAAATAAAAACTTAAAACAAAAACACTGAAATAGCACAACAAAATAGGAGAATTAAATGTGATCTCTATCATCTAAAACTGTACTAGTGAACGATTTAATATCAGAGTATTATTTACTTATTCTCTCTTACTGAAACCTGGCTGGGTCATGAAGAATGTGTTAGCCTAAATGAATCCACTCCGCCCAGTCACATTAATAGTCTCATTCCTCGAGGCACCAGCCGAGGAGGTGGAGTTGCAGTCATCTTCGACTCAAGCCTATTAATCAACCCTAAACCTAAACTAAATTATAACTCATTCGAAAGCCTTGTTCTTAGGTCTTTCACACCCAACCTGGAAAACACAACAGCCAATTCTATTTGTTATAGTGTACCGTGCTCCTGGTCCTTATTCTAAATTTTTATCTGAAATCTCAGAGTTTTCATCAAGTTTAGTCCTTAAAACAGATAAAGTAATTATTGTATCGCTCCTCTAAAAAAAGAAGATAATAAAACAAAGAAGGTTAGGTCCATATTATAGCCCGCAAATTAAGGCGAACGAAAACTTGAAAGGAAATGGCGTTCCTACAACCTGGAAGAATCTTGTTTAGTCGGGCAAGATAGTCTTAAAACATATAGGAAAGCCCTCTGTAATACCAGAGCAGCTTACTACTCATCATTAATAGAGGCAAATAAAAACAACGCCAAGTTTCTTTTCAGCACTGTAGCCAGGCTGACATAGTCACAGCTCTATTGAACCATGTCTTCCTATAGCCCTCAGTAGTAATGACTTCATGAGTTTCTTCAATAATAAAATTTTAACTATTAGAGAAAAAATTCATCAAGTCCTGCCTTCAACCGGTACCGACTTATCTTCAAACACAGGAACCTTAGAAACAACTGTAAAACCTGATATATATTTTGACAGCTTTGCCACTATCGACCTTCTTCAACTAACTTTGACGATTAATTCATCTAAGCCATCAACCTGTCTCTTAGACCCCATTCCAACTAGGCTGCTTAAAGACGTTTTACCCTTAGTTAGCACTTCTTTACTGGATATGATCAATCTGTCTTTATTAACAGGCTATGTACCACAGTCCTTTAAAGTAGCTGTAATTAAACCTCTTCTTAAAAAGCCCACTCTTGATCAAGGGGTTTTAGCCAACTATAGACCTATATCTAACCTTTCCTTTCTCTCTAAGATCCTTGAGAAAGCAGTCGCCAATCAGTTGTGTGACTTTCTAAATAACAATAGTTTATTTGAGGATTTTCAGTCCAAGCACCACAGTAAGGAACCTCGGAGTTATCTTTGATCAGGATTTATCCTTTAACTCCCACATGAAACAAACTTCAAGGACTGCCTTCTTTCACCTACGCAACATTGCAAAAATTAGACACATCCTGTCTCAAAATGATGTCGAAAAACTAGTGCATGCATTTGGTACTTCTAGGTTGGACTATTGCGACTCCTTATTATCAGGCTGTCCGAATAAGTTCTTTAAGACTCTCCAGTTGATCCAGAATGCTGTGGCACGTGTACTGACAAGATCTAGGAAAAGAGATCATATTTCTCCAATATTAGCTTCTCTGCACTGGCTCCCTGTAAAATCCAGAATATAATTTAAAATCCTTCTCCTCACCTACAAAGCTCTTAATGGTCAGGCACCATCGTATCTCAAAGAGCTCATAATAACTTATTACCCGACTAGAACACTGTGCTCCCAGAATGCAGGGTTACTTGTGGTTCCTACAGTCTCCAAAAGTAGACTGGGAGCCAGAGCCTTCAGTCATCAGGCTCCTCTCCTGTGGAATCAGGTCCCAGTTTGGGTTTGGGAGGCAGACACCATGATATGTATAAGCCACATTAATTTACATGTGCACATCTTAAAATATGTTGTATGTGATACATACGAGAACTTTCCAACCTGCATACTAGTGCAGTTCAGGTACAGTATTATAGTTTACAGACACCACATTTAAGAGTAGGTTTAAGACTTTCCTCTTTGATAAAGCTTATAGTTAGGGTTGGCTTGGGTGAGTCCTGAACCATCCCTTAGTTATGCTGCTATAGGCCTACACTGCCTGGAGACTTCCCGTGATGTACCTCTTTCCTCTCTCCTTCTCCATCTGTATGCATTTTTATCCGATTACTGCACTTTACTAACTCGACATCTCTCTACCGTAGTTTTGTGCTTTCTCGTCTCTCTCCTCCTGTCACTTTCAGCAGGTATTTCTGCCTCCGGAGCTGCAGAGTCTGGATCTGTGGTTGTGGACCACCTGCTGCCCCCATGTTCCTGCTCGACAACTGCTACTACAGTTGTTGTTATTGGCTCTGTTGCTAATACTGACATTATTTTTCCTGTAGCGGTCATACCTACTATTATTTATTATTATTATTATTATTATTATTATTATTATTATTATTATTATTATTATTATTATCATTATTATTATTATTATTATTATATAATAACACTACTACTACTACTACTACTAATACTAATAATAATAACAACAATTACATTTGTACTATTTTAAAAATTCTAGGTGGTATTTGCATTGTGCCTCCCTTTCCCCCCCCCTCTCAAAACCTAACAGGCAGTGGCGGATGGCCGCCCACCATTGAGTCTGGTTCTGCCCGAGGTTTCTGCCTCTTAAAGGAAGTTTTTTCTTGCCACTGTCGCCAAATGCTTGCTCATGGTGGGATTTGTTGGGTCTCTGTAAATATTATAAAAAGTACGGTCTAGACCTGCTCTATAGGAAAAGTGCATTGAGATAACTTCTGTTATGAATTTGCGCTATATAAATAAAATTTAATTGAATTTGAGTCATTGTGCTGATTTTGGATTAGCCCTCGTCCATTTGGTTTTGTGCCGACATGTATTTAGCCAGTGTTACTTATTTTTCAAAATGATATGTAAAATTAAAATCAGTCATCTATCAGATGTCAGAGTCATCTATGGAGGGATTTGGTCACGTGAGATGAAATCTATTTGGCTGCAAGTCAAAATATTTTGCAGAACCATAATGGAGAAGGTCAGACCTTTTAAAATACATTTCAAAATATTTACATAACATTATGTTCATCAAAACACTTGATGAAAAAATACAGGATATCGTATGAATGAAATGTATGGCAAGTTTCTCTCTTTTTCTTGCTTTGTGTTTATATTTTGACAGTAATTGTGTAACGGGTCTTATGATGCAACAGCATAGCCTTTTGATTTATTAATGTATTACAATTAGATAAAAATCATAATCACATCAGATATGATAATGTGTCGTTTAAATTATTTATGAAGCGTTTGAAATGTGGTATGAGACACAACACAGATATGGGTACCACTTTCTGATAAGGCATGCATTATAAAGAGTTTTTGAACTGCAACCAATAACAACTTGGTAACTTTATCAATGGTTAAAAAAACAATAAATGTACTAATGCTTCATAGATCAGTAAATAAGAACAACGTCTGGGCTGCCATGTGGCTGGAGCCTACAAAATCACTTTTGTCTTTTTATCACGCTCTATAATTCCTCAAAAATACCACCCCACCACTTACCTTCTGTAAAAGAGCTGCAGAGCATTCCAACAAAAATCCATTAATAAATTAACTAACTTATTAACACTGAGACCTTCAGAGTAAATGGCTCTAAATTAACTCTGTACAAAGTGAGGCCAAACCTGCTGAAGAAGGATATAAATGGATGGCTCTTTGGCTCATTACAAATCAATGTTTATCCAATTAACACATTACCCAGTTATAACATGGTATAAACATTAATAAAGTATTTATTAACTGTAACTAAAGCATTAGTTACAACCATAGACTGTATACAAAGATGGACAATGCATCTTCACTTCCTCCCACTGTACTAAATGAAGCCAAAATATCCCGGATACGGGCGCCAGAGTCTGCGCAGTGGTTCGAGCCCCTTTTTATAGCATCAAATAACTAATTAAAACCAAACTTATCAGAAAAACGAACACTTGACAGAAACCATATTTGGGAAAAATGTATTTGCTGTGTACTTTGATTTTGGGGAGCTGTCATGTCGTCCATCTTTATATACAGTCGATGGTTACAATGCGAACCCCCTTATAAAGTAGCTAGTTAGTTAGACACTTTCCTGTCCACAATGTGGAAAATTATCTTCAGCTTATTACAAAATAGTACTCAACTATGACATTTAGAAACATTAATGATTAGTAGATAATAGATGAATTCTCAAGCATTATTTACAACTATAGTTATTTAGTTAGTTGGTTGTCCACAATGTGGAAAATTTACTTATTGATATGTATAAGCCACATTAATTTCAAAGTGCACATCTTGAAATATGTTGAAAGCCCACATGTTGTATGTGATACATACGAGAACTTTCCAACCTGCATACTAGTGCAGTTCAGGTACAGTATTATAGTTTACGGCAACTATAGAAGGCTTTATGAGCCATGTGTTACCAATATGAAATACAGCAAGCTGTGGTTAACTAAATACAAAAACTACTTCATCAAAGCAGATCCTTTGATGCCAATGTATTTACCACAAACACTTGCACACTTACAATTACCATATGCTGTTGTGGTGTCTTTGTATTAGAGGCCTAACCTGTATAATAGGTGTCACATTAGCAAGACAACAAATCAAACTGTCCTTCATTTCCTAGGCCTCTCCTCTGCTCCACAGCTGTAGGCCTCTTTGTTGTCAGGGGAGTTTCTAATTAATATGATAAATAAGATGGCGGTTTCGACTCCCTGATGCTTTTTAATTGGAGGAAGCCTTGAATGGCAAGCGGGCAGAGGCAGAGATTAGCGGGTTATTTGTGAGTGTTTTGTTGAGGATGAGGGGGGGGAGGAGAGAGAGAGAGAGAGAGAGAGAGAGAGAGAGAGAGAGAGAGAGAGAGAATTTTTATCCTCGCAGTGATTTCCTGTCTCATTGTGATACTCGACTCAATGCTCGTAACACACACACCCCGATTTGAGAGACAGCTGACAGTCTGGTTTCATGAGCCGCCATGTTAGCGCTTCCTGACACTCAAAACCATATTCACGTAGTTCCGCTTCTGCATCGGCTTCAATAACTCACACACACCATTTACTCAAACCCAACAGTTTTAGACCATCTGCAAGTGCACTGACACCACAAAATGTGAATATTTACAAGAATGTCATAGAAAGTAAAACTATAAATTCTCACTTTGAAGGATTTTGTGAACATTTTGTCCATGTTTTTAGAAAAAGAAAATAATTTGAACCTAAAAATGTCAGTAGAGTTGGATGTTTGCAACTGTGTGTGTGTGTGTGTGTGTGTGTGTGTGTGTGTGAGCAACCTTCATGGTATACTATGCACCACCTACGGAACACACACAAAAAAAAATTTGGTCGAATATCTGACAGCTTAGCCTCAAGCATCTACATTTCACCAGCCCACTTCTCTTCAACACACACACACACACACACAAATATACTGACTCACACACTACTCTGATCTCCTCATCCTCAGCTAATCCTGCTCCATCTAAAATCAGAGCAAACAGCCCGCAGGGGACAAACCGCCGTTGTTTTGCGCCCATCTAATCCTTCTCTCCATCATTCTCATCTCCTTCTTATGTCTGACAAGGCTCCTCAACATCAGTGGAGATCAACAAAACCGCAACTGTGTGTATGTGTGTGTGTGGAGAGTGAATGGTGAAACAACCACAGCAATCCAAAGGGGATTTAACTCCAGTTTCTCTAGGCCTATTTTAGTGTCGCGTGTCAAGACTCAACAACTAAGAAAATCCTGTCTGGCTGGACAGTCAAAACCTCTTTCTGTCTCTTTCTGAGAAATTAGAGCGTGGATCTCCAGAATAAATTCCTCTTCCTGGCACCACTGATGGTGTCAAAAAAGGAGGAAGGAGGCGAATGGAAAAGACTAAGAATGTAAAGGAGCGGGAAGGAGGAGATAGGAGATGGAGAGATTAGTGGATGTGAAGAGATGAAACGAGATCATTGGATGAAGAAGAAGAGAGAAAAGAGGTGAGAGGAGATACAAAGAAAGGAGTAGAAGGAGAGCAAAGTCAAAGAAAAGAAAACTATAAGAGAAATTAAAACAGAAGAGGAGGTGATGAGAAGTCAAGCAGACAGGAGACAGTTAACCAATCCTTTAATTACACTACTTTTCAATAAAATTCAACTTAAAGGTTGAGTGTGTAAGATTTAGGGGGGGTCTATTTGCAGAACATGGCAATGAATAATATTCATAAGTATGTTTTCATTCACAATATTTTGGACCAAAAATAAAAACCCTGTCATCTAATACTTCACCTAAACAAGTGAGTCACCACTGCAACAGAGTGGAGTCAGCTGAGCCACAGATGCTGCAGAGTCTCCTCGGCCTGACAAAGCATAGTGACTCCCTGCTCTACGATCTGTTTGTAACTCTCCACTGAGAGCCGCACTGCATTTCTCTATGGGAGGCTTAAACAGAGACCTCCAGCTGCCTCAGGGGAAGGACCTTCAGACTAACAGTGTACAGAGCTTTCTTTGATACTTTAGAAAAGTCTGAAAGTTTTGGTGTACGAAAGGAAATTTGAGAGGAGAAGAGGAACAAACTAGGAAAAACAGCAGATATGAAAAGAGATTATTGGGAGGAAGAGATGATGTAAGACAAGGTGACTGGAACAGAAGAGGTAAGGCAAATAGATGAATAGGAGGAGGGGAAAGAGGAGAGACAATAAAGTAGAAGAAAAGAAGAGATGAAGAGAGATTGGTGGAGGAAGAGGAGGTGATGGTAGAAGAATAGGCTAGGTGGAGAGGAAATAAAGAGAGATGAGAGAAGAAAGGAGGGGAGGAAAGGAGAGAAGAGCAGGGGAGAAGAAAGGAGGTAAAAAAAAGGAGAGCAGCGAAAGAAGAAAGGACGAGAGGAAAGGAGATATAAAGAGGAGAGGGGACAAGGAAAGGAGAGAAGAGGAGGGAAGAGGAGACAATGAAAGGAGGGGGCATAAAAAGAGGAGAGGAGACAACGAAAGGACGGGGAGGAGAAGAGAAACAAGAGGAGGACGGGAGATAAAAAAGAGGAGAGAAGAGATAAAGAGTAGAAGAGAGGAGGTAAAAAGAGGAGAGGAGGAGAAACGAGGAGAGGAAAGGAAAAAAAGACACACACACAGTTGCCACTTTGCTACAGCAGCATTTAAAGCTGTAATGACAGTCCAAAGAGTGATAAGAGACTCTGAGTGGAGAGGCCACTATAGCTGCTCTCCTCTCCCTGCTAACAACTGTAATTATCCAAACTCCACACTCACTACTATTGATCTCTCCCTCTACCCCACCCCTCCCCCTCCTCCCCCAGGCGTGAATGTGTGTGTGTGTGTCTATATCTCTCTCTCCCTCTCTCTCTCTGACAGGGAGGCAGTAGAGTGTGTCCCTCTCAGCACAAGAGTTGTTCACACCTGCTGCCGGTAGATGTGGAGAGCAGCGACAAGGACTTGGACAAATACGTGACAGCCGCAAAACACAAATATTGGTGCAGCTCCGATGTTTCCCTCATGGTGTGTGTTAAGCATGAGGAGAGAGAGTGTGTGTGTGTGTGTGTGTGTGTGTGTGTGTGTGTGTGTGTGTGTGTGTGTGTGCGTGTGCTCTCATGTCTCTCACACCTGGTTTGGAGAACGTGGCGACAGCTTAGCAACAACAGTGTCGTCACATTTAGTGTTATGTGTGTTAATGCGTGTGTTCTTTTCTATTAAATGTTCTCACAAGGATAGAAAGATGAAGACAACTGAATCCAAAGTGGCTGGCTCTAAGGTTGACATGTATATTAAAATTGCTTTTCAGTTTCAAATATTCTCTTGTGAGAGTTAGAATAATAATCCTCATATAAATTAAGTTCTTCCTCCTTTCTATTGCTGACATGATGCTATTTTGTCATTTGGAGTCTTACAATGTAGTGTAGGACTGGATTACACTCATACACATTACAGTATGTGGAGTACTCCAATTTTAATCTCATTTACAACCAAATAAGTCACAAAAATAGTGTCTCTCTGGGAAAATATCTTTGTATTGACAAAACGATCCCAAAATCAAGGTGCACTTATCTTTTTTTTTTCTAAAGCTTTGTCTTTGGTGTCTTAGCCAATAACCTGACTGTCATATAGCAAACGTGGAGACTGACAAATAAGGGTTGTATAATAAACGAGAAGAAACATCTTATTCAGAGTAATGCCTTACTCTGATATTATCTATAATATATAATGTGCATGTGAACATAGCTAAGATCTGGTAGCTCTTTCCTGATATAAAATCCTCTGCAACATAAGTCAGGAAACCTAGAGGTAGTTAGACTGAGGAGTGATCAGCACTATGGCTTAATGAGACTATTCTCCCAAGAAAAACATAAGTCTTTTTAGAAAATGCTCAAAAATTACATATGTTTACGTTCAAATGTTGAAGCCTTCTAGCAGCAATAGGAATTATGTCCATCGGGAGCAAAAGAGGATATAGTGTGACATTGTTTGAGTTGAAAAATGCTACACTTTGACACAGCTATTCCCGTTTCCTCCCGAAAGTCAATGTTGGCTTCTTTTAACCATGACCATGATTATTCCTTAACCAAGTAAATATTAAATTAATAATGACAACGCACGGCCCCAAACCTTAAAATAGTGCATTTAATCCAACCCCACTGTTTTCCTAACCAAGTTGTTTTTGTTCCAAAACCTAACCACAGGGCTGTCAGATCAGAAAACGGTTTTATTTTTGCACCAGTGATTTTTAATGGTTTTGGAAGACGCTGACAAATGATGTCCTGCTGACAGCGGCATCAGATCAGAAAATGCTTGTGTGTGTGTCATTCCGATGAGAAATTACAAACAATGTAGTTGTTTGTCGTTTAATCAACCACCAACCGAAACTCAAACTGCAGCAAAAGAAAATCCAAGCAATACAATCAGATGAATGACTCAGAGGAAGGCTCAAACCATCTCTGACCCAAAGCTACAGTGAACATCAGCGCTTGCTTTTCCAAAATATATAACAAAACATCAAAATGAAAATACTTATGAGAGGAGGAAGCTCGTACTGTAGGTCTTGCTATAATATGTTACAATGTTGTACTGTTAATGAAGAAGTGGTTATACTATGAATGTGTTCCACCTGATTTCTCCTTTAATGATACAGTATCATTAGTAACACTTCAGACATGTTCACTGACAAACATGGATGAACTGCATTAGCTGCACATACTGGCTTACACCAATAGTTTGGAAGCCACAAACAAACCCAAGTCCTCTCTCACACTCACACACACACACACAGTAGATACATTTCTTTTAACAGTTTATAGCTGATGAGTTGATGTTTAAAATTACAGTGCCCTCTCAAGGTAAAGACACCTTGTATGTCTGAAATATCAGCATTTAGAGGAGAAAAACTGCCTTCATCTTCACTTGACTACCACACATTTTTCAGTTTGTTTGAAGGTTTGTTCAAAAAGGATTTCATGAGTCCAAATCTTTCAGCTAATAGCGGAGCATGAAAACATGAACCCATTTCACCCGACAGTGGCAATAACCTTATGCAGGTGTAACAAGAGGTTTCAGACACCCCAGTTTCTGATGGTATTCAACTGTGTGGCTTAATCAGGCTAAAGCTCAAAAATAATTCAAATCAGGAGATAACAAAACACCTCCCTGACACTGACCAAAGATAAAGACAGTTATTTTTATTAGCACTTAAGAGGACATAAAGGGAAATTAAGCTGAGGGTTTTTTTGTCAAACCACTAACCTTGTCAAATTCTTCACACCAGCTAAAATGTAATCTGTTTCCCAGATTTGTCAGGTGGTTTGACCACCTCCTGAACTTTTCTTTGGGGTTCTCTCTTTAAAAAAAGACACCTTCAGATTTATTGAAACATTTATTTTACCTTTTCATTTTCTTCTTCTAAGCACGTTGAAAATAAGTTCTGTATTACTAATTAAAGTTTACATATGGAAACGCACTTTGCTACTCCTTATTTGACCAAAAAATAAACAAAAGAAGGTAAAAACAACAAAGCTTTAATGTTGGTTTTTAATGAGGCGCGCTAACAACACTAATAAGTCATCATTAGAGGAGATAAAGGTGTACAAAATGTATTTCCTACTTTGACAAAGACCTGAAGAAGAAAAACAGAGTGAAATTGAAAATGTCAGGGCTTTAAGTGTTGAAACTAATCAGGCGAGCTGTCATTATAAAGGCAAGGTTAATAGTTGCTGACAGAATCACCTTCAGCAGACACCAAGATAAGAAAAGGTCTTTTTATTAGCACTGCTGGGGCAGATACACACTCATAAACACATATATATACGGTTGTGTATCTGAGCACATATAAATACTCCACATACTCACAGAGGATCGATGTGGCAGATCCAGTTGCCCTGCTTCTCCTGTTGTAGCCATATGTGGAGCATCAGATAGCACCATTCAGCAGGGGGAAGGATTTACAAGTCGCGCCGTGGCCTCGACACCCACACAAAACCCCTCTTTTGTTCCCCCATCACCTGTTCCAGATTTATGACGTCCAATTACAAACGTGGATGCTAACAGTATTCCCCATTAGCCTATCAAATGCTTTAGTGGTTGTTCCCTCAAAGGGTTATCTGGCCTTTCAGCAGGGGCGTAACCAATTTATGGCCCCCCCAAGAAGATCTGAACAAAGACCTCCATGGCTCTGCTTTTTGTTTTCCTGCACCGCTCCCCAAGACAGGTAATTAACAGGGAAGGAGTTTCTGGTTAATTTGCGAGATAATTATCTAAATTAAACTGCCTTTCGTCACACAGGGGCTCTATCTCTCTCTCTTACTCGCCTGCATGCACGCAATCTCTCTCCATCATATGATGAGGGTGGTCAGGGTATTGTGCCGCTGTAGAAACAAAACCAGTAATGACATGTTCTTCTTTCTTTCCTTTTGTTTTCTTCTGCTTTGTTTTGCTTTTTCTTTGTTTTTTAGTCAGAGAAGTAAATGAAGAGGGTAAAGGAGCAGGGAGAGAGAGATACTGAGGAACACAGAAAGAGAGAGAGATAATGGAGAGAATCAGTTTACTTACAGACTTTACCAGATGACAAAAGAGAACAGTGCCATTAACACACACTATAATCTGATCTGCAGCGGCTGTTATTTATCAGGTAGCTCTGAATAGCAGCGCTGATCTGCGCGGCACAGTTTGCCTCTCAGAAAGCGCTGGCTCAGGAGATCAGATTACTGAGGCAGGATCTGGAGTGGAAATCCAAATTCAGTCTGCAGGAGTAACATCCAACAATGATTCAAGTTGATTCCTTGAAGCAAAGAAAGCACCACAAATTTGTAGTAAGTGATTATAGTCCTGTTAAAAAGCCTAAAGACCATCACGTGCACATACTGGAGTCCCGCTGTAGATACCTACAGTCAAGGTTTTGATTTATAGTTCAACACTGGATTTAACCGGCAGACACCACCACTTCAACACTAAACAGATGTATTGTACATGATCAGGCCATATTGTGCTTTTATTATATTCCCTATAATACTTGTGTTTACATTTACTTTGTGATGTAGAACTTATATACTTTCATAACTTCTATTTCGCCTTGCCTCATTACTGAATAGGAGACTACTGCTATGCAATCTCCATGTTTACGTTCTTAAGATTGTGGTGAGCAGAAGGTTTGCAGTGTAATGGCTAGATGTGTGTTAGTGGAAAGGAGAAGACTACTGAGAGTCTCCCTTAATGTTGTCAATAATCCCCACTAGCATCAGAAACTTGTAGCAGAAAACACAAGCAGCCTAAGCTGACCAATCACAGTTATTGCGGTCTCTGTAGCCACCGTAGCTGGCTACATTGGTGGTTACATTTTTAAAAAGGAGGTACAAGTCTGTCACCTCAAACACACACAAGTTTACAGTAAAGGAGTATAAGCAGCCCTTACCTAACCTTTTCTGTGTAAAAGTCTGCAGTTGGTGAGCAAACTCCAGCTAAAAACTGTCTGCAGCAGGTTCATAGGAGGTCCCAGAAATGTTGCTGGGGCTAATTGAGGGCTTGGTTATGTATTGGTGGGGCTGTGGAATTTGTAGTAATTACATTAATAAACAAGTTTTGGACATGTGGCAATTGAAAGTCAGTTTGAAGTATCATTTGCCCACTACAAACACATGAACAATAACAAGTGCAGTGTTTTTTTTAGTTAACAAATATTCAGCACTCTGACTGGACCGGTAGATGTGCAGACCCAAGTGCAGGCAGAAGACCGGCATATGCAGGAATAAACAACGGTCAAGTTTGATAAATAAAAACTGACTGAAAAAGGCAGAATAAAAGAAACTACATAGCTCACATCTCGACAAACAAGTAACAAAAACAGGGAGCGTAGGAAATGCCTACAAAAAGTTGCATCTTTAGTGACAAAATATTCCAGCCAGGAGTCCTGCTCATATCTTCCTCTGGGCTCGCTAACAGCACTGCCAGCAGAAAGTAGCACTGGAGGAATAATATGACATGAGTAGCATGTCACATATGTTATGAAGAGAAGTTGCTGCTGACTTCTTCAAATATAACTCATGTGCTTTGATCCCCAGAAGTAAAAAGCCACTAACACTCCAATGTTCTGGAAAACTACAACAAAACACAATGAGGCTCTTAATGGATACAGAAAGATGAGAGCAGGATGCACAGGATGCATTTAAAGTAAAGTGACTGTTTAACGTTGGCCACATTTTATACTTTCATCTCAAGAAATCACTAGACAGGATTTTAATGTACCAACTAATGGACACATAACTATAGCAGGAGCCTGTGTGGGTGCAACAGCAGTCCATCATTGTTGGGAGATCAGGGTGGACAGATAGCATCAGTGTGTATTTGACAAATGGATTTCAATCACAGTTTCTCAAATCAAACTTCAGCCTCGAGCGAAAAACTTTGTGAGAAAATTTCAATAGAATTAGCCATTTCCATGCTGCTTTTCAAATTCGATACATCGTAATTTGCATAAAAATGCCTGGATGGAAACCCAGCTAGTGTGTCTGTGTCTTCCTCTCTCCGTCCTCATCCATCCCTCCTCACTTCCTCTCTCTCTCTCCCCCTGTACTGTATGAAGGAGGGATGATCGCTCCCTGTCACATCTGTTGGCACGTTGCCATCAAGCCTTGACAGGAAAATAACACTCTTCAGGGAAAATAATACACTCGTTCTGCCGTCGGCGCTCCCAGACACATGCCTCGGCTTGTGTGTGTGTGTGTGTGCGCATCTAAAAGCCCTCGTCGCTGCTGTCAACCTGAGTACAAAGGATCACTTTATATGATTAGTATGCATCTCTGAAAAACATATTGAACAAAAAGCCCTGCCCCGAATGCTGCTCCACGCCAATTAATGGATTAAGAAATTATTTTGAGGCGAGGCTTGTTGTGAGACAGCTATGATACGTGGCTGGAGAGACATTTCTGTTGTGGTTATTGCCAGCTATAAGGCCAGAATGCATTTTGATCATACAACAGCAATGTATACAACAGGCCTATAAAACATCCCTCTGCTCCATTTAAAGCTATGAAAAATAGCTTTGTTCCTATAAAAAAGGTTGATATAAAAAAACACCCTCTGGTAGCCATATCACAGGCTCTTGAGCAGCAGTGCTCGTCCCATTTACTGTGTAGATTCAAACCAGCCTCCTCCCAGATCACTTCAGGCTGTGCTGTCTGCCACACACCATCATCCCAGCGCTGTTCAAAAGGACAAAAGCCACTTTGACACGGCAGTTAACCCAAGCCCTACAGAGCCCCGGACCCCCTTTAACCCTCTGCTCACCCAGCTCTCAGTCCCTGTATTAAGAGCTGCGTTTATAGATTTTGGAAAAAGCTGAAAATAGAGATTGAAATCGACTTGGCCCCAACAATGACATTCTTGCTTAGTGGTACTCTGCTTTAGGTGTGCATGAGAGTCTGTCTGTCTGTGTGTGTATCAGGTGTGGGGGGGGGGTCCTCAGAGGGAGATCATTTAACATTTGGAAATGTAAATAGAAGTTAACCTATATGCTACCTTTGCTGGAAGAGAAGTGCTTTTTCGCACTATGGCTGCTACTAACAATTATTTTCAGTGTTGATTAATTTGTCAGTTATTTTTTCAAGTCTATAAAATGCCACAAAACTGTTAAAAATGGCCCTCACAATGTCCCTGAGCCCAAGGTGTCGGCACATTGTTTGCGAAATAGTTATTAACAGAATTTGTGGGAATTTCACATTTTAGGGTCTCTGTGAGAAATAATAATTTTTTTGCAGGCTGTTGCTGGTTTGGTCGTCATGAATGGTGCCAAAAATCAGAATCAGCTTTATTGGTCAGGTATGTGTACACATACAAGGAATTTGACTCTGGTTTTTCATTGCTCTCTATGTACATACACAGAAACAGACATAAATAAAGCTAAAAACAAGGACAACAAGCTCCACAGGTAGACAAACATTAAGCTACTATGTGCAATATAGATATATATATTTTAAGTACAAAGTACAAAAACAACAACAGTAACATTTGTAAACAGTAAGACAATTAGTGCAATGGTGCTGAAAGAAATATAATTAATGTAACAGGTTGCTTTATAGACATGAGGTGGTGGATATGGCAGTATGTACAGCTTGCATAGATTTAAAAAGTGATAATATTTACATAAAACAATGAGATAAATGCACAGGGATTGTTCCTGACACTAGTTGACTGGTGTTCATCAGAGTGATGGCCTGCGGGTAGAAGCTGTTCTTGTGTCTGGTTGTTTTGGCGTGCAGAGCTCTGTAGCACCTACCAGAGGGGAGAAGTTGGAACAGGTTGTGTGCAGGGTGCAATGGATCTGCAGAGATGTTTCCTGCTCGTTTCCTGACTCTGGACGTGTATAAGTCCTGAATGGAGGGCAGGTCGGCACAGATGAACTTGTCTGCAGTCCTGACAGTCCGTTGTAGTCCGTTTCTGTCCTGTTTGGTAGCCGATCCAAACCAGACAGTGATGGATGTGCAGATTGGATTATCGCAGAGCTGACGCAGGAAGTACATCCTCTGCTGGACCTTTTTGATTATGGTGTCGACGTTAGACGCCCACTTTAGGTCCTGGGAGATTGTGGATCCCAGAAAGCTGAAGGCTTCCACATAATGCCAAAATTATCATTAAAGATTATTAAATGCAGTGCTGAAGAAACCTGAGGAGTTTGCGCTGTACATTTGAGATGTACATTTTCATTCAAAGAGCCTGCAAGATGATATTAGCCACAAAACTTCTTACATTAACACAAAATAAGAAAATAGTTCCATTATTTGCTATATTGGAATACATCAGAGTGCATTATTGCTCTTATCCCATGGCCACTTTCCCGTCCAAAAAAAAAACAGGTTGAATTTATTAATTCAACCAGAATAAAAAAAAAATTAAGCTGAAATGCCACATATAAAAGCACAAAAGTGCAATACTGACTGTCTTAAAACTATAAGATTAAAAACACCAGACCACAAGATTAGGTGTTAAGGACAGACTACACCCACCCTTCATTATTTCTGTTAATACTGTGTTTTAGTGCTGCATATTACCAAACAAAAGTTGAATTAAATTAGCACAATTAGTGTGTCCGCCCTGAAAGAGGGATTTCTCCTCTGTAGCTTGTCTTCCATTGCTTTCCTGATAAAAGGTGTTGTGGAGTTTATTTCTTATTTGAATCTAGGGTATAAGCACAAGACTGTAAAAAACTTGTGATTTTGGGCAGATTTTTGGTTTAACCGTCACTGAGTTTAACATTATTAATGTACGTACCAACCCAGCATCAACACTGCCTTCTACAGTATACAGCCCAGTGCACTCACTAGCAGAACTAAAAATATATTTGCTTATGTAATTAGAAATGTATTGAAAATACTGTCTAATGGTGTAAGTGCATGATGTGATACGTGGTCAAAAAGAGAGCGTGTAGAGTTACATCAGCCGGCTGACTGGTATTCTATCCATTATAAACGCTGAAGAGAGCTCAATTCTCAATTTCCACCCAACAACATGGAAAATGGCAGTCCATTTTCCTCTGCTAATGCAAACAACATAGCTCCTCTAAAATCAATGTAATTGGCTAGACCATTTAGTCTGACTGAATATCTTGTGTAATGCTTGTAGTGGTGTGATGATGGCAGCGTAACTCCTTCATAGTGAGGGGGGGGTCTGAGTAATGGGAGGAGTACTGACTATTTAAATATGTACAGGAGACAGATTTGCATCCATGATGCTTGTCAACCAGGCAGCTGGAAGGTAACGTGAACCTGAAACAAGCACTTCTGTTTTATTCTAAGTTGTTAGTTTTACAGTAAGAAACCAACTTGTTATGAATAAATGTCATTTTAGCCACAGTTAAGAGTTTGAAAGATATGGACATATACCAGGCAAGAGAAGCCTAATGAAAGATGCTATTGTGTTGCATTGTGGGAAATGTAGTTTTCTGTTTTAGTTAGTCTCATGCAAGCCTCTCAATTTTTTGGAAGTGCAATATTAAAGTTGCTAAATACTAAATTATACCCCTTTACAAACTTCTCCTCAGGTCATTATTCTACAATTATGTTTGAATTATGTTACAATTATGTTAAACAAACATGTTGTGCAACCTAAAGTTATATATGAATAAACAGCCTTGTGCTGTAATATCATCTACACAACAGGAAAGTTTGATCATGCACACCAGATATGCTTATTAGGTTTTAAATTTTCGCTCTCATGCACTACAAAAAAATTAAATAAAATCATCCAGCAGGATAACCAACAAAAGATTTGTAGAACAAATTCTCTAATTGTGAGTCATGTGCCCTCTTCTTTACAAACTCAGACTGACTTGAGGTTAGATACTGTGACCATAAACAAACCTAAAAAATACAAAAGACATTTCCACGCTGCCTGAGCGCAAACAAAAGTGTTGCACAAAAGTGTGTGTGTGTCCCACACAGCATACCAGAGGACTGAGCTGCTTACTCTTAGGAAATAGCAAAAATTGGGTTAAGGAAAAGTGTGTCTATTTGTGTGTGTTTTACATAAAACGTACTTGAACCCAGGCTATATTTGTCGATGCATTAGAGGCAGAGAGCGCCTGAGCGGCTGCTCTGTGCTGGAGGCCCTCTCACCAGGATCTGTTTGTCAGCTCCCACATTTACTGCGTGGAGAATGAATGCAGAATGCCGGATATTCATCACATTAATGCGGTTTGATAGCAGCCTGGCACTTTGAAGCAATTCAGTCCACAGGAAGGCTCTCATACCCCACTGGTCCCTGCTTTTTCTGCAAATGGTTGACAATGCTGCACGCCACTTATGTTTGCAGATTTATTTTTAAAAACTATTTCAGTGTAGTTGTGTTGGTGGTAGATTTTGCTGTTTGATTAAAATCAACTGTAAAGCTGTTGGTTTTGGCTTTGTTACCAGTGCGTCTATCTCTCTCTTTTAGTGAAATATCAACTTGGGCTTAGAGAGCAGTTTTTAACATGTGTTTAAAAATCTCAAGATCATCTGGATGTTGTTAGGGCTAATTAAAAATGTCAAGTCAGTTTCTTACCTCTTCAAATCCTAAAAACTCATTTAAGATGCGCAAAATGATGATATTCTACAGGTAGGGACATCATTGTGATCATGAACCAATACCAACACTTTGCTTAACGCTGTCAACATTGAGAGTATTGTATTAAAAAGCAACTATAATAATGAATAACTTTATTTCTATAGCACTTTTCTCAACAAAGTTACCAAGTGCTTTACAAGAAAAATAAAACAACCTGAAAAAGCAAATGCAAAAGGCAACAAAAGCAGATGAAGTTGATGAAAACATAAAATGGCAAGAGGGGAAGGGTAAAATTAGAAGAAACATACTGAACTTTCACCAAGACTTTCTTATAAAAGAATGCTTTAAGATACGTTGTTAAAGACGTTAAAGTACAGGAGCTTTAACTGCAAACTATTAGTCACCAGCCGAGACCTAAGGCTAACCAGCAGAGCCCCATCAACCAAGCACATTAAGAGACAACAAATCAGTGATATATGCTGGAGCGAGGCCATTTAAAGCATTGAAAGGCAGCAGCAAACTTTTAAAGTCACCCTTTTGCTTAATGTTTTTTGTCTTGCAGCCCATTGTTGCTGTTGAAATGGCTGGTTTATCATCACTACATTTTAGAAAAGTTTGGGACATCCAGCATGATAAATTAAATGCTGTGATGCAGTGCAAGAAGTATGCTGAATTCTAACTTTTATCTACAGTCTGTGTTCAAAATTCATCTGCATTTCCTCCCTTTAGATTTCTATATTTATAAAAGGTTTTAACCTGGATTAACCTCGTGTGGAATGGATTATTACAGTATGTGAATGTAGGCTCTGACCTCGTCACTCCACGAGGGAGTGGGGATAACTTCCCACCTGTAGGGGAACATAGACTCAGAGCCTACAGGTGGATACTAGGGATGGAACAAGCTTGCAGGCTTCGCTTTAAGAGTGCAGATTTTATTGTGTATTCAGTGTATGTTAGCGTAACTGAAGTATGACAAGCAAGTTTACTATTACTTGTTGATGATTCTGTGTACAGCAAAAAAAATTGTACATTGTATTTGGACAGATAGATGTAACAACATTAAATCACCCTCCTACGCCTTCACTTGTCATGCTACGTTATATGCCTTTACTGTTTTTTCATTTAAGTTAAAACTCATTGTCATTGGCTTGGGTGAGTCCTGAACCATCTCTTAGTTATGCTGCTATAGGCCTAGACTGCCGGGAGACTTCCCATGATGCACTGAGCTCCTTTCTCCTCCTCTCCATCTGTATGCATTTTTATCCCATTACTGCATGTTACTAACTCAACATCTTCTCTCTCCCGTAGTTTTGTGCTTTCTCGTTTCTCTCCTCTCTCCTTCTGTCGCTTTCACCAGGTATTTCTACTTCCAGAGCTGCAGAGATTGGATCTGTTGGATCTCGGTTGTGGGCCGCCTGCTTCCCCCGTGTTCCTGCTCGACAACTGCTACTACAGTTGTTGTTATTGGCTTTGTTACTGATGCTGACATTATTCTTCTTATATCTGTCATTCCTATTATTACTAATTTATTAATATTAACACTAATTACTATTCTACTATATAAAAAAAATAAATAATTCTACATGGTCTTTGCATTGTGCCTCCCTAACCCTATCCCCTTCCCCCAAACCTCTCTTCCCTCTCTCTCAAAACCTAACATGGCAGTGGCGGATGGCCGCCCACCATTGAGTCTGGTTCTGCCCGAGGTTTCTGCCTCTTAAAGGAAGTTTTTCCTTGCCACTGTCGCCAAATGCTTGCTCATGGTGGGATTTGTTGGGTCTCTGTAATTAATATTATAAAGAGTACGGTCTAGACCTGCTCTATGGGAAAAGTGCAATGAGATAACTTCTGTTATGAATTGGCGCTATATAAATAAAATTGAGTTGAATTAAAGGCCTTCAGGGGTGGGATAATTGAACATAACATGTTCAATTTTGTTGGTAACACTAAACATAACTCCATATTTAACATTTAAACATGTAGTTGTAAGCAGAGATAAGGACATTTTAAAGTTTAATTATGAAGCATTTAGCGTAGAAACAGATAAAGAATGATTGACAATATAATCTAACACAGCTGTATTCATATCAAATATGTCTTACTGAGGTATTTATTGATTTAGAAATACTTCTTTACTCATGACAACTGAGAAAAGTTCATCCACTGATGAAGGCCAAGACATCTGACTGAATGCTTCAGGAGAAATGTGAATTATGTCTACATATGTATAACAGCTACTGGATGGTTTATAACACACTGTGAGGACAAATACATTAATAAACACTTAGAAATGTCTTGATATTTGTTTACAACTACATAGTAGTGTGTTATTAACCATGTATTAAGTGTTAATTTACTGCTGATATTTTCTAAATAGGGGGGTGTTACCATTTTGCTTTATTTTACCAAAACTTTCACCATTTATCAATTGATTTCAAATAGAATTTGCTTTACATTAGCTTTGATGTTGTTTGTTTCTGATCCGCTATCAGGGATTTTTTTAACATGCATTGTTCCTGGGTGGTAAATGTAAACATTTCTATAGTGCAGATATTATGCAATTTGCATAATAATTTGTCTGCCTTTTTCTTTTTTCTTGATAGATAATAAACTACAAAAAGTTACAAATTCAAAAGTATTGTAGAGTTTACTTCCACATAACAGAAGTCACAGGTCAGACTTTTTGCTGCAGCATCTTGGGCGACACCACAATCTACCATCTTATTTTTCCCCTCCGGTATTTACACCCAGTTAACCTGCAAAGAGTGAAAAGCGCAGTCTAACAATCTAGTCACATTTGAGAACTGAAGCTAATGGCGCATCAACAGGTCGAGACTCTGAGCTCACATAATGGCAGTCTTTATTCCACTCAATCTTGTTTGGCCATTATGGTACAGTTAGTCTAAATAACTGTAACAAGAAAAATGGCATAATGCTGTATAGTGAAGTGATATGTCCTATCTCTCAGGTTTTGGAAAAACACCCATTGTCTGTTGCGAAGGCTATTTCTGCATTTATAGTGTGCGACCAGAATCCAACAATATGCAAGATTAATATTTTACAGTAGTTATGTTACTGCAAATTGTACAATAAAAAAAACTTTAAAAAGGAAACATTATTCTCACAGCGTTGTTGAACTCCGTGGTCATCTACCCTGTGGTGTGAACGTTTCTCTGTTAATATTCATATCTTTAGCTCTGAGATGACGCACTTAGAGCTCATAAGAGCAGGAATTTATTGTGCTTGTGGGTCCTGTTACATGGTTAAAAAAAAAAAAGAAGAAGTTTTTAGTTTTAAATTTTTTACGGCAAAATGAGCCAAAATTACAATATTGAATCAGATCACGTTGTGAATTTGGTGTGGGAGTTTCTTTTCTTGAATATTTCTGTAAGAGACGTTATTTTGAAAATTAAAATATCCTCTCCTTTTTTAATTTTCTACATAAATTTTAATCAGGAAATAAAATCAGCTGTGAATTTCTGGTCAATCATGTCTCTCTCAAAACGAATTCTCTTTATAAAAACACACCAAATGAAAATAAAAGGATTTTATTTCTCAAATAAAATATCTAACTACCGTCAGTTATATTTAATTCTTGAACTGAGTAAAGTAGTGCTGTACATCAAATCTTTGACTTGCCATGTCTCCTATCACAGATATCTTATGTATTATGGGCTCCAGCTGTTTCCCTCAGTACACTGCCTTGCACAACAACCTGTGAACTGAGTAATGTGAAACAGTAGGCTTTGATCTTTTCTGCACATGGGTCAGTTAGTGTCTGGAAAACAGCTGTTTGCAGGCCTTATATGGTTTATACACACAGGGGACTAGAGTAGAGAGTCAAGGCTTCAGTGGCCTTTCTGGAGGGTTAAATGAGCAGTTTTGAGGTGGATATCAAGCTCCCTCTAGTGGAGAAACTCTCCACAGCTGCACTAAAGACAAGAGGACTCCAAAGGGCTTTACTGGACGAGGTCCTGCCCTTCATGTCCTGTATGTCATTTTCTCAAGGCGAGTTAAAGAAAAGTTTTTATGACAGGACAATCACAAATATCTGTTTATGTGGCTATGAAGAAACTTGTAGCACTATGATGAAGTTTGGGGTTTAATTACAGGTGTAAGATCAACTATGGAGGTCTGACCCCTTACTGATAGGAATGAGTAATAGTCATTTAACTTTAACTGTTCTTCCACTGCTGATGTGCTGTCAAATTGTAGAAAATGGTTAATAAGTAGTTATGTTTGGACTTCTAAGAAACAGGCCTGACTTTCCATTTTCAGCTCCCTTTGAGTGATAAGAAAAACCCTTTTACAACAGGGCAGGGCTGTAGCCACTGCTGAGAACATACGGGTCATGTCCTTGGTACCGTTTCTCAGAACTTGGGGGTTTTAACAACCTGAGAAAGAGTTTACATTCTACAATTACACTTTGTTTTTTTGCACGGTTTTGGTGGCTACTCACAAGATTTTCTTTGGGGGAGGATTCTTGACCCAAGTATTTCTAAAACATACTTGTAAATTTAAATGCGTCAGATTAAATGAAAACATCTCATTCTGTGGAATAACTTGTGCATTTACATGTAAGAACTGACGACGAAATGAGAAATCAAACGTGACTTCAATGGTGGCACAGATATCACTGGGTTTCTGTTTGTTAGACTGTGCTGCCATCTAGTGGTTATATCAGGACGTACAGCATTCCTTCTTCAGCTTTACCAGCAACAGTAATATGTCAATCCGGGAAGATGAGCCAAGTCAATTTGTTCTATCCATTTGTTTTCATCTAGGACTGTATTTACCATTGCCATACATACATGTGTAGCTAATTTATAGTAATGTGTTTGAATATAATTAAATTAATTAGATGGAAACTTTATCTCTTGATGGTGGCACTGTTACAGAATGACTATAGGACATGATGGATCAATAAGCTGCATCTGAAGTTACAAGAAGCATCCATAACCAGATGTTTGTTGCTTTCACATACTGCACGTAAGAGGTTCAACCAGACAGACACAACTGTCTCTTTCAGTCTTCATGCAACTTCCTTCTCTCATTTTAGCAACAGATGATGATCACTCATTCAAAGACTCAAAACTGTCACTGATAACCAAAGTTATGTTGTTTGATGCAAAAGCTGATTGCAGCAAATCTACCACACATCAGAGTATCACTATCTATCACAATAGTCATTTAAACTTCAGGAAATCTGTGAACATGTATGTTCTAAGGACACAAGTGTCGGGTCGGACTTTCTTAGCAAAGTTCAGATTCTGGTGTGTTTAAAATAAACAGAAGAACCATGTTGTCAGAATGAGCAGTGGCAGCTAACATGGCTGCAAACAAAAAGACCTCTACCAGCAGGAACTCAAAAGTTCAGCAGCAGAAGATCCAAATAAAAAGCCACTGTTTGATCTCTGAAACATCACACTGACAACAGGTAAGTGGTAACTACATATCGGATCTGTGCTTGTACTATTAGAAAAAGTCTAAAACAGAAGTACTTAAACTGCAACGTCATAAAACAGAGGAGAGGAGCCTGTTTGTAGTCACAAAATGATGGTGACCAGACTTTGGCGTTTTGAACAGACTAACATCAGACTGGCTGCTTTAAATCACTGACTGATGACGCTGTACATCAAGAAACCATTAGCACCGTCAGGAGATGCAAGGTTTAAAATAAGAGGTTGCTGTTCTGCCATTTCCAGAAGTTCTTTCTCTCTAGTCTCTCTCCTCTCTCTCAAATAAATTGCTCCATGTTTAAGAGACACAGCTCTTTAGCCATTTGGAAAAGCAAGTTATTATGTTGGAATGGGGCTAGAATAACAAATGGGTAAGGGTTGGAGAGATGCAGCAATTACAGTAAGTGGTCCTTTTTTAAACATCTACCTTTTGTAACCAGATGATAACCTCTCCAGCATTTCCACCACCAGCTGAACCTGCCAGTAAGTGGGATCCCAGTTGGGCTCGTCATCCAACATGTTCTGATACACTATTTTTCTAACAAACATCAAACTGCACCTATTTAAAATAGGTGCCAGTTCCCCAGCTGACTCTTCCATCACATTGCAGAAAACATAAATGTACAGCAAGATGCCAGACTGTCAGAAGTATCAAACACATTTTTACTCTAACAATGCAACAGCAAAACATGCACAGAGTTTGTATGCCCACGTCACTGAGCCTCTGATCATCCAAGATTCAGAAAGAGCAACTGAAGGCAACAGAAAGCTTTTTTGATTTGTCAGGCATAAATACTGAATATGGCTGCAGACTAAACACATAATTCACACCTTCTTGACTATTTTTCTAAGATCAATTAGAAGTAGTAGCAGTTGGTTACATTATCACTAAGTTTTGGCTGCATTATAAAATGCCATTGATTCCTCACAGGATGAGGTGAAAAAGATAAAGGGTGATGTGTGATGTTCAGTCTCTTCAGTTCCTTTCATTTTTGTCAGTAACCTTTGGGATGCTGTTGGGCTGTTGGCCTTTAACTCTGACTCGTACAAAAACAACTGGATGGTTTGTTCAGTCTAATGCAGAACAGTAAGTGAGCTGCTCGACCAACTGAAAGCAACGGATATAACCGACCAGATTGTACAGCTGCACTTGTGATATTAAGCAGTCCTTTGCTGGTGTGTGTAAAGATGCCCATGGATGACTAAAGAAGGGAGGAACAAGGACGGGGAGTCATCACACATGCTGCTGTACATATGTTAATTTGTCTACCCTTGGCTTAGTTTTGTATTTCTATCCTTTATAAATTGAAATTGTCCAAAACAAACATCTTTTATTCATCCATGCATTGTAGGTATTTTTGGTTTTATTAACTTAATACCTGAGATTTTGGCAATTTAAGTATTTTTCTGTTTAGTAAATATTTAGTTGTGATTTATGTGTGGTCGCTCCCTCTTTATCTTTCCCATACACCAGGCTATGACTGTACTTAGAAAGGTAGGTGGGTAATAATGTAATATTGCAGGAAAATTGAAAGATAGTGTAGTTCAAAGTATCATCCTTCTGCTTTTTAACACTTAACACTTTATTGACTCAGTTTATTTAAATAATCTCTTATCAACCCCTGGAAAAGACTCGTCTAGTTGATGTTTCTGTCTGTGTGGACTAAGTTTCCTCTGTCAGCTACAGCAGCTTATGTTTTCATGAATAAAGCATACAGCCAGCTATTATTGGATAAAGTGAGAAAGTGGGAAACATGTAGCTTTGTACCTTCTGTGAGTTAAGTTGGGTTATGAGAGGGGTGGAGGCAACAAAGGAGCCTCTCTGCCATCACTTCTGTATTAAAAAGGTCCAACTGCCTCTTGCAAAATCATTCAAATACACGTCCACATAGCACCATATGTCACATGACTGAAGAGTGGCTGACCGAGGAAGCAAATAGCTGCAGTGCACATAGATCTGCCTGCAGGAGTCGCTTCTAGAGATTTTGGGCATTTGGCACCTCCCACATCTGCCTGCCCGTATTGCTTTAACAATGTATCTTAGGTGTTTTATAAAAGTCTTTGCTTGAAGCATCCCCGTGTTGTTGAAATTACATTTATATAGAACTAATGTGCAACAGCAAATGAGTTGTGAAAGAAATGGTGGCCGGATAACGTTTTTTTATTATCATCATAATAAGGAAACATTGGTAATGGACGCATCAGCAAAGTCACCAAATGTTTATACTAAACGTATCTGCAACGTTCATTTGTTTTCCTAAAATACCCCTTGTGGCAACTAAAGCATGATTAGGTTAAGATTATAGATCAATTGTGGTATTAATTAAAATAAGTCAACGCTGACTTGAAGCATGAGTCAGGATGTATTTTAGAATATTGAACCAAAACCATGATCATTTTAGTAGCCTTAACCTAACCACATGCGGGACTCAGGACCAAAACCCCAGTGTCAAAGTTCTGAGCTTTGTTCGGCCACCACGACCACCTCCCTCCCTCCCTGTAACTTCTGACAGGAACTGCAGCTCTTCCTCGACTGGGAAAAAGTTGCCAGTGAGCATAATTGCATTTCCTCCAAAAGACATTTGGCAAAAACCATTCAAGGAATATGAAACTCTTCTCTGGCTGACTTCTTCCTTTTAATCCTTCATTACCATTGGCGTAACATTGCCGATACTGCATTGCTGATACTAGCTTTCATTACAAGACTGATTGAATTTGATTGACAACACATGCATTCCTAGGCGGATAGTAGGGAAGAGTTTCAGTGTCTCAGGATGGTCTAACTCTAACAACAGTTTGAGGGCATGGAAATGGTTGAAATAAAAAATGTCCATAAATATCTGTGTTGGCATTCATTTTTGATACTTCACCTTCCATAGCTGACAACTGAAGAAATAAGTTTCTTTTTCACTCTCTGGTGAGTAAAGACTTAAGGTAAATACTGAATGTACAAATTATACAGTACGAAATATGCAAAATGCAGCACTTACATCATGTCGGCTCAATCCAAATCCATATTTATGTAAATATCCATATCTCTTTGCATCTCAAATGTGCACAGTTCTCATCCACAAAGTTCATGAAGTTTGGAGGTGCAAAGTATGACAAGTATTACTATAATCTTCCGATTGAAGGAGAAATCCTTTCCTTGGAATGACAAGTGTGCTGCAGTCTGAGACACTTCGCCGTTGCTGAGAAAAGTGATCCATACACCTGTTGGCTGGCCAAGGCAACCCCATTAAAGTTTGACTTTTGCTGGGGAAAAAAAAAACAAAACACAGAGCCGTGAGCGGAATGAGGGTGTTAATCATAACAGAGAGGAAGAGGATGATGGAGAGAACAGAAAGAGAGGTGAAGGATGGAGAGTTGAGGAGTCGAGCATCCTGCCGTCTCTCAGCCAGGAGGATGAATGGAAAGCCTGCCTCTCTTGCCTCCTTTTATATTCTCTCTTCCCCTGCTGCCTCGCTTTGGCTTTTACCCTGGCTTCAACGTGTGTGTGTGTGTGTGTGTGTGTGTGTGTGTGTGTGTGTGTGTGTGTGTGTGTGGAGAGACCTCTTTCAGAGCAGCAGGAATATATTATAACCCAAACAAAAGGAGCCAGCTTATTGTTTATGAATTACTAGCCTTCCAAAGCCAACAAAGGCCCCTATTTTCATAGAAAACTCCATTTTCATTTCAGCTCCATTTGATTACCAGAGAAAAGACAATAAAAAGGCCTCTCTGGTCGCAACGTCCCAAAGGGATTCATTCCTCCTTCTCTCGCTCATTCAACGCTACTGAAAAGGTTTCTTTATTGCTTTCTTTTCAGGACCGACGTCAAATGGGCTTTTAGGAGTAAACCAACGACAAAAAATTATTGCTTGGCTATTTTGTACAATAACAGGGCCGGGGGAAGAGAGGAGTCCTGTGTTGTCTTTGTCATCTTTCTTTCCCTTTTCTTCTGCTCCTTTCTGCTATTGGAGAGGAAAATTGCAGAGGCTGGAAATTAATGGCAAGGCTTTGAAGGGAAAGAGAGACAGAAAGAAGAGGGAGATACAATGCAACAATACAAGTCAAATCTAAATTATCACTAGCTATTGAACACAGTGAACAAACAGAAAGGTACTGTATGGCTTTGATAGGTACTCCCACAGCACGCACACACACACACACACACACACACAAAACAGAGACACCTGTTGGTTCCACGGCCAAAAACAATACAACCCCAGTGACTCGCTGTCATTTCATCTACAATGGGGTTGTCAATGGTGCGTGTGTGTGTGTGTGTGTGTGTGCGCGCGCCATTCACTATTTTGCAGACCTCTAGGTGTGTGTAGAGATGCTGGCAGAATTAATGATTGGTTCACTACACAGTTCAGATCTCTGATCCTGGTTTCATGGTTAAATGATAAATATAATTCATCTGTGGATGACAGGGCCAATGACTCATCTGTTACCTGACTAGATGCAGAGATTTTGGTATTTAAAAACTCAAAAATTGGCTCGTACTTTCTTTTAGATCAAAAAGTCTGCACCCATAAATTTTACTTGGGTGCATTTTACCCAGAAGCATCTCAAGGCTAAGTTTACCTTTCAGCGATTGCAAATTAACGAAGCAAAGATTAGTTTTGGGGAAAGAACAGCGGCAGGCCAGGTGCTAATTCCCCCAACGCTTTCCCATTCTTTAATCTAAACACACATGTATTCTGGATTTTTGGAAGAAGATATAACACAATCTCACTCTTACAAGTAGAAAGTTGAATTAATAAGCCCTAAACCACAGCCTTGCTCAATTCAGTACACTGGTTTTGGTGCTATAGCAGCTTATGGTGGCTAATGTTAGCTAACACAGCTGTGTAACTGGTACGATTTTTAGTAGGCTATGTCACAGATAAACAATGATAACAAAAGTAAAAACAAAAAAGGTACTGTACCTCATCACTTGCCTTAAATCAAGTCACCTAATTATCTTGATCGGTCTTCATTAACATGTGATCTGAATCTGGATATATAAAATCAGAAAAACCACATGCTGGTGCAGCTGTAAATGCACACAGAACGCAGTGCATTTGAAACGCTATCAAAAATCGACCACACCACATCTGGAGGTGGTGTACATGCAATACAATCTGTACAGTCTGGCCACATTAATGCGATCAGACTGAAATCTCAGTGAGGAAGGAGGCGAGACCGAGCCCTATTTGCTTTGCGCAGACTTCAGTCTAATTGAACTTTGACACATGAAATTGAGGGTCTCTAATGGCCAGCCAGTTTCAGAGATGATTGACTTCTCATTCAGGAAATTTTGATTATTTATATCCTTGTGAAATAATTCAAGCAGCAGAGAGGGAGGGATGCAGTGAGTGCAAGGACAATGAACTGAATGACATGAAATTAAACTAGAATTCGCAGTTTGTTGAATGCAGCGGTTAGCCCGCTTGCCACTCAAGCTCCCACAGTTTGTTTACAACCGAACCCAAGTATTTCCTGTCCTGCCTGCTTTTCGCTCTAGCACACGAGTAAATTTCACATGGCAAAAATCACATCTGACCGCACCATGAAAAAAAAGAATCTGCCCGACAAGTTGAGAGGTCAGCACCACTTCTTCCTGTTATCTCAAGCGAGCCCAGCCTCTAACACTTATTATCCAGACACTCACTCACTGACTCTGACAGACAGACTGGCTACCTGTTGCCAAGAAGCCTTATAAAATCAAGCTTGAAACAGGCATAAGAGGATTATCTGAAGTGGTAAATTATTAAATATTTTGCCAAAAATACGTGTGTTTGGGATATAATTATCACACTATGTTGCGCTTATGTTGAGCGATTACTGGACATGTTGTTTGATAGGTTCACACGATGTTTTGTATTTGCGATATTTGTGTTTAATTCTTTACTAGCTTTAACTGCATGTCCAATGGATGCATGACTGCATGTGTATTACATGAGCACAGAGTGGCCTGTAAAATATGGGGGGAAAAGTATTTTTCTTAAAAAGACAAAAGATGAATAGCGTCAGCACACGCTGGCTGTAGAAGATGCTCTTTCATCTTTTGCTTTGCCTCCTTTTTTTGTCCTCCTGGATGAATATTTGTCTCGAGACAAAAGGTGAACCAATCAATTATTCCTCTTGCAGGGCCCTGGTGCTGTTGTGAAAAGCGTTGACATTTGAGCTTTCCAGACGACATCTGCAAATTTATATGCCTTCCATTGTGTGAGGCAGCCAGCTCTGTATCAAAGGCAGTAAAAGGCCTTGTCAATTTAGTAAGGACAACTCCACAAAGACTCCTTTCTCCTCCGTTGTTATGGGAATAATGCTTTTCACTGGTGTCCTGCCAAAACCTGTTGGTAATTTGGCCATGTTATTGATTGCATTGATAACAGACGTCTAACATGGAAACCATCAAACTGTCGGTAATGTATTGTGAAACATCACAAATGTATGTGTGGTGATCAGATTCAACAAAAACTTCTTTGCAATGAATAGTGTCTCTCAAGTTTTACCAGTTTGATGTTTCTGCCAGAGCTTGTCATTTTTCCCTACATCCATGTTGGACGTTACAGCTGAAGTCAGTATTTAACAGTGATACAGTGTGCTTCTAGCATGTCACATGTTTTTTGGTTGTTGGTGTCAGCTGCATCAAGGCCTTCCTGTATCTTGGTGAAAACCTCTTTGATGCCAGATGTACAGTTACAACCAAAATCCACAGATTCAACAAATCAACCAGGACCGAAATTCTACTTATAACTTCACTGTGTAAGCAGCATTTAAATACTGCAGCCGGTCGAGTTGAAGCTGATTTTAAACTGCGTTATATACAGTCGGGTAATTAAATCTAACAATTCATGCCAGAGTTGTCAACTTTTCTTCGATACCATGACATCTGGTGGGAGACAAAAATAAGTTCAGAAAATTGGAAAGGAATCTGCACAATAAAGCTGCTGTTTCAGTTAGAAAAACCTACAGTATGCCAGAGTTTAACTATTTACGTTAAAAATCCAGATCTCTCATCACAAACACAAGTATGACGATAGATTTAAGCTGTAGTTAAAACGATGCCCTGCTATGGACCATTCTACATTGTAAAATTGATATATATTTATTTCTGTGGTTGTGGGCTACTTCAATGCCTTGAACAATTATTTGCAATTTAAATGTTACTATTTGTGTCAAACATAGTACCAAAAACTTTGTAGGTGTACTGCTTTTGCAGCTCTTCAGCACTAATTCACTTCATTAAGTTTTAATCCTTGAACCTTCATAAAAAATGTAAAATACATTTAATTCATTTTTCAATTGAATTTTACTTTTTTCCTTCTTCACCTTTTTGATTTTACAGTATGCACCTGTCAGTAAAGCATGAACTTCGAAATTCTTATCTATAAATAGTTTGCCGATTTAATTTTCAGAAAATATGCTATTTTTTGACAGATACTCATATCGCAACATTAAATTAAACATACTGTGATGAAGATTCCTTGGTTCCTTTTTAAACAGTTTACAGATAAAATTATGAGATGAGTTTATTTTTGACTAATCAAGTGAATTAAAAACCTAAGAAAAAAAAATCATCATATTAATGCAAATCCTGTATATCCAATACTGCCATAAAGAAGTCCGGATCAATAATTTGTAACATGGCCTAATACAATGAAAGCTACAATGAGGCTCATGGGTGGCTATTTCTGCTGCCGTCTGAGGTGACACTGGTTCAACTTTTTCAACTTGCTGTTGAGGCCGACTGTGTGACCATGGCAACCACAGAAACCACACAGAGGCAAACTATACAGGAGCTAATTTCACCGGCATCTTGAGTTCCTTGAATTTATTTATATTTTTATATATATATATATATATATAAAAAAATAAATATAAAAATAAAATATACACACACACACAACTCTTCACAAGCAGTGAACAAACATATCATTATATATTATCATATTGCTAACCAAGAACATAATATGAGAAACAATTTGTCACACAGGCAAGAGGGTTGCTCAAATACATTTTGTGTGTTGTTTTATTATCTGCAGTATTTACACTCAGTGGTGGTTCTGGCCCATTTAAGGGGCCAGACTGGGGCCCGTTAAATTAACTCTGAAACTAAGCGCTCATGTTAGCAGTGGAGTGTGGTTCAGAGATCAAGTCAGGCGGGTCATCTGAGGAATTGGTATGTTGATTTGGAGTACCATTCCATTGTTTTGTTGTATATAACAAACCACATAACATTCAATTGGTAAACTTTTAAAAAAAGATTTTTGTTCAGAAAAAGAAATAATGCACATATCATAGATACATGACTTACACACCTTTCTTATACATTTTCTTTGCATACAAAAATACACAGTACTACAAACCTTATACTACTAATATATAAATATTGAACACTACAAACATTTACAAATCTAAAACTCAAAGTATCAATGCATGTATCAAATACATGACTTACACACCCTCATCTATGTGATTGGTATATAAAAGATTAAAGCCTGCAGTACTGTAGTTAAAGCTCATTGCTCGTTATACAGCACAGCTTTCAAACCAAACAAGGATGAAGAAATTCTCACAAGCAGCTAGTAGACCTTCACAATCACACACACAGACAAGCAACAGGTGACTGGCCAATCAATAGATGCAACATTAGAGAAATACCAAATTATTCACAGCCTCAAAGCGGGGGGAAAACAAACGAAAAAAAAAAAAAAAACACACCAGCAAATGACCACACATGTCATTTTAAGTGTCCAGGCAAACAAGATACAGAGCACAACAGGACTTCAACCATTAACAGGAACACAGCCAGGAGTTAAATACAGGCAGGCAGCCACGGCGGGACATTTAACCATCAGGAAAGAAACCAGCCAGCAGACAGACTGTATCAGACTCACGTTTGTCGTCTCAATCCATCGTGAAGTATCCACTGATGGTTTGACAGTCATTTTGTTTGTTTGTTGACAGAAGTCTTCGTGTCCTCTCACCGTCGCTGCTAGCTTAACAGTCTTTGAAAAGCAGTTAGCATCACTGTGAAGCTAGCCGACTAACGGAAAACCACCGGTTGTTTCATTTAAATTATGTTGTTAACTTTCTATTATGTGTGGTCAGGGTGTGACAGGCTTCACAGTTCACTTCAGGGTTTCTTTTCCAGCGACGAGTCGTTCACAGTTTAGCAGTGTCATTACAGTGGCCGCGGCTTTTGATTGTTTGATACTTAACTATTTTTTAATCAAAGGATGCCAACTTTCACCTGGCGTCCCTTCGGTAGACTTCAGGAAGGGTGCAATCTCCTTTTTGACCACACACCCTGGCTGCCATTTACCAGCCGTTACAACCCAGAGGGGCGCTGTTTCACTCCCTTGAGGGAACCCAGTGAAAGATGGAGAAGACGGCCTCAAAAATGATCATTTGAACCCTGATGAAGATTTGCTAAGGTCGAAACCGCTCTTTTTTCATTGTTTCATGAACAAGCCATCGAAAGTATTTTTATCAAAACTCCACATTACTCCCGCGCCTCTACTCGGGATGTCCTGTTTGTTCTTTTGTACATTTTTGAAGATTACCACTACCTGTGATCTGTTTGTATGTTTGTGTGAGTAACAATAAAAAAGTGGTTTGTGCAACTTCAACCTTTCATACATGTCACTGGATGTTGGTATAACTATATTGCTTTTTATATGCAGAGAGATACACATCTATTAGAGACATGTCATGTTTGATTTAACATTTTATTCACAGACAAATGGGTGAAATAAATAAGAGGGGGGGTGATTCTTGTCATAGTAACTATTATCACCTTCATCACCATAACATTGGAACACACAACACATTTACATCAATCACTTTCAGTTAAATACATAAGTTAGAATCAATAATTGACATACTGTATTACATGGCTTTCATCAGTGTGGTTTCTAATTCAGTAATATTTCACTTGTAGGTGAAGTTTTTATACTTAATAACTTTAGTAAAGCAAATATTCTTCTCCCCAAGGCACGTCTCCTGACGTTCATGAGAAATATGCTGCTTTTCTGTACAAATCATCTTTAGTGCGATCAACCAGCTCAGGTAGAAAGTAAGTAGTGTTATAAATCAAAACCAGTTGATAAGAGTAAAAACACAATCACAAATATAAAAATAAGAAATCATTCTACAGTAAGTTGCATATTGACATCGTAAAAATCATAAAAAAAAAAAACATTTTCCAGTGTTTGTATTGCTTGGACTACTTCTTGAAACAGAAAAAGCTGCAAGCTGACTCACTGTGAATGTTTTGTTTAGCTCCTTAAAGTATGAAGTTAATGCAAACCAACACCTCACTATCAGTTCAGTGCACTTTAATTGTTTAGTCAATTCAAAGAGTTTAATCAACCAAACTGGCCTAATGACCTGCAACTGCTTCCTCTGCCTGCCTCTGGAAACCCAGCAGCTGCTAACACTGTGACGATTGTGCATATTGTATTAAAAATGTAATATAAACTCAAAATGCTATTTAGTGTCCATATTGTTATATGATCACATTGACTTTTTACGTTGTTGTTGATTTATAAATTGAGCTGCATTTAACATTTTCCTCCACTCTGAGTTTTTATTACTTTTATATTACAGTATGCATTTATCGTATTATGCACGGCTACAAGACATGAATACATTTATTTAATGTATCTGATTGTATCTCAGCTCATGCTTTAAACAGTTATGGTTTATCCTTCTGACGATCATAATAATGAGAGCTGGAGCAAAAAGTGGTGACAGTAGGTACACAAGTTTAGAAAAAGTTGAACTTGTTGAACAAAGGACTATTACAGGGGACACACGTACATTTAGCTGGATTTTTCAACATGAAACTTCCAAGGAGCTGATTCCTGTGCTGCCATGTTTGCATATAGCCATAGCAATCTAAGTCACATGGATTTGTTGTGGTGTGGGCCTTTGAGCTCATTTGCATTATTTCCACGGTTTTCCTGATTTTATTTGTAAATAATAGAAACGCCCACACTACCCTGGTGTCTGGAATTCAAATTCTTTGCACAGTACATCACATTTGAAAATAACATAATCCTAAATCAAGTTGCCTATACCTTTTAAATATTGCTTAGAGTGTCCATGTGCAAGAATATGAAATCAAATAATAGAAGTTAATCTGGAGCTGAAAGCTGAAACTCCCTGATGGTCACATTAATTCCTGAGAAAACCTACCTCCAGCTTCCCTTTAATAACAAGACGATTTTCCAATAACTACACATTTTTGAGATGTTTTCGATTTGATAAGGTCACATACCTCACATCATCTACCCTTCAGCTAACTAAAGCAGATCATTGTCAGAAGTCAGTTTATCTTAGATTTACCCTACATCAATCATTTGTTAGCAGAAGTGGGAAGAACAGTTACAGTAGAACCAAGAAATAAATAAACAAGTTTCTCAGATTTTGTCCATGTCTCAGTTATCCATCAAAAAATATTATATTCTTAAAAATAATCAAAATAATCGCTTGCCAGAAATGTACATATCCCATGAAGCAATGCAGTGGATCCATAAAATAATTTGGTGGTCTGTCGCAAAATGTTTAGCTAGATGATTCCATTATAGCTATAATAATTTTTACATCACACTGAGAACTTTCATCTCATCCTGTAAAACACACAAGGTCGTTTATAAGTGCTGGTAAATTTAGGTTTAGTTTAAAATGTAGTACTACTACTACACTTTGTATTTGATATAACAAATAAACCAACTTTATAGTAGACTGTGAATCAATAACATAGATCATATAATAGAACTGTAAAGGTGTCTTTCATAATAATATGATGATTTAACATTTGAAAATGAAACAAAATTGCTGCTTATGAAAAAAATGTCTACTTCAAGTTTCAATGAGGAATTTCATTCACATACTGCTCTGATATCTCTCTGAAATATATAAACCCACGTAGCGTTCTTATTCATGCACCAGGCAAGTCATTAAAATACTGTCCTTGCAACCGTTACATTTTTTACCTAAAGCTAGAGTGCGGGACTTTTACATATAGATGAAGGTCTGTTACAGTAAAGCCCTTGCCAAACAAGTTCACACAATGCTGATTAAGCCTATCACCGCCAGGTAAATCTCTCTGTATTTTGCAGTATACTGGAGTTTTTAAATCTGATGTCTGTGGTGACATTCCCGCGCTGGTGCACCGGTAATGATGAGTTTTACACCAGCCAGCAATGATTGGTTTGCCAGAGCGGAAGCAGGGAGCAACCTAGAGCCATGTAATGAGCTCTATGATCCGCCATTGCTGTAATTGAGCATTGTTTATTGTTAATTTTGTTTATTATGATTGTATAGTTTGTGTAAATATGCTTTGGCAACATTGTATTGTATGCATTCAGGCCAATAAAGCCACTTGAATTGAAATTGAACGCAGCGTTGACCCAACTCTCTCTCTACATGGCTCTGGAGCAACCTAGCGACAGAATAGGCTACAGAAACTTGGGAGTAAAACCTTAGAAGCATCCAAGAAAAGTGTCTGATGCTCCAGATACAAAAGAAACTCGACATTCAGAGGAAGGATTACAGTCAAAAAGAGAAAGCGACCGACAGCGAGGACAAACAGGGATAACCATTGGTGTAGCTTTAGCTTTTCCTTGTTGGAGAGCGCTGAGAGAAGAGACTGAGGGCAGACACAGACGTCGCCTTACTGCTCTTGGACAGGTTGGTAAAATATTTGGAGCAGGCTATGTAGCTATTACATTTACTCTACCTAAATAATGGATTATTGTCTGGAACTGTGGAAATATCTCTGTATTTCTGTAACTATTTCTGAAAACGAGCCTGGGGCGAGCTCACTGTAGGCATACATCATAAGCATGCGTCGACAGTGTTTGTGTAATTACTCTCGCTGCCAGAAGGGGGAGACAAAGGTTCCGCACTCCAGCTTTAATGCAAATGAGCACAAGGAGGAATGAAAGATAAATACACAAGTAAATAAGAAAAAGGGATTAGTTTGTCAGTGCTCCAAAGAAGGCTGTTTGAAAAAGTAAAGGAGCATGACAGGAAGTGATGTCATCATGCCTACCAGCTAATTTGGCTTCACAGCTTTATGGTCAGTTGGGATGGCTTTGCTGATGGCTGGCAGGCATTTTCTCTTGGTCCACTGTTTGGTACACAGGTCACTGTGAAGGTCAAAGCAAGTGAAAAAGGTGAAGACATGTTGAAAATCGGCAAGAAGTATTGGCTTTTCTGTCCCCACAAGTTTCATTTAAAAGTCAGAAATTGGTCTCGTCAAAGACGATCAGATGCATGTTGATCTCAGAGGTTAGTCTCATCCCATGTTGGGTCGTTCATGTTCTTCAGAACTCTCCTGACAATCCTCTCCAGCTCTTTCCTCGCTCGCTGCTCCTCCTCCAGCGTCCTCTTCATCCTCTTGTTGTCCTGGAGAAAGAAGGGAGAGGAGAGAAGAATGGAAGGATAAGAGAGAGGGAAAAACAAGTGTGGACAGATGATATGAGATCATTTTTTGTTTGGACTAAATGAAACACCTGTACAATATATTGTGCATCCCTAATTAATGATGCAGATATGGTCAGAGATGTATTTGGCCACATTAATAGCAACTTCCTGGGGACCTGGAATCCTCTTCAATAACTCTATGGTTTCTTGGACCTAAGTTTGAACCTTATAAAGTGGGACATTTAAACAGTAAATTGATAATATTGAGATGTCTGGGTTAGTAATAAATGGAAAAAAAAAAACTGCAGACTCACCTGTTTAAGTTCCTGGACCTCATCTTTCAGACTGTACACAGTGTCCACCAGACTCCTGCAGGAGCAGAGCAGCTCTGTTTTACTTAAACACACACTAACTGCAGCCTGATACAGACAGTGATATACCATTGACTGACACCACTGGTTTATGTTTTATATGTTCCCCTGCATACATGCTGTGAATGCCTATAGGTTTTCATTTGATATCTGGTGAGTTTCTACTTACTGTGTGCTTGTGTTGTGACTGGTTTTATTGTGTGTTTTCTATATTTGTATTAGTATCTTACATTTTGATGCTGCAGCAAGTCTTTGTCCCCACACGGACCACTATCAAAGCCTAACTTATCTGAGTTAGTACACATGAAGTATACTGTACAGCACACACAAAGACACACTTTCATTTCTCCTCTCTCACCTCTCCTCCACTACAGTTTGTCCATTGCTCCTGGTCTCCTCCACTATAATCTTCTCCTCCTCTGGGAACAACATGTGTACATCCTTCCTGCTGGAGCCTGATTGAACAGTGACAACGTGTAAGTTATTGACCCTGCGCAATGCACAAACACATACACGTGCACACAAACATTAATTTTAACTGGTGAACACAGAATAATTCCAAGAGGATGACATTACAGACAGGCATGGATACTAGAATACAAACTGCAAGTGAGCAAACACCAGATGATGTCACAATTTAGTGATGTAAAATGTCGCTTTCACACTGGCGGGTTAATCTGAATGTGTGGACCAAGAAACTGTACCTGAAAGAGGACTGTTCTTTTTGAACTGCGTTTGTATGAACTCAGAATGCAATCCGAACTTCCACTGGAAGAAAATTTGCATGCATGTCATGATGACAAGACAAAGCAGGGTAGATAAAATGTCTCAATGATGTATGATTGACATAATACTTATTTCCTTGGAGGGTAATGGATTTCAGCCATACAGTATGTATAGTGCCTGTACATTACTCTCTATTTTCCCTGCATACAGCAAAATGGTGGTAAACACCTTCATTTTAATGGGGAAAGCATTACTTCAGTGAATCGATCATCAGAACATTAATCAGAACAATTTTCATAAATAATTGATAATTAAAAGTCATTTTTTAAGCAAAAATGGGGTTCACTGATTCCAGCTTCTCAAATGTGAATATGTTCTGGTGTTCTTACTCTTCTTTGATAGTAAATAGAATACTTTTAGGTTTTGGACTGTTGGTCAGACAAACAAGACATTTGAAAAAGTCACTGTGAGGCTCTGGGAACTTTTGCTGACATCTTATAGACCAGAACAATTAATCAATTAAGAAAATAATTGTTAGATTTGTCGATAATGAAAATAATGGGTAGTTGCAGCCCTAAACAAGTGTTTCAGAAGAACACCCAGTGTGAAAGCTGCTAAGTAAGCGATAACACACAAAGAGGATTTCTGTTATAAGAAAATGCCTCACTGCATTTTTTAGTCATCATTGGTGCCATTGTATGGTTCACTCGCTCTCTTGCTCTTACTGTACACTTGCTTGTTTTGTTTGCATGCAGTTAAACACACACCAACAAATATACTGTACTATGGGGTATATGCTTACTGAAGCTAGTGTATACTCATGGGAATGCACACAGGCTCATACACAAACACAAATACTAAGTATGCAAAATATACAGTAGACATATAGACACAGCAGGTGAAAGGTTTGGGGCGATATATAGATATATACGTCTATCCCTAGTTGTAAGCTAGCTGGTTCGTTAGCATGTCACTGGTTTGCGACACCGATATCTTACGAGAAAATGAGGCAGTCCTGTAACTATGGGCGGTCCAGATACTGTCATAATCCGAATCCTCTGACTGGTCAGAACAAGGCGGGTTGCTGGGGAAGCCAGCGACGGTGAGGCTGGTGTCGGCGAGCACATGGTTGTGCATGAGGTCAGTCCCTTGCCAGGCTGTGCCATAAAGTAACCAGTAATAGATGGGATTTGAGCAAACCAAATTGAATGTTGGGGGAATGAGGGGAGGAGTACAAACCATGTTGGATAAAGGATGAGGGTTTGGGACAAACCATATTGTAGTTGTGGACAGTAATTTAAAAACATAAATATGAGATGTGAACCAAATGCAACCAGAAATAAAAGGAAAACGGTTTGTGTGGGATAAAGCATGTTAAATTTAAGAAAACAAGAATAAGACAGCATTCAGAATAAAGGAGGATGATGGTGACGCAACCAAACAAGAGCAAATGGATGAAGTATTTAATTTAAAAAAACAATGTTTGGAGGAGGAAAGCAGAGGAACGCAGGGAAGACATAAAAAGAGAGGAGAGAGAAAAACATTGTTAGAGCTGACAGCAGAGAACAAACAGTGGTTAGCAATAAGACAGCTAGCAGTGTGTCAGCATGTATGCTGATGTGTGTGTGTGCACTCACTGGAGTTGAGTGTCTGTCGTGTCTTGGCGCTGGTACAATAGGCCTCAATCACTTTCAGTATCTGAGCATCCTCCTCTAGAGCTGCTGTACCTGAGAGACAAGGACAGGGGCAGAAGGACAGAAGGAGAAAGATGGAGAAAAGAAAGTATTCGTGCCTCCCTTAATACTGCAAACAGACAACTCAGCTACACACCCTCTAGCAGCCATGTTGGAGATGTACAGTTCTTTGCAACATTGCAGAACAGCTAACTGCAACTGTAACTACAACTGAAGTCCATATATTATTCTTAAAGCCTAGGTTTTTACTGTGGACATATGTCATTTGTTATTTAGTTTCTTAGTAAATATTCTGGGTTTTTTAATTCTTAAATTTGATCAAAATGTATTAAATCAAACTAGATTTTGGGCCATGACTAGAATGGACCAGTTGCTGTGAAATTAAGCATACTTTACTAGTTTCATTAAAGCTTATTATATTATTATTATATTATTTTTGCTAAAGAACTAGCCCACTGTTTTTATGTAATTGCAGAAACCGTTGCAATTATTTTAGCAGCTCTTGGTACTTGATAGCAGACAGATTAATGGGCATATTATTTTGATATTATTTAACATTACTCAACATAAAGAACTTAAGGTGACATCGCAACTTGACAACGGCTGTGTAGAGGCAATAGAGATACCTGTGCATCATGTTGCATTTCTTTAAAAATATACATGATCTAACAATGAAATTTACTAAGGAATTTAAATCACCAACAGCTTTTTTAACAGTTTTAGGGCAAATTTTTCCTTCACCATCAGAGTGGTGTATTTCAGTTGCTGAGTTGCATACTTACTTTTTCTGACAGTGAAGTCCTCTTCTGAAGGTTTCCTCTCTGGCTTCCTCTTAGGGAGCAGATTCTTCATGTTCTTAGGACTCTAAAGACACAGAAATATGTACTGTAGGAATGTAGCTCCAGCTTAACAGGACTAAGAAAACATTGAAATCTTTGCTCACATTCTTTATTACACACACACACACACATTATTTCACTTGTGAATGAATTTGGGAAATACATTACTGTTCCCTATATTCTTAAAAACACCTTTGAGCAAAATATATAGTATACTATAAAGTATAAGTATGACTCATTTTAGTATGCCAGTGTACAGCACCTCTTTCTGGCAGAGAGCAGCCGAGGGCCGGAGTGGAGGTGCAGGGCGTAGGCAGCTCAGGCTCCAGGGTTTGGGGGTACTCAGTGGCTCCAGGGGCCCCCATGTTGGGCTGCTGTTGTGGACCGTCCCACATGAAGAGGGATGGGGAAGGGTGTGGTAGGTGTGTCCAATGCTCCCTCCACGAGACTCTGAGTGTCTGGAGGGAGTGGCGGGGTGAGAGGGCAACTGGGAGAAGCAGAGGAGAGTATAAAAGAGGAAAGGAAAGAGAGGAGAGGCAGATACTGTATGAGGGCAGTAAAGTGGATTAGGATCAACTGACTAAGTGGTTAATTGACTTATTCATTGGAAAACCTGGAGACTTACTGTGTGACAGACGGACTGAGGCTTGTGCAAGTGTGTGCGCCCGGCTGGTGTGTGCGTGTGTTTGGTGAGAAGGTCCAGCCAGTCCTGTAGATCGCGCTGACTGTTACATGCCACCTGCATCCGCTCACACTGGCCACCTGCACGACAACACACACACACACACACACACAAAACCAAACAAACGGAGGTCACACAGACAAACACACAGTTGTTTCATGTGGTCAAAAGGCATAAGGGCAAGCTTTCACACACTTTGTTTGACCATTGACTATTTACAGTAAGCTAGCGATTTCCTACTATATTTCCTCTTATATTGCCTTTGAACAACACACAGAGAAAGGGCATTGACTTCTGGTGACCTACTTCATAAATAGCTTGTGAACAGTGAGGCGTATCTTTGATTGCGGACACACCCCTTAGTATAAACATAACAACAACATGATATTGGCATCTGTGACTTTGTGGTTTGATGATTTTTCTCTGTATGATTGTTGAGTACAATGCTCTTTGAAACCAAAAGGTAGTGTCTTGATGTAATGTCATGTTGGTCTTTTTTTTTTTCTTTTTTTTTTTACAGTATTCAATCATGCTACAGGTTACATTATAAAGGAGTGCAAATGTAAGCACAACCAATAGGAACCTGCCTATGAATACCAAATTCCACCTTTCAGGTATCCAGTGTAAAGATGTCTTTAACAATGGGATTCTATTAATGAGCTCAATTAAAAGGTCTACTAGCTAAATGAGAGAAAAGGCTGACCGGATATTTCAAAAGCATTTCTCAGGTTTTCTCCGTCTTCTATTCTGGAGATGAGCATTCCTGACAGTGGCATCCTCCCCTATAGAGACACACAGAAACACACACTGTGTAAATCAGTGGACCAGAGACCAAACCAAACCAGTTTGTTGGAGTCTTTGAGGCAAATTTGCATGTTTGTATGCTACCTATAATCAGTAGGCGATTTGTTAATTTTTAACAGGGGGGATGGCCCAATGGTAGCGCAACTCCCCCCCGCTGGAGGGCGAGGAGGGCTCCCTTGTGCCTCTTTTTTCGGAAGGTAGCTATTTTTTGCCCTTTAACTGATTTTTAGTTTTTAATAATTAGCAAATAAACACTATTTGTGGCACAAAGATTTGTTTTGATTGAAAAAATAAGTGAGCTTTTAATCAAAAATGGACAGACTCTTACATGTTTAATCTTCACACAGGCAGTTCAAAACCAGTATGTTCCGAGATTGTGGCAATTATTTAAAGCAGCAGTGTAAAGCGCCACTATGAGACAGTGGATCTTTTGAGCAGGATAACAAAGGGGACGGATTTTGGTCATTTTGCTAACAAGGGGGAGTGGTGGCATCCCTCCTCGCCCCCCTCAAATCGCCTTCTGCCTATAATGAGTATGAGTGGTTTTTCTACTGTACAAGAGTGTAAGTTAAGCATACTTATACAGAAATTATCATTTAAAGTTTAATCTCATGTACTGTAAACATACCTGATAGATGAATCCACTCATCCTCATGCTGGCAGAGAGCACAAGCAGAGTGTGAGGGAAGAGGACGAGGTAGCGTTCATTTGACTCCTGAAAAACAAACAAATGTACCTTTTACATGAGAGAGAAGTGTGTCTTTAGGTTAGAGAAAGAGGGTCTCAGGGTGTAGTTTAAATTGTTTGGAGGTTCTGATGAGTACCTGACAGTTCTGCGTGTGGACTGTGGCCTGGGACATGTGGAGAACAGGACCGAGGGTTCTGATGTCATCCCCCTCCCAGTTTCTGATTGGCTCTGTTAAAATCTGCAACTCTAGGTCCTTTTTCTTCCTCACCTCCTGACAGTGAGCCTGAAACACACACACACACACACACACACACACACACACACACACACACACACACACACACAGAAGCATTCAAAGGCACATAAATGCACAAAAACACTGAGATATGTTTTAATCAACACAATTGTTGCCTGTAAGTAGGCATGATTACACATAAAGGTCAGGAAACTGATTACCTTAAACATGAGCTACTGTGAGTAATCCTTCAGTAAAATAACAAAGAAACTCCATGAGTACCAATGTCTTCTTCACACTGTTTAAGAACTATTTTATTCATGTTCACCTTCGTATCCCTCACTTCAAGACAACGCTGGCAGTTACCAGCAAAACTTATTGTTTTAACTGTTTTAAGAATATACTCTGATGTTTTATAAATGTTAAATATATCGTACAATAGGTGGTAGTGACTGTGAAACTGAAAAATATTTCAAAAGCAAAGCATATTTAAGACAGCTTAAAGAGTAAATAAAGACACATTAGACACACATGCAAGCCTGTGAGACTAGTTAGATCAATCTAACTAATATGCATATGTATGTGTGTTCTTACTGCAAAGTTTTTAAAGGCAATGATGGAAGCATTGAGATCAGCTCTGTCAGGATGTTGGTCCTAAGGCAAAGACAAAGAAAAAATAAAACATGGAAACACTTTGAAAATGCATCCAATATCATGCATGGAGATTCAGATCCTGGCAAGTTCTTGTTTAGAAGAAAAACAACAGTTCATTGTTATCTTACTTAATATTTGTCTGTATCTGTACAGGCAAAAAACAATAAGCAAATTGATTCATGAGAGAGAGAGAGAGAGAGAGAGAGAGAGAGAGAGAGAGAGAGAGAGAGAGAGAGAGAGAGAGAGAGAGAGAGATCGAAGCTAACCTCCATGTGTCTGTCGAGTTCTTTCAGCAGTGTTGGGTATCGCTCCAGTCTGGTGAAGGGTTTACTCAGACTAGTGGTCAGAGTCAGGATCCCAGGAGTTGGCGCCCCCTTTGACTCCATGTACTCCCCCAGTTCCTCACTGTGATGCACACACACAGACAAACACAAACTATATTCACTTACTTTTGGAACAAACAAACAAGTTCTTGTTTTCTCTTTTGATCAGAATGTTTGGTTTTGTGGTTTAAATGCATGCACGCCTGCAAACATAGTACATCTTCAACTGTACCTGTGTTGTGTGAGTACACTGACAGCAGACGGGTGGTTGGAGCAGTAAGCCACATTGATGATCTTTATCTGGGGCATCAGACTCAGGAAGAACCCCCCGATCCTCTGCTGGCTCTCTGAAAGTCTACACACACAAATGACACATTAAACTGCCATTTAATCACACATAAAGATAAAGATTCGATTGGATGATAATTATGGGGCATCATCTAGGGTTCAGACAGACAGATTGTTACAGTCTACCACTAGATGTCTCTGTTGCTTTAATAACTGCCCACACTGAGGCCAATATCAGGTCTGAGCTTCAGTCTGCCTGCACCCCTCTGTTTTGAAGTGAGGCTAGACGATGTTTTTTTAGTTAAACAGGATGTTAGCATGAGCAGTTCATCAGGGTTTTGCAGGTTTCAGAGAGCCAAGTTAAAGACTCTATAAGAGCTTTTATTCCCACCTTGAAGTGAAATTAAAACCAATAAAAAAAATCGAATGCAAAACAATGAATGGACACGATAAAAAGACAAATTTAATTCTTGAAGTACATGAGTCAAACTGCGTTCAGTAAAGCTAGCAGGATACATATACTGTCAAATTAAGCTGCAACTAACTATTATTTTCATTATCAATTATTCTGCTTATTTTCTCAACTAATTGATTAATTATTTGTCAGAAAAGGAGACATCTTCAAATTTCTTGTTTTGTCTGACTCAAAACCCAAAGATATTAAAATGCACACATTTCAAAAGTTGGAACCACAGAATGTTTGGCAATTTTGATTGAAAAATTAATGGAACTGGAGCAAATAATCGATTAACAAAATAGCTGTTAATTAATATTCTGTTGATTATTGTCAACTAATCAATTAATCGTTTGAGCTCTCAAATTAACCATGCTCTAAACAGCAGTAATCTAAGAGTACCACATAGTGCAATAAACTTTTTGTTACTGTATCATGGTGAAAATACTACTGCATCAATAACTGCACTGTTTAATATATTTTATACTAAACTGTTAATACTGTAAGACCAAAATATGAGATTACTGCAGTGCATTACAAAAAGCCAGTTATTGATGTGATCATCATTTGACTAGTTTATAACACTGTGTGTCAGTGCATCTGATAGAAGACAGAACGAGATTGGTGCACTGACTTTGTATGCTCCTCCAAGGACTGAACCAACATCTGCTGGAAGGTTGAGATCTCCTCCAGATTTCCCTGAATGTGACTGATGTCAACACTGCTGAGTCTGCAAAACAGAGGAGAGGAGAGGATTAAATACTGTTCTTTGATTCTAACCCTCATCAATATGCATTTTGTAATATATGTATGTGTACAATACAGGATGCCACAGATGTGATACTGTATATAACATCCAGTATGCATATGACATACAGTATTTGTGTGTGATACAGTACATGTGTGTTCTTATATTCTGTAAAAATGGACAGATGTTACTGGTATTGCAATAGATATGCTGGTGTGTGTACCACTACCTCTAAAATACAAAAAAGAATCTGCTGAATAAAACAATAAAGAGTGTCAAAATAACTCTACCTGTCTGTGGGGTGAAGTGAGCGCAGGTATGAGCCCAGGAGACTCTGTAGCTCCCTCGAATATTCACTCTCTGCTTCCAGGATGTTTTGTAGGACCTGATAGAGACATCACCCACAAACACACAGACTTTTATATTAATTACAGTGAGTCATATAAAGAATAAACTGCTGGTAAACTGCTCTCATTTCGTTTTTCCAAAACAATTTGAAGAATGTAATTTGAAATATGTAATTCAAATGTAATATATTACTCCAAATATCCGTAGTATCTGATTGTCTGAATGTGTAATGACATTAACTTGTAATCAGTATTACCCTGACACACTGTCTTCGATTCATGAGACAACTATTAGTTTTCTTTATTCTGTAGACATCATTATGAATACATTTCCGGAAGTAAGACAAGACCCAAACACACCATCCTGCTAAGTCAAAATGACTCTATAAGCTGTTTGCTTTTTTAGTGGGAGATGTATTTTCCCAATGGGAGCTGTAACACTGACTGGAGTAGCTTTCCACGGGTCTGACTCCACAGGATAATTAGCTAATCTCTCCACAACATCAGAAACCGCTCAGGAATCAGGTTTCTGGTAATGAATTGTTGCATTTTAGTAACACATGTTGCTGTGTCTCCCTTCAGGTCTGGGGGTAGTAAAAATCGAACTGCAGTTAAAGCAGCTCCAATTATTTATCTATAATACATTTTTTATGTATTTATTTTTCATTAAAAATTGATGTGTAAGAGGACACGCAAGTTCAGGCATTGGCAACAAGAATATGGTGAAAACATTGGTATTTTTAAACTTAAAACACAAGTGTGGCCTTTAACAAACTACACAAAGAAAAAAGCCCAAAGCCTGCATCTTCCACTTATACAAGCTTCTATTCTAAAGGTTTCTGGTAGGCTCCATTAGAAGAAAAACAAAAACTTTTTTATATATAACTTCTGTTTGTTTTGAATTTCTGTCTGGGAACAGCTTTGACTTCAGGCAGCGTCTGTGAGTGAGTGTGCGAGAGGGAGAGACTCAGGTACCCCAAAGATGGACTGTCTAGCGAGACTGTGGCAGCTTGTTGCATTATTAAAAAACACGCAAACACTCACACTCACACACACACCGGCATAAGCCAACCCTGGGGCAAGGCTGCCCCAGAAACCACTGGAATGGAAGAAATAACCTACATTACATCTGCTGCACTCTCACACACACACAGACGAAACATGCAGGGGTGCAATGCAGGCTCCACAACTGCTTATACACACACAGACACAGCTACACAATCATTAATTGGATGTGCGGATGAAACATAATTGATTGTAACAGTCCAAAAATGCAGACACACATCACCCCATCAGTCTAACCTTAAAGCTGTACCAGGAGAGACAGAAAGCGTACATAAGGCAGATTCCATTTCTGCGTAATGATATCTTCAGAATTAAAACTGTTAACCTTTAAATTTGCCCACTGCATGTTTAATCTTTGCCATAAAATGCCAAAGTCTGACATGTATCCTGAACTAAACTAGATCTAATTCAAATTCTAATTATAATCCTAACCATAAACTATTCTGGTACAATTGTCCATGATTGTCAAAACATTTGGTCATCATAAAAGATTAAGGACAGTTTTTTAATGCACACATGCATGCAGACACATACACATAGTTTCTTAAGAGTAATGATGCTCACCACGTTGTAGTAGGTCTTACTGACGATAGTGGTGTCGAAACCTTTGGGGGGGCTTTTCAGTGCCCCAGACTTTGGCTTGTCTGATGTCTTGTCTATGAAGCAAGAAAGAAGGACAGAACAATTCAAAGATCAGATGTACACAAGAACAAGGTGTAAGCAAGTTACATCAAGTTACACTTAAAGTGATGAAGATGTCCAAAAAGTACATGTTTTTCCCTTCTCTATTAGTGACTGTTATTACATGTTAGTAGTCAGCATGAGCAGTGACAACCAACATAGCTGAACAGGCAAAGATAAGTGTGCAACCTAGGAAACTCAAACTTTGAAAAAAAATTATAACAAGATGTCACAAGATGCCCATTTTGTGTGATTTCAAAGAACAAGTTAAAGCTCTTTAAGATTATCTCACTGTCAAAAAAATTAAAACAATTATGTCACCTGCAAGAAATTATTAAATCCATTTTAAATATCAAGTAGGTGAAAAGGGATTCCTCGCCAATGTTTTTAAATTTAAATTATTATATTTTTATAATTTATGTTTTACACTCACCATTGCACATTTTCATAGATTGCTGTTTGTCAAGTACAGTACAACCAATTTCACCCAGTGCTGTTTTCCTGCATGTCTTCAATATATATAATTAACACATGCTGTCATATCCTTCACTTCACTATTGTCCTTTGGAGAAATTGCAATGTAAAGTCAATTTTCTATATAATGGGTAGCTTAATGTACTTTAAAGACCTATCTGAAAGTAAACAGCTACTTGAAGCTGAATCTACTATAATCAGGATGCTATGAAAGATATAAAGAGGTATTCTTTGCCTTGCTTTTCTTTTTATTTTAACCCTTGGTCAGAAACAAGGGAAGGTCTTATAGTTTCATGTGTTAGGTGTCTTCATGATTCTGACCAAAGCTCATTCTCAATAACAATGATTTATATGACAGGCACGTGCAGCCTCCAATACACCACTGTTTACTTGACAAACAACCACAGACATGACAAGTTTCCCTTCAGTGGAAGCCTACTATCTCACACATCAAACAACTCCCACTGGCCATATGAATCTACTGCCATTCCTCAGTGCACCGTTATCATGGTCCTTGTTTTCTGCTGTGAGCTTTAAGTCAGGAAGTTCCTTTTTATACAGCAGCTCTGGAACTTCCTGTCTTTGTTTGCTTGCTGCGCTTCCTTCCTTCGTTCCTGCCTCCCCTCCTCAGAAAGCAACACAACCAACCAACACAACCAACCAACACAATCAAACAAGACATGAGGGTACGGTTCTTACAAGCACAGGAGGCAGCAGTTAACAGCCTCAAGAACTCAACAGTGTTTAGTTTGGGGTCAGAAATGCAAATTAACCCTATGTTGTTAATTAAAACTCACCAATCCTAAAATGTAAAAATAAGATAAAAATCCTGCAGATACTGACCTTTCAAAAACTATGCTACTCAAGTCTTTACACTGAGTACAAACACTGCAATGACCTCACATTTCTGGTGAAAAAAATCAGGTTTGTGAATAAAATTCTGTGACACAAAGTACAAAATAGGTTGAAAGCTCTAGATATATTTTGTTGATTTAAACAAACATAGTAGTGGACAAATATCTATTATACTGTATAAGCTTAAAAATGCCTTCATCTTCTCTCAATGTATCCACACACTCCTTAATATAAACTCAAAGTCTCTGAATAGAATGCCTTCAATCCTCAAATTAAGCTATTAAAGTCTTTAATCCCTGAGGCATTTCTGATCAAATGAACCAAAATAAAAGCTACACACAAATTAACACTCAGTTACAGTACATTTCAAGGATCATTATGCCAGTCTACTTCCTTAAGAAATCATACTACAACTAAAAGAGTTCGTAAATCATTATCAGTAAAAACAGACCTGCAGGAAGTCTGTTTGTGTGTGTGTGTATACGTGTGTTTGTGTTTGGTCTGTGTCACAGCTTTGAAAAAATCCTGCAGACTTCAAATTCATATTGGAAGGTTTGGGTCTACTATAATGTTTGATACAAAGTAGTATGTGCTTTATCTTTACCACAAGAAAGTGAAGTTTATTTTACTGCAATTTAAATTCAAACTGCAATATAATATTAATAGTTCTTATCTTGCAGTCTTGGTGGGAGTGCATGCAAAATATTTAATAAACAAGCTGTTGTATGTGTATGTATGTTAACATAAGACTTATATGCAAGAAAGGTAACCAAACCATCAGCTGTGTCCAAAAAACGACAAGGAACTAGTTAAGTTTCTGAAAATGGCGGGGAAATTAATGATGTACAACATTTGAAGCAAGAAGAGAGCTACACCCACCGCTTCCTTTCATCTCCCGTACATAGTTACTGGGGAACCACCCAGACTTGCCGTTGATCGAACCTTCCCACCAGCCCCCCTCCTCCTGCCGGCTCACACTGATGATGTCGCCCTTGGAGAAAGAGAGTTCGTCCTCATTGGTCTGCTGGAAGGGAAAGCGTGCCTTGACCAGCACGTGGCCACACCCACCGCCCTCTGACATGTCCTGAGAAAGAGGAGACCAGGGAAGACAGAGCTGACTGAATCACTGCATAATGAAAACAGATGTTTATTTACTAGTCGTGGTCAGAGAGGGACCTACGCTGTACAAGAGCAGGACTTCAGCGGATGAATATCTGAGTGTTCACAACAGACTAATATCAGTTTAGTGTATCCAACCCCGGTCAGTGTTTGTCTATTGTCATTACTCGTGAGGTGTGTTGGTTGTTGTCGTTGTCATGGTAACTCACCAGGCTGCGGTACTGAGGCTGCAGCACTTTAGAGGAGCAACTCTGAGTGTTCAGAGAGTCAAATGACTTGATCCTCAATGTTGAGGAGTGCGGCACACACTCACTGTCTTCGGAAACACCTAAATCTGCACACAAAATTAATAGTCTAGGTAAACAATTAAAATACATTATAAATAAGGTAATGATACTAATGCTCAGAATATACCTAAAGAGCATTTAGCAAAATGTAATTATTCTATACAGTATAATGTAATATGATGTTATTGCATATGATACTAACACCTACACTATTAGAGCCACTTTTAATAATAATGTGAATAAAAATATAAACTTACAGAATATATACAAACAGAATAAAAACTGAATGAAAGAAGGGACAAGTTCCTTAAAAATGAAAAGTCTGCAAACATGAAAAGTGTGCCTTAAAAACAGAAAAGAAATATTACAAACACACATGGTAAATGGACTGTACTTATATAGCGCCTTTCTAGTCTTTCCCGACCACTCAAAGCGCTTCAACTACATACACCCCATTCACACACTGATGGCAGGTGCCAAGTGCTCATCAGTTGAAAGACAGTAACGCATTCACACACTGAAGGCACAGCCCTCGAGAGCAGTGCCTTGCCCAAGGACACTTTGATATGAACTGCCAACCTTCCGATTGGTGGACGACCCTCTCTACCACTAAGCCACCCCCTTGCATATGCATAAACACAATTATCTTACCTTCAGTAGCTTTGTTAAGGGCAACCAAGGAGTTTAGGACCTTGGAGAAGTTCAGTCCCTGCAGGAGGTCATTGACCTCAAAAGGCTAAAAGAGAGAAAACCGAATAAAGAATATAAAATACATCTTAGAAGAGCAATAAAGCATATAGAGGAGTGTGACAGAAAAAACATGTACACACAATAAATCTATAGAGCATGACATCAACAAGGACAAAACGTTGTATTCCTGACGTCCATGCATGTATCTCACAGAGATGTGGTGGTAAATAAAGAAAAATGGACATATGATCTCTACAACAACAACAAATATAGTTTTCTGAAACACATTGTAACAATACAGTTTACTGAATGCATTCAACAAAAAGAAATCATATTTTTAGAAATTGTGGTTTTGTTCCTTTACAATACAATGTCCTTATTTAGCTTTGATCAGTACTCATTGCGAGTTTACAATATGAACATATATATGTCAGCCTAATAATTAAGAAATACTAAGTTTAGCGGGGGTTTACATCCCTGCTCCAACTGCAGTTTGAAGCAGGATTAGTCAAAGTCTGAGCTCCCCCTTGTAATCTCCCCATCACACACACACACACACACACACACACACACACACACAGCCATAATCAAAATACCCCTACGGCCCCTAATCTTGTGTACACCACACACTGACTGACTTCTACATTCCCAAGGCGTGAAGGTGGAGCAATCTAGGGCGTGAAAGTCAACGCTGTAACATCCTGATTTTGGACTTTTAAAACTGAATTTCAAAGGGTGCATGCTGAGAGCAGCCAGAAATATTTTTTACAGATTGGATCTCTTTAATCTAATGATAAAACTACATGGTTCTTTAATGTAGTCCTCCTTTTAAGAATCCACTTGGTCTGATTTATATACAAAGGCTGATTAGTAGTCAGAGTAGTGCAGACCCAACAGTTAATACACACTTTCACCTCTCCCACTGGCATTGGGCCAAAATACATTATGACGCTTTCCATCCACTGCTGCAGTAAAAGCGTACCAGTGCAAAGGTTGCATTTGCACACATTTTAGATATTTTTTCAATTCCAAATAATAGATTATTTATCATAAAGATTATTTGTTCATCTTTAGGAACTAATTTGTTTTACCGACGTACTGAGAACTGTCTTTACTTTCACATGGCACTTAATAAACATGAGTAAAACCTGCGTTAGATGTATAAATCTTTAAATCAAAATTACTATTGTTTTCATCAAATGAGTTTCTTCTTAAAGTTAAATATAAATCAAATCTGACATTATGTAAATAACAATAATGCTGCTACAATTAGACACCAAATAAAAGTACGTAGTAAATGCAGTTATGTTCATCTTGCAGGTCTGTAGCTGTGGGAGGCAGAGAGCACATAATCACAGCATGCTTAAAACAAATGCCTGTGATTGGTCAAACAGCTTACCTTATAATAGGGACGCTTGATTTAATGTTGAAGAGAAGGCACTCTAAATGCACAGAATCAATATCCCAAGTTAAATTAATAGCAGAAGCCAAATTTATGATTGCAATTTGTATCTGATTAATTGTGTAGCTCTGGTTAATCATAGAGTCAGAACTCATCCACAGTCATACTGGCACTTGTTGTCCACTCTGTAATCCTCCTCTATTGGACAGACAGTCTGGCTCTTCCTCTGCTTGTCCAATGACTGTCTGGGAGAATTACTACACTGATTTCAGTCAGGCTGCTGGTAATGGAGGCCTTGGCTTCCAGCAACATGGCTGACATGTCTCTAATCAACCTGATTGGAAAATCCACTGGCTGCCTGGCGTGTTGCATTACATCAGCCCACGATTCTCCTCTCCTCCATTTTATCTTTTCATACTCTTTCCATTGCTCCTTCACCGCGGATTCAAGACCTTTTTTAAAGCCACCCCCCTCATTACTGACTGGGCTTTTAGGGACGTCAAAATAATTCAAAACCTTGTTATAGGTCTGCAGCCCAGGACTCCTGTGTTGCATAATCTGCTCTTCTCCATTGTGAGTCAATGGCTTTTTCCATGGCTAAGATCAATAGTGTGTGTGTGTGTGTGTGTGTGTATGTGTGGTGTCATTTTGTACCACACTACTCACCAGCCTTCTCTACACACCCACTGTAGGGCAGGATATGACCTGGCTTGACCCACTGTTGCGCAAACACACAGACACATGCACACACCCTAATACGTGTTTTTGAACTCACAAAAAAAGATATATTTTAGATAAACATGCCAACAGCCAAACATTTTGTATCAATATTTCCAACTTTATATTTGGTCGTTTCTGTGCCAAACAATTCTGTAAAACTATTGATTGCTTCCCACAGAGATGTCTTATCAGAGTAGAAAAGCCTCTGAAAGAGCATTCAGAATATCATAGAACTCTGCTAGAGTTGTATAATCATCATCACCAATAACTACATGTATGCATATCATCATCATATTCATGCTAAACTATGTGGAATCTGACCCAAATGTCTCATCAGATTCACTTTCAGTAAAAGGATTCCCACAGACAGCATTGAGCTAGTCACAAATAAACATGTATCTGTATCATATCTCACATTTCAAAGGGGGACCACGTCAACTGGCTGGATTACAGTTATCCTTAATACAAAGACCTATTCCAGGCACTCAAGCAAATGAACCATAACTGATCCTCATGCAGCAGTAATACATTTAACCCTGCAGGTTTAAAAACATCTTATGGAAACGGTAACTGAATAGTGCAGACGTTTTACTGTCAGTATGTTTCTTTTATTAGTGTGCCTGCCTTTACCCTCCTTTTTACCCCTTTAATAACATAAATTACTTGTAAATACCACAGTTAGTGGCTTCCAGCTTATGTAGCCTAGCATGTTATGAGGATACGCCCCCTTTTCTTTATAAAAGCAAAACTGCACAACTCTCTGATAAGGCAACATTTATACAGGGTTTAACTAATGGTTCTATTATTAGATGATAAATCATTTTATGACAACTTTTGGGTTGTCACGCTGTGAAAAATCACTGAGCACTTACTATATTAAGGGTGACTTATAAGAATGTAGTATTACCAGAAAAACTCCCATTTTGTTTCTTTAGATATGAGTGACCCTGGCTCACATAGGTGTCTACTGGAGGTCACCTTTGTATTTACCACTTAACAATGTGTTTAGATGTTTGAATGGCCGAGAAACAAAGATTTAATTCATTAAAAAAATCAAATCAACTATACACAGACACAGTATTTGTATTTAATGTCTCATTATAAAGGAATATCTGAAAATACAATTCCCGCCACAGCCATATTTACTTATAAAATGACACCTTTGCAGCTCGCTCGTGAGTACAGTTGTTGCTGTCTCGTGCCGTTAACAGGAGTAACGGCTAAAACGTATAAAAGACGTCACTGGTAAACAGCAGGATACATAAGTTTTAAAAGGTGGTTTGAAAGATTTATAGGTTTGTGTAGGTATGGGGCAATCTGTTTGCTGGGCTTCATACTGTGTAAGAGCATTAATAAATGAATTATTGATACGGTTAACTCACCTCCACACCGAAAGCCCCGCAGCCTTTAATAAACTCGGTAATGTTCCTCTGACACTCGCTGTCGCTCCTCGGTTCCTGGAAAAACTACACACAAAAAGTAGCTAAATTAGCTTCAGATACTGACACGAAATATTAATTGTTGACGTTAACCGTTAACGACGGTGTTTAAGGTGTTTCCGCATGAAAACAATCTTATTCCAGGCGCTGATGATGCACTTGCCACTTGCTGCTTATCAGTATCAAGCTAGCTAATAAGTCACACTTCCGGTTTAAACTTTCAAATTAAAGCATTACCTGAGGGACGTTTTCATACATTTTGTGTTTTAATTTGGACCTAACTTGAAGTTACGTTTACCATCATTTTACTGCAGTTAGTAGTTGGATACCTAGTTGCTGTAGTCTAGTGTATCTTTTCAGTTACTTCAAAGGAATAATTTATAGTTACGTTTTTTATTGTGTCTTCCTAGCCTACATCAGTTGGCATATCCACCAAAAGCACATGAAGAAGAAACTCAGTAACAAAACCTATATTATATAACTTGAAATTAAGTCTGATGCCGTCATGAAAGTGGACCAGCGGTGGCAAAGCTGATCCTAGAGGAAGTAAAATAAATGGTATGGGGGGTGATCCATAGCTGCTGAAACTTTTTATGCCTTTATTTTGAAAAAAAGCATAGCCTCACTCTGTGTTGAGCTGCAGCTAACAAAGGCTACTTTTATAGAAACTACACGCTCCCTGGGCAGTTGGATAAGCCAAAGGAGGATATGACGTTGACACGTTCATGGTCCACTGTGTGTGTGTGTGTGTGTGTGTGTGTGTGTGTGTGTGTGTGTGAGAGAGAGAGAGAGAGAGAGAGAGAGAGAGAGAGAGAGAGAGAGAAATCAAATTATTAGTATGGGGAAAAAAAGAAAAAGAAAAGCCAATTAGAGTCCCAGCATTAACTGGTAGGCATATGTACTGTACAGTAATAGCACTATTACTGTAGTGCTGGTTCTGGTAACCAGTGGACCAAAACACAGTCATTGTAGTATCATAATCTAATACGTCATTATAGAATCAGCCTACTTTCAATATAAGTAGTTGTATTACAGTATTTCTATTAGCGTTATTAGTATTACAGCAATATATTTTTAAAAGTTAAATTATGCAGGACTCAGATTTACATATTATATGTCACATATCTTCCTCGCTTTTAATTTTTTGCCCCTGAAAGAAATATAAATAACAATAATAAAAATACATAAGTGCGTCTGTGTCCTTGGGCGAGACACTGGACCCCAAATTGCTCCCGAGGAAACACTGACAAGATAAACAAAACATAATCACGATTACCTGCAGCCTGTCTATTAAATACGTAGTGGCAATGAAGACTATACAGTATTGGCGGCTCTGCAAGTTATATTACAACAATTCAATATTACAAATATACAAATGCTTAAAAGTGTTCACGCCCTTTGACTTTAGGTGTTTAGACAACAAACAGATAAAAACACTTTAATGTCAGAGTGAAAACAAATATTTTCTTATGAATAATGTATGGTAATCGGGATGTTTTAATTGCTTATCTTAAGGCATTTTACTGTTTAACAGTGTTTTTTTTTAACAGTTTAGCATTATTTTTCCGTAGGGTGTTCGTAGGCTAATTGGGTTTATTTATTCATCATGTAGATACAGGGGCTGACGTTTCTAAGTTATTTTGCTTTTATGTTGTTTTCCATGTTCTTATATACCATATATATATTTAATAATGGGTTCTTCCACAGTCCTCTATCCCTCCATCCACTTACTTTGTCCACTGTCCCGGATCTGAGTCGCTCCAGCAGCCTGCACAGCACCGCTCCATCCTGCAGAGACGCCTGGAGGAAAGCCTCTGGATCCGAGATGCTTTTCTTGGGAGACTCCAGGACCCCCAGCGTTATGAGCCACGTTACCGTCTGTTCGGCCGAATTCATGTCTCTAATATCCTAAAACAACAACAGCAGCTGCACTCTTCGGGGTCTGCGCTATCCTACTTGTGGTGCGTCAGCCCCGCCTTGTTTGAACATTACAATGAACGCGCACTGGTTGGATCGCACAGGCTCGTATCCCAAAATAGAAAAAAATAGAGTGGAAATGAGAAATAAAGGTGGTTCCTTCCTTTAACAGCTTCTTATTGTCCCGTCTCTCTCTCTCTCTGAGCGGATGGTGGCATCACCTTTGCTTGTGTGCACAACTGTAGCAGCAGCACCAGAGTCAAGGGAGGCACTGTAGGACATGACTTCCTTTGACAGTTTTCAAATTAAAAGCATATATTTGAAAGTTTGTTCACAAAAGAACAATGAGGAATGTTAATATTCAGTGTTGACAATCCTTTTCTTTTTAACCACCTTGATGATCTTTTATCATCACCATCGTTCTCTTTTTATTTGTCCGCTATTTTCATTTTATATGTTTTGGCAACACAAATATCTTCCCATGCAATGATACAGTCTGTGTACCATGCCAATAATGTTACAAGAAATATAAAATTAAATAAGCTTAACCGGAAAAACTGTTGGAATACAATATTGCCAAAGCATTAGTAGTTATGTATGTACAGTACAATAAATGCATAAAAAGGCTAAACATAGGAAACTAAGTGCATATTATTATACAGTCTACAAAATTATTGTAAAATATATCATATATCATTCATGGTGCCATATTGTATATGTCAGTCACAATGTTTAAAGTGATGTAAATCTACCGTTATGTATTTTGCAGCTATGAACGTAGTATGATGGTGCTATCTTCATCTATCTATTTTTCAAAATCAAATTTAAGGGCAATATATCATCATAAAAATGGAATCTGTAAATGGAAATGTGTCTATTTCCTTTTCATGCATTGGGCTACCATAGGCTACGTGAATACCTACAAGGCCTAACCCTAACCCTAACCCCACAGAGGATGGTGGTCTATTACTCAGGGCAGGACTAGAAATATCCAAACGCAAACCTTAAACCAGACAGTTTAACTGCTACACTGCAAATTTAAGTGAATTACTTATCTTTTCCGAACTTTTGCACTTTATTTTTTGTCAGTCATTTTGCACTTTTACTTTGAAGGCAAATGCGTCTAACTTCCGTTTTAACCCTCGTTATCTTCGGTGAGTTTGACAGAAGCACATCGCAGGACCGTCCCACAGATGACTAACAAGCCTAATTAAACCATACAGCGCAGATAGACGACGGGCCCCATCTGATAATGTCAGAGATTGAAATAGACTGTTAAATTCCCAAATGGCTGTAAATGACATTTATTTATATATCCAGCAAGTCCCTCTCTATTTCCAGCAATATGTTGGACAGATACGTGCGCTATGCCGAACTCCATTCAAAAATCTACACATTTAAAGTTATCCACAAGGTAATGTAACACTCAAAATATTTTGTCTACATTATTTCTCAATATTGTTTACATTAAGTCTTAACTTTTACAACTGCTGCGTTGTGATTGAAGTATGTTTTATTGTAGGAACAGGCAAATCAGTTAAAATATTCTTAATTAATAGTTATGGCTTGAAGAGTGGCTCATCACTGTTCAGAAAAAGTCAACAGTGGGCCTAAATTGGGCTAATGCACTGATTTATTCAATGAAACACAACTTACGCGTTAAGTCGATTTCTTCCTGTGACTGCAGGGGCATGACATTATTTATGCATTGACTAAAAAGCCTTCTATCATCAACTGTGTCAAACTCGGCTGTATCACCCTCTGTCGGACAGTTTAGTTTATAGATTTTGCTGACAGCAAACTTTCCACTTTTCTGTTTGTTAACTGATAGCACTGTTGCTACATGCAAAACTGAAAATACTATTTCCTCTTTTTTGTCACCTACTTTCTACTCAAAATGTTGGCTTTTTTTGAGTTGTTCAATGTTGTGTACATACAGTATAGTTTACAACACATATGCCTTCATTTTCAACACCCATGCTTGCTCAATCTACAGTATATTGACCCAATTTTAAAAACTCTCCCAGACTGGACTCCTGTTTGCAAGTACACACATTTATACTACATTCCAAAGGTAGCTGTATGTACATCCCATCCTACACTGAGGCCAGGTGAAGGATAACAAATTCAGTGAAAGATAAAACAGTGAGTATCCACACGTCTCTCCCAAAATTATATTGGTCTCAAATTATTGGACTCAAAAAGGCAATGTTTAAACCCTACCAGGTCTTTAGGTCTTCATCAGGCAAATGGCCAATATGACAGCTGATTACATAATACCAAAAAACACCTTACCAAATTCAATACACCACACTGACAAGAAACAGTGATGAAGAAAAGAAAAATTCCCCCCAAAATTTGTTAAATCTAACCCCAAAACAGGGTCAAAAGGTACCATCAGACTATTGATCTGCACACAATATGCAACACTGCAGCAGAACACTGCTTTTAACTGATTTCATGGAATGTAACTAATGCAGCTGCTAATTTATTGATTCTAATCCATCATGCACCATGATGTTGAGTGATGATGAGTATTCGTTATGATTTGAAACTAGCTCTGCATCACACTTCTACTCACCTGTCAAGTTAGTATCATTATCTGTGCCTTCAGTGCTTCATAAATACAATTTAGGTTTGTGCTGTGTTCAGAAGAAAACTGGGTTGGACGTGGGTGTGAAAAAGTGACATACTAGGCACAACAGGATGTCACACTAACTATTCACATGAAGCACCATGGCACTTTAATGTGTGAAGTCTTTCAATAACATGTGTTGCTCCTCTCTCTTGCCGTCGTAGGTCCTTGTCTTATTAGAAGCTTGTAGAACTGTAAAAAGCCTCACATCAAAATGTAATTATGATTTATCATTTCCACCCAAGGTTCGAAAATGAAGGCATGGCTTGCCCATGTCAGGAAAGTCCACATCTCGCTGTCCGATTCCGTAAAATATGGAGCCTGAAAAATGGCCAAAATGTGCACAGCAAATTCAAAATGGCTGACTTTCTGTTGGTTTTAGGGTATGGCTCCGAGAGGATTTTTTTGTATGTCTTGGGGTGATACATCTACCACCCAAATGTAGTACATTTGGGTGAAACATACTGCGGGAGCTGCTTCGCAGCAGTTGCTGCTCAGGCCCTAATAACGACTGGAGACCCTCGCCAAGAGTCGGCCAGACACACACAGTCCCCTTCTCCACCAGCTGAATTATGTATTCAAAAAATGTTTTTCTTTTTTGCATACTTTGAGGTTGATATGTTTAAATACAGTTTGAATGCTTGAAGGCGATGCCCAGCAGGCCTCAAAACTACTGGCCTGAAGGCAAATTTTGCTGGCCACATTATCTTAAACTGCATCCATGCCCCGAAATACCCAGTTAGAATACATTTGCACTGATTAGACATGCAGACGGGTGAGTGACAAACACCTGTCTATGTATCTGCATCATCCTACAATTTAAGTTAGCAGCATTATAGTATCACAAAGCAAGTTAGACAGTAAATAGTTTCAAACTGATTAGAATTTTGTAATAGATAGTATAGTGTACTTTACAGAGGAGTAACAAACTTCTGTTTTCTGAAAATGACATAGGCCACACTTTTCCTGGCAGTGGTTACTGTTGTCATATATTCTTTCTACATACGTGACCCAAATTCATCTCACACACTCAAAGCGAGCCATTTAACTCTGCTTCAGAGTCAACAAAGGCAGAAGAAAACCACTTAGGTTGAATCTGAAACCAGGGGACCAAAGAATTTTTAGTAGTGCCACGGTCACCGCATTGTACACCTCGCTACATGAACAGGTTTTGTTACTGCCGTGCTGCAGCTTTGCATAAATTAAAAATAAATTCCATCTTAGAGAAAGCAGTTTTTCATTTTAAGAATAGAATAATGTGCAAAGTAACAATAAGCGTGTGATAAGGTATGACATCTAGCTATTTAGCTTTAACCCACCACCCACACTTACTTTAGTGTCACATGCTAACCCGAGTGCTGCACAATAACTTAAACAAAGTGAAGTCAAACAAAAAAGAAAATGCTCAGGTAATCATATACAAGAATAAGAGAAATTTTGATCAAAAACTGAGAATTTCAATAAAAAGAGTCCACAGGTACTTACGCATAGCAGAGCTTTGAGCTAAATGCAAACATCAGCATGCTAGCATGCTCAAAATGCTAACATGCTGATGTTTAGCAGGTATAATGTTTACTATGTTCACCATCTTTGTTTAGCGTGCTGGCATGCTAACATTTGCTAATTAGCACTGAACATAAAGTACAGGTGAGGCTCATGGGAATGTGATTAATTTTGCAGGTATTTGGTCATAAAACCAAAGTACTGGATAAGCTGAAATTTCGACCTGATGACGGCACTTGATGAAAAGTTAAGGGATGCCCAATAAAGTTATTACAATTCATCCAGAGGAGGGACATGGATATCTGTGCCAAATTTCATGGCAGTCTATCCAATAGTTGTGGAGACATTTTACTCAGAAGCAAACATTTCATCCTCATGGTGGCACTGGAGAAAACAACATTGCCATCCCAAGAGCCACGCTAGCGTGGTTAAAAACCTGTTAATTACCAGCTCTAGTTGTGCTTGTTGTAATCTTTTCAGGCCAAAATCCCCATTTTCACCTGTGCTGTGCTTTTGCTCATCAAAACGTTTGGAAGAAAGAAAATAAGTGTAATATAGGCCATGCTCACTTTGCACAGTGGGGGTGGGTTATGGTTTGGTGTCATCGCATGTGAGACGTGGTGACACGGCAGTTTCATCACACGCTAAGTTTTTCTGCTGCTGTTAAACTTCCTTATTTGCCCATAAGCACTGTTTCCTCTTTTGCTTACTGATGTGGCTCTTTGGGGCACAGCTTCGGACAAGTCTGCTTTGTTAACCTGCCAAAGTCGATCAAATCTGCACTTTGTAACACGAATGCAGTCAGTTGCTGGCATCGACTTGTCTTCAGTTTTAAAGTTTGACAATACATTTCTCGTGCTGGGCCGCGGAGCTTGTTCAAAACTGGTGAGTACAGAGGGATCGCAGCAGAAGTTGAGTCATTTACTGAAATATGAAAGTTCTTAAATCCAACAGCACGATCATATAATTGGTTGTTCAACTCCTGTCTGTCTCCAGCTTCACTGCATCTCTTCATGTACGTGTTTTTCGTGACTGTGTTTGAGAGAGACGGAAGAGAGTGAAATGGTGCATGTTGGCGTGACAGCAATGTATGTCTATATGCAGTAGCATACACGTGTGTGTCTTGAGTGTGTGTGATGTCGGGAGACACCAGCACCCTGTCCTGGAGGAGCATGTCTCCCACCAGCCAGTCAGATTCCTTGGATTTGTCTCCCACGGCAACTGTCGCCAGGGACAGCGTCTTCCCGGTGAAGATCATCAAAGTGTGTTTTCTTAGCAACAGCTCCAACCTGGGCAAGAACTTCAAACTGGTCCGCTGTGAGGAGGGACAGACTATCAGGGTATACTCTCCTGTACTCCACTATGTACTTTACTCTGCTGTACTTTACTTTGCTCTCCTACTGTACTGTACTCTGTTGTACTCTAATGTACTTTACTGCACTGTGCTATACTCCACTGTACTTTAGTGTACTCTACTACTGTTCTTTAATGTTTTATACTCTATTGCACTCTAAGGTACTTTACTGTACTGTACTGTACTCTATTGTACAAATGTGCTTCCCAATGCTCTACTACACTGTTCTCTATTTTACTGTATTCTACTACACTATACTCTGCTGTGCTCTGCTGTACTGCACTTTCCTGTACTCGCCTGTACCCTTTTATAGTGTTTTCTGTACTCCAGGGTATGGTACTCTACTTTAATGAACTTGTCTGTGCTCTACTATTCTTTACTCAACTGGATTTGTCTGTATTTCCCTGTACTTGTCTGGATGGAGCTCTACTCAACTGTACTCCAGTGTACTCTACTAGACTTTACTGTGCTCCCATATACTCAACTATACTCCATTGTATACTCTGCTACACTTGCTTGCACTATATGCTAAGATAAAAAAAAGGAAGCACGCTTTAGATTTTAGATACTAAGATACAACTGCAGGTTGAAAAAAATATAAAACTTGCACAGACATTGTTGAGAAATAGATTATTAGGTAGATGAGAGTTGTTACATATTAACTATCAATATGATTTTTGTTCAGATGTTGTTGCACACTTCATCATCAGCTGCTTGTACAGTATCACATTCACATTTTGAACATCCCAGAGACATTACTGTATAATTACCTCTATCCCAGGCTATCATCAATGTGGTGCTGTCCAGTGGCTGTGTGGGTCCAGACATAAAACACAACCTCTGCTATGGCCTCCTCCTCAAACACCTCAAGTCCTCAGTGATACACTGGCTGCACCCAGACCTGACTGTGTCTGAACTCACCCAGCGCTACGAACAGCAGCACCTGGAGGCTGAGTGGAGGTCAGTACTCCAGTCTTTGTCTTTGTTATGCTACATGTACATGCGCTGTATACTGATCTTCATAATACATTGTTTTTTAGGCAACAGACATCAATAAAGCCACAAGTCAATGCTTTTTAATACTTCATTTTGTCGTTTTTACGCACACAACATAAAACTGTATTAGAATTAGTATTGTATTTAGTGCGGAATTGGTGCACAGCTCTTGCCATGGACAAAATGTTGATCAAGTTGCCCATGTTCTTGTGACATCACATCCTCTAAAGAAAAAGTCCATGACTTGGCAAAGTTAACTGTGACGTTTGTTTGTCCAGATACGACCTGAGGATCAGATACACCCCATCAGACTTCATGGAGAAATTCAAAGATGACAGAACCACTATGCTCTACTTTTACCAGCAGGTCAGTAATATATGTGTGTGTGTGCATTTGTTTTTGTGTGCTTACCCTTGCAAATTATTTTGAGTTTTAGATCTTGGGAGTGAGGTCATTTTACTGTCTCTCTCTTCACTGAGGGCTTTTATAGGATTAAGAATAAGAATTAGGGTAATGTTTAGGTTAGTGTTAGTGTTTATAATGGCTGCAGTCAATGGAAGGTGTGTGTGTGTGTGCATGTGCTTATCCACAGGTACGAAGTGACTACATGCAGCAGTATGCCTCAAAAGTCAGTGACGGGATGGCTCTACAGCTCGGTTGTCTGGAAATAAGGTAAAACTACGGCCTCAAGCAAGAGGAATGTCTCTAAATCTGTCGCTGCTCCAGATCTGAGAAAACAGGACAGCAATGTTTAATATTCTTCATGAAAAACTAAAGGCTGTTGGTTCATAAATTTATAAAACTTCATTGTGTTCCTTTACTGTGTTTGCAGGAGATTCTACAAAGACATGAATCCAAATGGACTGGAGAAAAAGTCCAACTTTGAACTTTTAGAGTAAGTCAAGGTTCCTGGTTTGAATGCCGGCTGTGTTTCTTTGTGGAGTTTGCATATCTGACTGTGTATGCTTTTGAAAAGGTGTGTTTGTTTTCTGATGCTGGTCTGACTTTCATCTATTAGGAAGGATGTGGGGCTGGACTTGTTCTTTCCCAAAGAGCTGATCAACAGCATGAAGGTAGAGAGCTGGAACAACTACTATACAGCCTTGTTTGAGTGTCTGTTTTTTCTGCCTAAACCTGCAGCTAGTATCATGCTGCAATTACATACTGCCAATTTTCAATGACTGCTGTTTGTCTGTGTGCAATGTATCAGCCTAAGCAGTTACGTCGGCTGATCCAGCAGACGTTTCAGGGCTACTCCACTCTGAAGCAGGATCAGTGCATGATCAGGTTCTTCACCACTCTGAGTCAATGCTACAGCTACACACAGGAGAGCTTCGCCTGCCAGCTAGTGGTGAGCGTTTGAGAGTTGTGAAGTGAAAATTAAGTTATTTCTTGTCACATTTGAAGCTAAATGTTGTTGTTTTCTAAGCGTTTAGTGTTTGTGTGCGTATATCCTGTGTCCATAGCATGGTTGGAATCTAACAATAGACCTGGTCATTGGCCCTGAAGGCATCAGTCAGCAAACTGAAAACTCCACAGTGAGCTCACACTCTCTTTCTTTCAGCTTTTGTTAAATGCTTCACGATTTGATTTGATATTTTGCGCATACGTATGAAAACATACAGATTACATCATAAATGAAGGATGAGCTAAACCATGTATAATATGAAAATAATCACATGGAGTAAAGATTCTACAAACATAAATGCACTGTATGCAACACTTGGAACATGAGGAAAACAAAGATGTAAATTTTTGGTATGAATAAAGAATGTCCAACATTGAGCCTTTATTTATATTTATATCTTTGTCTCTTTTGCAGCCCATCTGTTTGGCCTCGTTCTCTCAGGTGCGCAGTATCTCCTGCTCAGCTGAGAGTGACGGTCGGGCTCTGCTCACTGTGCACATAGAAGGAGCCAAACAGGTAACTCTTATCTTCCTAAAGGAACAGTTCAACATTTTGGGAAATATGCTTATTTGCTTTCTCGCTGAGAGTTAGATGAGAAGATTGATACCACTTTCATGACAGTGTAGCAGCCGATTAGCTTAGCATTTGTTTCTTACGCACAAAAACCAAAGTGTATAAATGACAAGTTGTGGTTTTAAGGGGAGGTACTTGCTGGAACTATTTCTTGGATGTGTTCAGTGATTTCCTTGTGGAGGAGTTTTCTTACCTTTGGACAGGGCCGGGCTAGCAGCTACCCCATTTCAGAGCACTTTGCTTTTCACACATAGTAAATGTGCTCTGGCCTCTGAATTGCACAAGAGTCAGTTGAGGTTAAGGTGCAAAGCCTTTCAAGTTTCAAGTTGAAGCAGTTTAACACAGACTGAATATCTTGTATTTTCAACCCTTCAGCCGCTGTCAGTGAACACCTCCTCCCTGGCTGTAGCAGAAAACATGGCCGACCTGATTGACGGCTACTGCCGGCTGGAAGGCAGCTCTGAGAGCTCGCTCATTATCAGGCCTAGCAAAGGTACACTTGAATGTATCAACCTGTAATAGAAATTATCCTCTTGTGGGTCAAAATGTAATGAAACAATGTAACAATCTCAATCTAAAGTTATTCAACTATCCAGCTGGCTACGCAGACCTGTCTATTATTTTACAACCTGGGATTTACTTTTGTACTTTTGGCTCTCATTTTCCATGAATTATGATGACATTACTCACCAAATTCACAGGACTCCAGCTGCATTCACTGTCTTTTCACTTCAATTAAGTGGTTTAAATCATAGGATTAAACTGGGGAATTTCTTTTGTTGTCATGTTGTAACCCTATTGGATCCTTAATATAAAACTGTGTAGCGATGAGCCTGCATCCACATATCGCAGCAATGAGGTTGGTGAATGAAATGTTATCATAACTGATAGGAATGATGTCCAAAGATAGCAAAGTACCCTGAAATGTTACTTTAAATTTCTAACCTCTGAAATAAATCATGTTGGATCAACAACTATAACTAAACCAAATGTCTGATTCTTTCAGGGAGAGACACAAGACTGAAACTGCCTGACATCCCTAAACAGTGAGTGTGATGAATCATAATGGAAAGTAATGTTTCTTAAATCAGACTTTTGTGGTGGTAAACTGTTAGTAACATGCATTATGTGAGTGTAACTTTTTTTTTTTAACCTTGTTTTATTTTTTGATAGTGCAGTTGAAGATAGACATGAAAGGAGGTGAGAGAGAGGGGATAACATGCAGCAGAGGGCCTTTGCTTTTTGAGTATTTTTATTTTCACATCTTCCGCCTCCTTTATATATTTTCTTATTTATGTCTCTCTGCTGGACCAAAAGCAGATGTACCCAAAAACACTGCAGTTCAAACAGGCTCATTTGTAGTTGAAATGTTATTGACAAAAATGTCTGTCTCTCTCTTCCAGTGGTGGTCCTAGTGGTCCTGATAGAGGTTTGAGTAAGTCTAATGACTGATTTGCAAATTTTTGGTTCCCTTTCAGCCTCCAGGACGTTTCATTTTTAGCTTTGAACCTACTCTGTTTACGTAGGCTAATTTACATCCTGCTAAGCAATAATTTACGTGGCCTAATCAACAATGACTTGTGATTTTTCAGAGGCTTCTTCTGTTTGGTTGTGGCTGTAGACAGACAAACAAATGCAAATCAAAAGCCTGTAATTTCAACATGTTTCCTTAACTTCAGGTTCGGATATTTATGTTGAGATTCCAGAGGACACAGCAGACTCTGGTGGTGAGTAGTTCTTCAGTGAAAATTACCCTGATAACCCCTAGAAATACATTGCTATCTATGCCCCAAAACCAGACAATCGGTTAAGAAATGTCACAGTTTAAGTTAATTTGACATTTTTAACCTTCTTTTTTTTTTACCATAAACCTACTGTTAGTTCTGCCAATGCTGCGCAGCAGGTTTCAGTTGAAAAGTTGTCTGTACAACTGAGTTGTGAGTTGTTTGTGTGCCCCCCTTATAATACTGTGAAGTGATTCGCTGAATTAAAAAATGATTGACAACTGGTTCAGGCGGCGTATTGGTAAAATTAGTTTTTGATTAGTTTTTGCGGATTGTAAGCCTCTGATTGGCCAAATAAAAAAATGACTGACAGTTACCACGCCCTCTCAAAGTGCAGAGATACAAACTTGGATTAAACACATCAGGTAAGCTACTAGTTCCCTACTGTGCAGGGGGTGGAACTAAGAGGAGTGGGAGGCATGTCATTGTACTCACTTGACCAACTACATTTAGTGATTTAAGTACTTCAAGGTCTTTGTTTACTGTATTTTGTCCACATCATCTATGTATAGCCTAATAGTACCTGAATGCAGCACAGTAATGTCAAAATGAGTAGAGGTGGTGTTAAAGTAATGTTTTTTGAATTTACAAATTTAATTCAGTTTTCCAAGGATTGCGTCGCTTCATCAAAAATGTTCATGTATTGTACAAATATTTGTATCCAGATCTCTAGCGGAGCAGATTTCTTAAACGTTCCTTCTCTTTCTTAATGTTTGTGTGATCAGTGAAGCACAGAATCTCCAGAGATGACATTGTTGTGGGTCGGATCCTGGGTGAGGGATTCTTCGGAGAGGTTCACGATGGAGTTTATAAAAGCCCAGTGAGTATCATCACAGTTCACTCCCAAACATCACTCTATGGATCAAAACAAAATCTATTAGCCACGTTAGCTGTAATGTGATGTAAACATACTGGTGCTTCAAGCCAAAGGTTTGGTGGATAGCAAACTTAATGCTGAAACTTCTCTGAAAATGCACTGATTACACTTTCACTGTGAAAGTAACGTATGCATGTGTGTGTTTGTAGACAGGAGAGAGGATCTGTGTGGCCATTAAAACGTGTAAGGACTGTTCAGCTGATGTAAAGGAGAAGTTTCTCAGTGAAGCTGGTGAGTATGCAAAACATTTGCACATGCACATCTCGTACACATTCAGGTTTCAGGGCTTGTGTGGAGATTTATGACACAACTGCCTGACAGATAAAAAAAACATAAAATGTAATGACAGAAGAGTGGCGTATCTGAGTTTGGAACATTTCAGAGTTTCTCATGTTTCATCAGTGAGAAGATTGCTGTAGTCGATTTCCTGTTGTCTGGTTGTGGCTTTGTGAAAAAACTCAGACTTGAGGCTTTTTAATCTAGGTAGCCTCAGATTGAGATTGACAACATGTAGGTGTACAATGATAAGAAGTAATTCTAGCTGAATTTGCTGGTAATGTTGTGGACATAGTTGGCAATCCATATGATGCTCTTTATCAAGTCACTTTGAAAAGTCTATAAAAATCAAGACTAGCAGTTGAGCCCTGATAGAAAAGCCTTGAGGCTGCAATGTTCATTACACCCAACAATTTCAAAGAGTGGGACCTAACGATAATCATACTGATTGGAAGGAAAGGTCATGGTTGGTTGGATAAATGTGTGACTATGAAACTTTTGCTGAACAGCTGCCACTGCAGAGTGACAATTATAAGATATTGTTACATGATTAAGACGAAGAATTTGTTGTTTCTTCTTTCAAAAGCTTTATAGTCTTGCTTTAAAGCTGCATTAATTAATTTCTGGTGGAACATGTTGTAAACACAACACTGACATATTAACGTGCTGGCAAACAATTACCAATTCCATATAGAGCAGTCACAGATGGCTGCCTGCTGCAGCTGTAGACTCATGGTACATGTCCACAGGATCCGTCATTTCCACCCTTTCCATTCATTGTCTATGTAGAAAGCCCTGCCATGCATTCTGGTAGCGTAGCGTCATGTTGGCCGCTCCTCATTTGCATAAAGTTGAATCTAGGCTACTTTATGCAATTCAGGGGCGTCCAGCGTGACTCGCCGCCTCTGGAAAACTCCAGAAAAACGTTTAAACTAACCATTGTCTAAAATGAAGACAGAAATGTTTTCAGGCACACATTTTGGTGAACTATTTTCGTAATATAAGAGAAACTTTTCAAATGAGCCACCATGTTGGTCCGGTTTGAAACCTGGGAGCAGACGGCCCACGAGTGAAAGCGTTCGTCCAATCAGGTGCAGCCAGGACGTGTTTCCTGTTGTGTTTCAGGGAAGGAGAGCACTTCTTCGATCATCTATCTAGTGGCACGCCTATCAAGCGTCCAATGCTGGGAAGTGGCGTGAACACCCCTATGGACACTTACCATAAGTTGATGAGCGCAGTCAGAGTGAACTGAAACCAAAACCATGTACTCAAAGATGCTAACAAGCTCTGTTGAGCTGAGGAGAGAATTGGGTGGTAATTTTCTCAGTAGCGCTGCGATCGAAAAGTGGCTGATGGTATTCCACTCATGTTCCACCGGCACATACTCCTAATGGCAGTGGTAGGCCACTGTCAGACTGTCACACCAAATCAAATCAAAACAAGTTCTGCTATATTTTTTCTGTTTCTGTTTCTGTTTTTTCTTTTTGTCTTTGCTGTCTTCTGTCAATAAAGGCTTCTTCTGTCATTTTCTTTCTCTGATATTAACACATTATAAATTATATAATGTGATATTTTATTGATCCCAGGGTCGTTGCTCTGTCTGTTGCAGGCTTGATGAAACATTTGGATCATCCCCACATTGTGCGTCTAATCGGAGTCATTGAGGCTGATCCTGTCTGGATTGTCATGGAGCTCTATGAGCATGGAGAGGTGTGTGTTTTTGTGTTTGTATGTTTGAATGGCTGATTTGCCTATTTGTAGAACATGTATGGTAATAATAAAAATCTTAAACTGTAGAGCAAAATGTGCTGATGACCAATCATATCCATTTGGAAAATCTGTCTCATCTTAAATTCAACAGACACAAGTTGAAGGTTAATTTCAAGATTTTGCTCTGATTAAATTTAGTTGAAACTAGGAAGGAGTTAGAAATAGTAGATGTTTTTGTTTCCATGACAGCTGGGCAACTATCTTGTGGAGGAGAAGAACATCCTGACCACTGCAACGTTAATCCTGTACTGTCTACAAATCTGCAAAGCCTTGGCTTACCTGGAGGGACTCAATATGGTACACAGGTAACAGACATTCATGTGTTTGTGACATTTCTGCTTGGATAAAACCTATAAAGTTTATTTTCATGTAGGAACTATCTGTAGAAAGAAAATAGTTCCTGCTAGGGATTGAACTGCCGATCTTCCGATTAATAGTAATTTGTTGTTTTACTGTGGTTTCATTCATTCATAAAAATACGTTTAAAATGGTTAGAAGACAGTTTCTGTCACAGTGCACCTACACTACAGGGCTTGGATGGTCTCATTATTCTGCAGAAACCAGACAGTATCGAGCTCCTGCAACTATTTACTGAAACAATTAATATTTGTTCTAACATCTGTGTGTATGTGTGTGTGTGTGAACTGTTCCTTTACTCTTTATCTAATCTTTGGGTTCCTGTCCGGTTTCTGTTCTGTTTTTGTGCTGTAGAGATATAGCGGTGAGAAATGTCTTGGTGGCATCTCCTGAATGCGTCAAGCTCGGTGACTTTGGCCTGTCACGCTACATTGATGAACAAGAGTATTATAAAGGTACACACACACACACACGCACGCACATACATACACTTACAAGTGTATTAAAGCCCCTCATTTCTTGCCTTTTTAAAGGAGTTAAAGTTCATTTTGGGTATTATTTACCTCCAGCATGCACTCACATTATTTTAATCTTTGTAAAAGTGAGGATACAAGATCCAATCTGTATATTTGTCCATTTCTCTTCAAATATTTCTCTTGTGTGTGCAGCCTCAGTTAGTCGATTACCAATAAAATGGATGGCACCTGAGTCCATCAACTTCAGACGCTTCACCACGGCGAGTGATGTCTGGATGTTTGGTAAGAAATACACTCTTCTGCATGCACATGTACATCTTAGTGTGTTTTTTTTCATGTGTCTGAACATAGATGTAAACTAGGCCTGTCACAATAACTATTTTGGACGATAATACTGTCCCAGAAAAAATTGCGATAAATGATAACTATAGACTATATATTAGAGATTATATTTTTTTTTCAGTGTGTAATAAATTAATACATTTAAAAAAAGCAAGTATAAAACGATGAATTAAATTGCAGTAGGCGTAGTAAGAGTAGCAGTAATAGTAGTAGGAGAGTGGGAGCGGGACTTAGCAAAGGGTAAATTATTCTGGAGGCACACTTCAGACAAAACATTAGAGATTCTTTTCATCATGATAAAAGCCAGGGTCATGTGTGTGTGTTCAACCAGGTGTGTGTGTGTGGGAGATCTTCTCAAAAGCCCAGCAGCCTTTCTTCTGGCTGGAGAATGGGCAGGTGATCAACCAGCTGGAGTCGGGAGTCCGACTCCCCAAACCACAACTCTGTCCGCCCACTGTCTACTCCCTGATCACCCGCTGCTGGGCCTACGAGCCGCACGCCCGGCCCAGCTTCAGCCACCTCGTCTGCTCCCTGAGGTACACACTCACAGACCGGCACACACACATTTCTTCTCCTCTATTACTGCTGCACCTAACACTTAACTTACTTGCAGTTTTCCTCATTCAAGATGTTTTCAGACTATCACAGTTCTGAAAGTCTTGAAAATGTTTTGATAGTGAAACTATCGTTTCAAGAGTGAAAAACAGGATTTTAAAGTTTAAACATTAACTGTCTGTAATAACGTCATTCTCATAATGTCTTTCCAATGTTACAAAAGATCTAGTTTCTGAGCAATCCTTAATCAGAGATTAAAATCTGCTCTGTCAGCTTTGCAACACTGAAACAAATAAGCCCAATACACCCCAAACCAGCCTGGGTTGGAATAATAATAAAATAAACCAATCATGTGTTGCTCTAATGAAATACCATAAATTCAATTAAATGTCTTTTTATCGGTCAGACGTCATGTCAATTCATACAGTAGTTTGCCTTTAAGAACACACATGAAATCAAGATATCATTTTATGAACTGTGTTATTTTCTCTTGTACATTTGAGACTAGGACACCATTACACACACCAACCGATGTCTGCGTTTGTGTGTTTGATAGAGAGATCCACAGGATGGAGTTGGAGCAGAAGGTGGATGTGAGGCGAGAAAGCGCACCCTCTACCCACACAGACCCTCCACCCAAGGTACTGCTAGATGGCCACTATAGATGCTGGTTTCAAGAAAACTCTATTGAAGTGAATGGGGAAAAAAGTCAACATGTTTTTGTTTTTTTTACAAGAAGTTAGTGCCTCAGTAGTTAATTTCATTTCTAACACCAGCTCAGCTTGTGTGTCTGTCCACTAGATTTACAAGACAGTGTCATTATAAAATGATCAGGATACAGTAAACACAATATGCATTCAATTCTGAAATGGTCAACATTTTGTTTGTTTGCTCATTTGCATTTGTTTACTTTGTGCTGCCTTTTTCTTGTTTCATTTACAAATTACAATTTTAAAATATATGTTATTTTTTCTAATGTGGACCCAGGGAACACTATCAACCACTTTTGGGGAAGTTAAGGGGGATCCAATTAAAGAATAACAAATAAAGAGCTGATGACCTCCATTATGACCACTAGTGGCTGTGTTTTTTCACCTGACAGCCCTTTAATAAATGACATGTTCTCTCTTTCCCTTTCTCATCAGCCATCCAGAATACAAGGCAACACCCTTCCTCGGGCCATACAGGTGTCCACATACACACACACATACACACACACACACACACACACACACAGCATAACGTTTAGGTTTAACTAAGCTATTTCAATCCCCTGCTGTGTTGGCTTCCTGTTCCCTTATAGAGAGAAAACATACTGAATAAAATCTGCAAATGTTGTAAAACCAAATATAATACTGACAATTATATTGTGAAAATGCCAGCAGACAAAACATACAATGACTAAACCTCCCAAATTACATCAAATATGAGAAGGAAGTTTGTTGTTGAGTCACGTTCTGCTGCTGTTCAACTCTTTAGAGTCCAGAGTGTAAAAACTGGATGACAAAGCAACAACATGGAAATAACCTGAGGGGAATAAATTCAATCAATCAATTTTAATATACCAATATACATAATATACTAAGTTACAACTGTGTGTGTGTGTGTGTGTGTGTGTGTGTGTGTGTGTGTGTGTGTGTAGGGAACAAACAGGGATAGCAGGCTGTTGTGGGAGAAAGAGAGAGCACAAGTGGAGAACACTTTACAAAGACAAAGAAGAGAGATGCTGATGGATAAACAGTGGCTGGAGCAGGAGGAGAAACAACTGGTGAGAGATCACACACACACACACACACACACACACACACACACACACACATATTCCTGTCAGGTATCATCGTAGAGCATGCCTCGCACTGCTCAGCAGGACGTAGTTTGTGGCCTTTAGATTGTGACGAAACAATGAAAGGGAGGGTGATGTGTCTTTGGTGAGCATATGATGTCTTTAAATGTGATGAAATCTCAGTGTTTACAAACATCCTTCAATAGTGTGACAATAATGGGACTCCACACTGACCTCAGTTACGTTATGCAAACACAGCCATTGATCATTGCTGCATTTCCTGAAGTCTGCTTCTGTTTTTCTGTAGGATCCTGTCGTGCACATGGGCTCACACACCGAGGTACATTATCTTGTTTTTATTTCCTCTTGTGCAAATTTGAGGAGAAGCCCCTCACTGCAGTGTGCAATGCCCCAACCCTTCCTTCCCATTTTTGTTTTTGTATTGTTTTTTGGTCCACGTGGAACATAACAAATGTAAACAAAAGCACATGTTAGATGCAAAGGAAGTTACATCTTTGAAGACCTCTCTTAATCGACTACCTACTTTACAGAAATATTATATTAAGTGAAACCATGGAAGCAAGTGAGACTGTCATTATGCATATTTGAAAAAAAAAAGTCTTGTCTAATTTACATATATATATATATATATATATATATGTTTACCACTCACAGTATTGTTGGTAAAATGGTTTTACTTGTATAATATTACTCAGAAACTTCAGGGAGAGTTGTAGAACGTCCTAATGAAGACTGTGTGTTTTGCCTCAAAAGTCTGATTCTACCCACATCGAGCAATTGCACACTGCAGTGAGGGGTACTTGAATTTGAGAGGTATATTAAGCACTTTTTGGCCACTAGGGGGCAGAGACATACGTATTAATGTGCTGTAGGTCATACACAAGCTTTTTAGATGTAGTTTGGTCCATCAGCCACTTGTTCACATTGGTTTTCTGCCTCTTGTAAGGTTTCATTTCAGCAGCATTAAAGTATTAGCAGTAGAGAAAAAAAAACAGTAGCACCAATGATAACTAAACCTTTTCAGCATCTCCAATTAATGAAAAGGCACATATAAAAACTTGACCTCTGACCTGACCAGAAGTTTCAACCTCAAACATACAAGTGATAAATTCACATCCTCTTTTCTTTGTTGTTTGCAGCCTCCTGAAAAAAGGCCAGGAAATGGTGAGTCCAGATTAAGAGGCCTCATTTCAGATGGCAGCTTTCTTAAACAAGCTTTACTGTTGCTAACCTCTTGCACTCTTAAGCTGTGAAGGACCCTTTGATAGCTGATACTGAAGTGTTGCAGCAGTACAATACAGATGGCTATGCATAAAAATGAACCACTAGATTGTATAAATGGAAACACATAAATGGTTTCCAAATATTAAATGCAGCATGTACAGTAGGTTGCACGTACAAAAGAGTAAAAGATGTCAAATGTTCCAAGACAAAAAACAAACAAAAAGTATATCATATTTATAATATGAAAATATATTAAAAGATACATTATTTTCACCATATGCTGTATACAGAATATGTAAAATCTTATTGTAGAAGTCTACAGAATGTCATATTAATGTGCAGAAAATGTGTGGGTCAACAAAATGTGCAGATATGCAGCTTTTATCTGTCTCCGTCAGGTCCTCCAGAGAAGCCCCCAATGCCTCCCACAGTCACACAGGTAAAAAAAACAAACCACCTCTGTACCATACATTTGGTAGAAAATATACTTGTTGTATACTTTGTTACTTTTTGTAAGAAAAGAACCATCAAAGCTGTAAATATGACTAGAATAGTTTCGTACAGCTGCCATTTTTAATATTGAAGTGGCGCTATACGCTATATTAAATTTGGTCATTAAAAAGTATGTTTTGTGTTGTGTTGTTGTAGCCTCGGCCTACAGCTGAGCTGGACCGGTCAGGTGATCAGGTTTACACCGGCGTCATGGCGATGGTGAAACAGGTGGTCCAGCTGAAGAATGATGTCAACACACTGCCCGCCTCCGAGTATCCCAATGCTGTCAAAGTAGGTCCATCACCGTGTGCTGTCGTGACGTTTTGTTTTTGCAAACATCTTTTCACATCTCATTTATATTTATATTATAATTACGAATATGGGGGTGGAACAAACAACAAACTGAAGAAGTTTGTTTAGAGGAAAGGTCATGGACTGTCCAAAAATATGGAGAGGGTTCATCCTCTGGGGAGCATGAATCTGTTTAGTAAACAGATCTCTTTTGTTTTAATTCTTTTATTTTTGTCCCTTTTTTCTGTTCCATCCTCAACTCACTCCCTCATCCACCTCCTGTCCTCCCTCTTCCCTCCACCTGTCTCCCATGTCCACCTTCAGGGGGTGGGTATCACTCTCCGTAGCCTGATTCAAAGTGTTGATGAGATCCTGCCCTCTCTGCACAGCTCTGTCACAACGGAGGTAGGCCATCTCTCTTTGCATCAACCATTTTCTGTCTCGTTGTTTTGTGACAGTGTACTTGTATGCAGTCAATAGATTTGATGTAGCCTGATTTCATTGGAGATGGCACCTGCTGTGCATTAAATCAGGACACAGAAAGAAAAGCTCCTACATTTTACCATCTAACTGTTTTTCAAACACAGTATCCTAGGACAGTTAAATGAATGTTGCACTTGCATTATACAGTATATAATTAGAGAACAAAAAACAAATGTATTAATTAGGTATATAATAAACATCATAACAAACTTTATTTATATAGTACTTTTCTTAACAAGGTTACAAAGTGCTTTACAGTGCTTTCCAACTCTTAACACAGAGAAACTGAAATTTGACCAAACTTTGTCATGGGATCTTCTCTCCTCTCCGTCTCAGATCGAGGGCACTAAGAAACTGCTGAACAAGGATTTAGGGGAGCTGATCAATAAGATGCGACTGGCCCAGCAGAACTACATAACATCGCTGAAGGAGGAATGTCAGCGGCAGATGTTGGCGGCCGCTCACACTCTGGCTCTGGACTCCAAAAACCTGCTGGATGCTGTGGACCAGGCTCGCATCAGGGCCAACTTGGCTAAGCCTAGACCTGACTCACAAGATGATGAGGATTCTGGGGAATGAGGAGAGCGCACGCAAGATCCCTGGTGATCAAATGGAGAACACAGAAGGACATGAAATTTAGGTTGAATTGTGAGGGGATAAGTTGTGGAAGTTGTTCTGGTTTTGACAACAGCTATGTTCCCGTGAGACTTCCTGCACCCATGCTAATGAAAGATGTCATAATATATTTGTATTTTCTCCTAAAGAAATGAAACATATTAACTTAAACTGAGCATTTCTTGAAGCTGAAAATACCACAATGTATAAAAGCAATAAAGTTGAAACTGTTTTTTTTTCAGTTTTTATCATTTTTTATTATTTTTACTATTAAAGATGATGTTCTGCCCTTTATGTGTTGTTGTTTCTCCTTTTGTGTCATTAGACAACTTGTCAACATTTATGCATAAGTTTGCAGTAAATTTGATTGCAGTTTAGATAAATTCCTGTTCTTTCACCTCCAATGGCTCAGACATAATGGCAAAAACAGACTTGCACTGTCTTGCAGTAAGTTACAAAAACATGTGGGTTTCAGGAATGATGTGCCAGCAGGGATGTTGGCAACAACAACTCATTATTGGTTGCAGTTGGAAAAGGAATGTACTTCATCATTTTTTGTTTTGTGGCTGAGAATCACCACCGCATAACGGGTTCTACCATAATCAGGTCCAGATAGCTTCCTGTCTTCAAAGATAACTAGCATTGTTAATTTATCTTAATTAACTGAATGTATGTTTTTTCAAATCAAATGTAGTATATATATATATATATATATATATATATATATATATATATATATACACACACACAGAAGACAACAAAGTTCATATGAACCAATCTTCTAGATCTGCATTTATAATTGGAAATAATGCAATCTTCACTTGTTCAAAGTTTAACTTCAGTTTCTGTCAAATTTCTGTATTTGTGGGCATAGCTAATTCAGACATTCAATCCTCAACCGACATATTCATAAATATATAAATGTAGAATATTGTATTTATTCAATCTCAACCAGGAAGGTGTTGTTATAGAGGATGTTTTCTCTTTTTATTTGTCCATCTTGCTCCTCTCCTAGTGATCCATGTCATGTCAGCCCATAACAGAGATGGGAAAAGGGCGTTAGAATCAACTGGATCAAAAGTAACTGGCTGGGAGAGAGAGGCTGACAGATATAATACCCAACCACAGTGGGCCTGTCAGACAAAAGAAATTAAAAGACAGATGTGTCGGCCAAAAGGCACGTCGACCCACCGGGAAAGTGCCTGGTCTGCTAGATGGCCAGTCCAGCCCTGCTATCGATATACTGAGTGTGTTGCAGTCAGAGTTTGAGAGCTGGATTGGGCTGCAGGAGGGTTTTAACAAGTTTCTCACTTTTTTCAGCTGTGGTATCTTTTCACATTGGAATCAAGTGTCTCCTCCTCTCCAGTGTCTCCTCTGTCTGTGAGGAAACAACAGAGCTTTTACAGACGCCTTTCAAGCCTGCAGTGTGTTGATCCAGTTTCATATAGAGTGTCACTGACATTTATAGAGCCATCAAACTGGATCTTTAAGTTCTCTCTTGCCTCTGGTGAGCGCGTAGCATTAGTTTAAATTAAATTACGGCCTGTCCAGGTTTGAACAGGATCTGTGAAGCAGCAAACAGACAAAGTGTCACTGAGTTAGATTTCACTGCAGGGTTACAGGGCCATAAAGTATATTCTAATAATAGGAAGCAAGTGTTGCAATGTCACTGTGAACACAATGTGGATTGTGCATCTGTTGTTACATACATACTTTCTGAGCATTACATTTACATATCTGGCCAAACCAGTGCAGGTTTACAGATTAAACTTAGAGTCCCTTAAACTGAATGCAGGTAGTTGACTCAGGACAGCCATGAAATCCTTCATTTTCAACACTTTCCTGTTACAGTTGAGTCTTGAGGCAGCAGTTTGTAACGATTTGTCCTCTGACAATTGGTAGTCTTGCAGAAGATGCAAGAGTTCATTATGTAATATTAAAAAAAGAAGTTCGACTGAATCGTCTGTGTCCTGTGAGAGATTCCTGTCTTTACATGTCTGTTTTTGTCAGTCATTTACAAGCACATGTCTTTGTCGATGCAGACTAAAATCCAGCTGTGTTTCATGAGCCTTTAAAACAACCCCCTTCACTCTGAAAAATGCCAGTTCTCTGCAGAATAGTGGATTTAACTCTATACACCAGTAGCAGAACAAACTATATGTGACACTGTGTGGTCATTCTGTATTAGTTCAAGGCTGTGTTAGATTTGAAGCCTCCACTCCCTTTAGATTATTATTAAATGCTGTGACTTTCCAGGACAAACCTAAAAACACTCCTTTCTGTTTTGTTGTATTCTGTCACCAGGCAATGCCATTAATATGTCCAACCATATGGAACATATGTACAGTTTTCACAGTCTTACCAAATAAAAAATACCACTGATGGTTAATTAATTCTCTTTCAAAGCGAGGAAAAAGGCTTTTAGATGTTTCTGCTGTGCCCCTGCAGGAATATCCCTCAGGTGGGGTTTGGCTGCTGCATATGCAACACCTCCATTTATGCTTCTGGCCTTTAAAAGGCGGCTCTTCAGATTAGAGCAGTCAGCAGACGCCTCTTCACTCTCAGAGCAGACGACAGTAAGCATCTTTCAGGATCCGCTCACCAGGTGAGAGTTTTAAATTTTACTGTAATTTCAGACCATTTTCAAACCACAGACATTTATAGGTGTGTTCAAGTACTGCAAGGGTTATTTTAAAAACATAATTCTTCAGAATCAGAATCAGAAATACTTTATTGATCCCCTGCTCACTATCAAGTCAGTGCACACAGGAATAGAAGTACTAAGCAAATCAAAATATAATACACTATAATACAGGTCAGATAAATTAAGTATCAAGTGGATATAAGTATAAAATTAAAATAAGTGTAAAGTACAAAGTGGATTCACCGGTTGATGATAAGTATGTACGGTGTAATAATGCAATGTAAATATATAAGTAATAAGTAGTAGTGCATGAACTGTCAAGTTAAGTGTAGCTTATTGAGATGATTATGAGATGGTGGATATTGCACAGCAGTAATAGAAGTATGAATAAATATCAATAAATTAAACTGAAAACAGAGTATATTGCACCGGAGTATTAAACAGAGAATATTGCACGATTATTTCAAGTATTGCAGTGATGTAAATGATCCACTGTCCAGTTTATCGACTTAAGTTCATATAGACTGACACTTCCTCTTGAAAACAATAGTAATTTGTCATCTACAAGCATAATGTTGAGGTGTTTCACATGTTTGAATTGCAGAAAAGGGTTTGCATGAAATCTTTTGAGAGACGAAGAAATAGTTTCTCAACCCTGCCACACCTAATGGCATGTCAATCATATATTGCGCAGACACACATTGTTCAGATCACTAGTACTGCAATGAAGCATTAAGCAGAGAGAGTATTAACATCTGCAGACTTGATAGATTATTGTAGCTATTGGAAGACGCATTTATTAATAAATTTAAAATATTTAAAATTGTAGACCTTATGACTTACTAGAATATATAATCAATAAAACTGCCACAGCTTATAAACCCTTTGTAAAGTGTGCGTTATTAGAACCTACCACCCTTCAGGTGTGGACCTTTGCTCTTAAGGATGAAGAAGAAGTTGATCCTTGACGTGGACACAGGGGTGGATGATGCTCAGGCCATCATGGTGGCCCTCGCGGCCCCCAACGTGGAGGTCCTGGGGATCACCTGTTGCCACGGCAACACACCCCTGGAGAACGTCCTCAAGAACACACTGCGTGTGCTGAAAGTCTGCAACAGGCTGGATGTAAGTTTTATGTCAAAGCTTGAAGGCTATATGATGTCGTGATGGCACATGTTACACAAGGGGGAACCTGTAATACTCCACAGATCCCGGTGTACCGCGGCTGTGCAGAGCCAATGCTGGCTCGAAAACGCCACGCCGGGGATTACCACGGGAAGGACGGGCTGGGCGACGTCCCGGATCCAGACGCTCCAGGCCTGGAGCTGCTGCAGCAGAAGAAAGCTGTGCAGGCCATGATCCAGATTGTGAAAGAGAACCCTGGAGAGGTGAGACAAACACCAGGAGTTTTATTTGTAAATAAAGAAATACATTTTTTATTAAAGGACATATTGATTTACTTTAAATACTACACAGACACACTATATTCTCCATAACAGGTCTGCAATCACGATTACTCCATCATGTGTCTGCTCCATCAATCATCTTTTACGTTTCTCTCTCACTGGGAGAAGGCCTAGGAAGCTAGGGGTCTGATTAATGTGACTTTTTCTGTCTAGAAGGTTTAACTATCTGGATCACAACAAGCCCGTGTGGAACTGAAAGGCTTATTTATCTAAAATATACCAATACATCAGCCTATATTCTGTGACATCTTCCTGATTTCCTGTTCAGGTCTGGTTGATCCTTTAAGGCCCAATCAAGCATTTAAAACGGTGACTTTTCGTGGTGAAATGTCCAATATACTGTAATTGCCATGATCTGTGAATTATCTCACGGGGGAAAGGTAAATCTGTGCATGTTTCAAGTTCAACTTTGGTGAACTTTGACACACGAATTTGCGCCAGTGACCACAAGAAAAAGCCATTAAAAGACGAAATGTGTGTTGTGTGCTGTGGCTCTGTCTACAGGTGACTCTGGTTGCCACGGCGCCCCTCACTAACCTGGCCGTCGCAGCACAACTGGACCCTTCCTTCCCTAAGAAGCTGAAGGCGCTCTACATCATGGGAGGAAACACTGAATGTGTGTTATCTGTTGTTAATTTTCAAATATATATTCAACCTGTTGTATCTTCTCCTGTTCCTGAGTTACATCTCTGCACTTATATTACTGAGAATGATTACTGTGTGTGTGTGTGTGTGTGTGTGTGTGTGCAGCCAGGGGTAACACCACAGTGTGTGGAGAGTTTAACTTTGTGGCTGACCCTGAGGCTGCCTACGTTGTGTTGGACCGCTACACCTGCCCCACCTACATCGCCACCTGGGAGTTCACCTGCAGGAACAGCCTGCCATGGGTGAGGCTGAAAACACAACCTGAAGAGAGACCCTTCATGTACCCTTCAATATGATATTAATACTATAACACACAGAGACTTTAATACCACTCTTCCTCCCTCAGTCTTTCTGTGAACAGTGGCTGGCCCAAAAGACTGAGAAGGCTGCCTTCATGAAAAAGATATCGTACCTCTCGATGACGGTAAGAGTGTGCAGATTGCGATAATACGAGGAGGGAAATGGTCCTAATGTGATTGAATTGACAGTAAGCATCAGTGCATGCAACACAGAAAATGTTTGCACAAGTAGGTAACTATGCAATCTTCGCAGAAGGTGTACTGTCAGCACCTCTTCACCTGAACTCTATTTAATTATGTTTCTGAGCAGAATGCCCCATCCACCACCACCCCAAGGTGCGCCTGCAACAGCTCACAATAAATTATTACATCACCCAAAAGTCAAAAGTGAAAATAGAAAAGTATATAAGAAACAGAACACATAGCAACAGATTTTGTTACAGGGTAAATGGAAAAAAATTGGCAAAGTGCCCCTAAAATGTATTTGTTGAAATTTGTTATAATCCCCAAACTTTTTATAAGCCAGCAAACCTGAAGATTTTGCATTGCACCCACAGAACTCACAGTTTGTTTATCCCGATATTGTTGACACAGCTGAGTGCTAAGAGAGTAATCACGGAGTGTTTAAATACTTACAACAATAAATAAACGGAGAAGCCTACAGCTGTTGTTTGGGAGCTGCTCAGTCTGCCTGTGCCTTGGTCCTCCTCTGGTGCTTTCAGTGCCAAATGATCTTCAGTCACAAGTCTAAATGCCTCTTCTTGGTGTATTGTTTCTGCAGAAAGCTCAGTCAGCAGAATATCAAAAGGAGATCATAGCAGGAAAAGGGTTCAATTCCTGTGACACCTATGCCTTGGCTGCCGCCATTGACGATAAATTCATAACAGAAAGTGAGGAGGTGAGCATCTACTGCTTTTCTGTCTTTAAAATACAAAACATTTCTGCTCAAATCATTTTCTAACAACTTCTCGTCTTCCTCCTCCAGGTTGCAGTGACAGTGGAGTTGGAGGGGACCTACACCCGAGGCATGATGGCGCTGGACTACATGGAGCTGCTGAAGAAGAAGCACAAGGCCGTCATCATGAAGAAAGTTGACTTGGAGAAGTTCAAGCAAATGTTCATGAATTCACTGAAGTAGCATGAGACTGTAACAAACTGAATGTATGCATTTGGTTCACCAAAATAAATAATAAGGTCTTTTGTTATGAACATAGCAACCTTTTTTAATGTTTACTTAAAGTTATTGATTACCATATATCACAAACTGAGGTTCATAACGAAATGGTTTTCCCAGTTAGCTGTGGAAGAACTTGACCTGCCTGCACAGACCTGCCTACACATTTCAGCAATTAAAAGCCGGTGTGCAAAACACTCCCTTTAAATTTTTAATTTTAGTACATTAAAGAAAGTACAGTGTTTTGGGCTCTCGGTCAGGTGTACAGGGATCAAACTGACAAGCAGGTGTGAGTCATTGAATAAACAATCTTATGGTGCAGTCAGACCGAAATTCGCTTCCCATTCATTTCAATGTGAAAAGCGGGGAGACGCATTCACTTCTTGTCGCGAGTTGACCCCGCCTCCTTTGTGTCACGCAGAGTTCAATCGGATTGAACATTGACACGTAAAACTGTGAGACTGTCCAACCGTCCAGCCAGTTTGAGAGGGGTTGGGACTCTCATTCAGGAAATATTGTTTGTTTAATGACAGGAAAATGTTTGATAAAACGCTCCATAATTAACAACTTCAACAACTATACCTACACACCTACACCCGAGGCATGATGGCGCTGGACTACATAGAGTTGCAGAAGAAGAAGCACGAGGCTGTCATCATGAAAAATGTTGACTCGGAGAAGTTCAAGCAAATGTTCATGAATTCACTGAAGTAGAATGAGACTGTCACAAGCTGAACGCACGCATTTGGTTCACCAAAATAAACAACAAAGTAAATTGGAACCATGCAGTAATTTTTTCATGTTTTCTTTTTTAAAAACATTGTTCAAGCATCTGTAATGGTTTAGTCACCTTTGCAGTTTGCAAACTTGTGCTGACCCTTATCTGCACACACACACACACACACACTGAGACCAAATACTTTGTAGTCCTATTGTCATAATTGAATACATTAGCTACAGCTGGCAAAGAGCTAGTTAGGGCAGGCACTGCAGATGAAGCCGGAGCCTGTGAAGTATGTTTTAAGAATTGGAAATGTTCCCAGGATTCATAGAGACCAGCACACCCTCAAAACCCCTCAAGACATTTGTTAAAGTGGAAATCTTTCTAGCATAAATGAAGAGACCAGGCTGAAGTTTAGTATGCACCTTCAGTACATCGCTTTAACTGAAATTTTCCCAACAATCATAGAGACCGATCAAACATGAAGACATTTACCCTATCACAAGTGTAAATACTTTCATTTGTGTTGTATAAAATAAAATCCATAAGCCTCACCCACCATATTTGCACTTTTGCAAAAAACAAAAGTGGAAAACAAAAGGCATTATTTGGAACAAGAAATAAGTAATCTTTCTGTCTCCATGAAAAAAAAGTAGGAGCAAATACTTTTGGAGAACATTTGTCACAGCTGCCATATTTCACAGGCTTTTCTTCAGTCCCTTGGATTCACCACAGAGACACATAAAGCTCTTGTCTGGACTCAATCAAATTTTCCTTCACATGCAAGACACTCTAGTAGGAGATTTTCTCACAGTCAGAAACATGTTTTTCCCTAGATTATCAATACTATTGTCTGACAAAGCCATGAAAACATTGTGAACTTGCAATAAAAAGACAAAAACATTGTGCGGTTGAAAACTTTGCATAATGAAACATGATGTGACCTGGTGATATAATACACAAGACCCAGAATAAACTGGAGCCACAGACTGCTATACCACTAATATGGATTTTATTGACAATGCATGAAATAAAAGACTTGTCTCCATTCAACTAGGTGGCAGCAAAGGAGTTTCAATAGAAGGCCACTAAAATCTAATAAGGCTGAGAAAAGGGGTTGGTTTCTCTAGCCGTGTCTTTGTTTAAAAACTTGTAAGCCTGGAACACAGTCGCCTCACCCAGCTGGAGACATGCAGGTTGGACTGGAATCTTGTTTCTTGTGCTTAAGCAACCACTCCAAGTTTTAGTCCGTCACCAAATAACGCTGACCTGCTCTCTCAGGTGTCTCAGCGCAGCCACTGTTTGTAGATGAAAATACTTGTCTGAAGAATGGATCTAACATAGATATTGATATTGCATTAATTTTCTAAAAACAAAACAAGTTCTAGTAGGAGGAGGAGGAGGAGGAGGGCTCTAAATTTCTGTTGGAACTAAACAACAACCAGCCTCAACTATTTGGCTAAGGGCATGTGAATGTGGTGTATGTTGCATAATCTTCCCACACTGCATTCTGTTTAAAAAAGCAGAGTGCAGCAGAGAGACGTTCACCTTCACAAATTATCTGCACTTTGGAAAAGGATCAATCTTGTTGCAGAAACTTTTTTGACAGGTGAGTTCATCTCTCTGATCTCTACTGCAGTCTACACTGCAGGATTTCTTACCCTATTTATGAATTGATTAATGAAGGATGAATGAATGAAAATGAATTAATTTATCAAGAATGTATTAACCAACAATGTGCAAAACTGGAGTGCCATTATTAGTGCCTCCCCAGTACATTGGGTCCATCTATGTGAGAGTTTTTGAGCAGCTGGACTGAGTGCGGCACATATCCACTCCAGAAACAGTGGCTGATTTTTTGGTTCAGCCAGAATTAAAGCAGGCCACCCCAGCAACCCATCATGGAGCCCATGTTGGAGGACAACATTTACAAGTGTAAGCTCACAGCAAGAGGGTAATGTGGGTCAGATTCCAGGAGGAAACAAATTCATGTTGAAGACAAGAAAACGGGACCAGGTTGAAACCTAGGAGCCCAGCCTATATGGCTGGACCATGTATTTAATACTTTTAATATTAAATGTTAGTGTAATTTTCTGTAGTGGTCCCTGTAATATTTGTTCTTAAAGTGTAGCCTACTTAAGTAGAATATCGGTCTGCGTATCCGTTCATTTAAGCAATATTATGTTTTATTGCGACTATACAACAGTTACCAATAAACTAAAATTGTTTTCATATTGTGGGGCAATTCGCTGTCAAAATAAAACTTTTTGCGTGTTATCGCCGTTTCCCTGGAAACACATGGGGTCTGACTGACTCAGTCCTGTTGTAACTAAGATCTGCGCTTAAAAACAGTAATCTTTCCATGGACAGATTTAGTTACTAAGTCCGCTAACTTCACATGTGTTGTTGAGCCAGTAGCGCCGTGTCACCGACTCTCCGGCCTTTCAAAAACAACATTTTCACTGCGATCACAAAACTGTTTGCTTACCCTACCTTTAGATCCTATAATAAAGCCCAGTACCCCTTAAAAGCCCAGCAATTCTCTCACCTGTGCTCTATCATTCATACTTAATATTGCTTTTAAAGTGAGTTTCTGCACCCCTTGTTCATTTAGTCTGTTATCCATTATCCCTCTCTCCCTCTGATGTTCCACCGATTCCTCTTCCTGACACTCCTCACACATACCCGTCTGATGTTTCCCCACCATTTTTAATGTTTTATTTAGAGCACAGTGTCCCAGCCCTGTGTCCTGTCTCCCCCTCCTACCTTATTTACTTTAATACTCTTTTGGATATGGTACAAATGTCTCCCTTTCCCCTCACTATCCCACATTTCTTGCCATTTTTGTTAACTTTTTTCCCAGATTATACATTTTACTTCCGCTTTACTGATTTTTATTTGCATTTCTACATTTTCTTTCTTTAATGCTTTCTTTGCGACCTTGTCCACTTTTTCCATTCCCCTTCACTCCTTTGTGTGCTGGAACCCATAAAAATGTAACTAATCCTCCCTGGAGTGTTATACTTGTAACTGAGTAGAGAATTTCATAAAGTATATCCTGTCTACTTGACTGGAACGATACTAGACTAACTAGAGCTGAAGCTGAGTCTGTACATATTATGATTCTGTCAATTCTCGCTTCTTCCACCCAACGTAATGCGACTAAAATTGCAACCATCTCCACTGTACAAACTGCTAAGTTATTAGATGTTCTTCTATCGATTTCAATTCCTCTTGCTGGAACCACCACACCCATTCCTGTTACCCCTGTTTCAGGGTTCTTAGTGCCATCTGTATATATTTGAGTATACTTTTTATATACTTCAGTAATATAATCATTAAACACCCCAACCATATCAGCACTTTCTTCTTTCCTTTTAATCTCTAATAGATACCAATCTATCTCCGGACATCTCGTCTTCCACGGGGCTATGACTGGATGAACTACTGAAGAGCTGTTTTTGCTGTTTTATTCCCTATATGACCAAAGTTGTCCTTTTTACTTCTCTCTTTCCTCCAGCATTCCTTCAGCACTTCTTCGGAGTATTGATTTGAACGCGTTCTAATTGTCTAATTTGACCAATCAGATTGCTTGGTCGGAACTACTTGTTCTATAATCAATTATTAAATTCAATCACGCCGATTCAAAGTAAAAGTTTTGTAAAGCATTTTTGAAATAGCAAATTAAGGTAGGCCTACATTTTAAGGAATTTGGGGGGGGCATTAACCCCCACCGGTACACATCCTCCTCCTCCTTCCATTTCTTTCAGATAAGATGAAGAAGAAGTTGATCCTTGACATGGACACAGGGGTGGATGATGCTCAGGCCATCATGGTGGCCCTCGCGGCCCCCAACGTGGAGGTCCTGGGGATCACCTGTTGCCACGGCAACACACCCCTGGAGAACGTCCTCAAGAACACACTGCGTGTGCTGAAAGTCTGCAACAGGCTGGATGTAAGTTTTATGTCAAAGCTTGAAGGCTATATGATGTCGTGATGGCACATGTTACACGAGGGGGAACCTGTAATACTCCACAGATCCCGGTGTACCGCGGCTGTGCAGAGCCAATGCTGGCTCGAAAACACCACGCAGGGGATTTCCACGGGAAGGACGGGCTGGGCGACGTCCCGGATCCAGACGCTCCAGGCCTGGAGCTGCTGCAGCAGAAGAAAGCTGTGCAGGCCATGATCCAGATTGTGAAAGAGAACCCTGGAGAGGTGAGCAGATGTTAAACCTCAAACTCCATCTGAGAACTATGTGACTGTCTTCTCAATCAAGCACATAACACATTATCATGTTTTCCCTAATAATGGTAGTCTAACAAACATATTAGAGCGTTTTTAAAATTAGTAAGTCAATGTATTATTTATGCACTAACCCTTATGTGATTTATACTTAATGATAGATGTATTTGCATCTTGTTAAAAAAGAGCACTGTCCTTCCCACTGTCTTTTAGAAGAATATTAACAGTAAACCAAAATATGGATTTTTGCTATGAAATATATTAATATTTGTATATTTCATATACAAATATGAAAGCTTGGCTTTTGTATAGGGTAACATAAAAAGTTCTTATTCATATACTGGGATCCATTAATTATATATTTTGGAAGAAGTGGGTCTGATTATGAATTTAGCCTGACTGTAAACTAATTGAAGAATGAAATAATGCACCAATCATGTATCAACTACAACTACATGATGGATAAGTTTAAAAGCTATTCTGTACTTATTGTTTTTCTCTCACTTGCTCTGTCTACAGGTGACTCTGGTTGCCACGGCGCCCCTCACTAACCTGGCCGTCGCAGCACAACTGGACCCTTCCTTCCCTAAGAAGCTGAAGGCGCTCTACATCATGGGAGGAAACACTGAAGGTGTGTTATCTGTGTGTTTTCTGTGTGTGTTAAGTGTTAAACTCAATGTCAGGCACATTTTTTATACAGTAAACATGGAGGGAAATGTGAAATATTTGGTGTGTGTGTGTGCAGCCAGGGGTAACACCACAGTGTGTGGAGAGTTTAACTTTGTGGCTGACCCTGAGGCTGCCTACATTGTGTTGGACCGCTACACCTGCCCCACCTACATCGCCACCTGGGAGTTCACCTGCAGGAACATCCTGCCATGGGTCTGTAATTATTGACAATTAACGCAACTGTCAATGCAAAAGCAACAATTTGATGACAAAAGAGGCCTCATAATTTACTTATTTCAGTGTTGTTGAAGTAACTGCTCGACTTACTTTTCTCCCTCAGTCTTTCTGTGACCGTTGGTTGGACCAAGACACAGAGAAGGCTCGTTTCATGAAGAAGATTTCAAGCCACACCAGGAAGGTACGAGTGTTTTATTTCAACACACTGAACAAGAATTCAGAACAAATGTCACGCATGTTCAGGTGTCGTTAAACTGTTGTCACTGCAGATTGTGCGGACTGAGCGGTATCAAAAGGAGCTGGTGGCAGGACCTGGGTTCAACTCCTGTGACACCTACGCTTTGGCTGCAGCCATCGAAGACACTCTGGTGACAGAAAGTGAACAGGTTAAAACACGGCTTTAATCCCTTTTAACGTGTTCCTCTGCCACACCTACATGATCATTCAGTTTCAGCAATTTAAATGAGGTGATGATGAAAAGTTGTCCTGACTTGCCTATATGCTTTATTTAAACACAAGCCTTTAGCACAGGGAAGAGCACACATGGGTACAGTCTCAACCAAAAACTTAAGGTATCCCACATTGTCTTCAGCTTTTGTGTCCTAAAGTTGTTAACAGCACGTCATATGAGATGTCATAAACAGGTCAGACCCAGTGTCTCCAATTGTCGGATAGAACCAGAAGGACACACACGAGATATAGGGAACAGAGCACATATTCAAGTGTAACTAATTATTGGACACAACTTCTTCTCGTCTTCCTCCTCCAGGTTGCAGTGACAGTGGAGTTGGAGGGGACCTACACCCGAGGCATGATGGCGCTGGACTACATGGAGCTGCTGAAGAAGAAGCACAAGGCCGTCATCATGAAGAAAATTGACTTGGAGAAGTTCAAGCAAATGTTGATGAATGCGCTGAAGTAGCATGACTTCTCTGAGCCACAGTAGTCACTAAATATCAGAATCATAACAGACTACAACACATTCAACATTTTATTGCCTTGCACACTATATGGTGGCAAGTGCACTTAGGGCCCAGCAGTGAGTTTTCGGGCTTGCAGACTGATGGATCTGAGTGTATTTTTAGCTTCTATTTCTTGCCGCTCTGACTTTAAATATATTATCCCATATAAGTAGTATCATTGGTATGTCTTGCTTTTTGCAGTTTCTTGAATTAGCACTATGAGGAGATGCAGTTATGCTTTTCAGTGTCTCTGTAACTTGTTTTGTAACACACTCGTGTCACTCAGGGCTGTGGGTAATAAACTGACTATAATTTCTCTTGGAATAATCTTGATATACACCGACATGTTGAGACAGTAAACTCACCCAAAGAAAGCTGTTAATGGTGAGGTATGTGGACCATCCAGATTAACAGGGACACTGTTTCTGGAAAGACAAACTGATGCTGAATAGACACGATAGCAACTTGGCTCTGGGTTCAGTTGGTCGGTCCACCTTTTTGGTCCAGAGTGAAATATCTCAATGACTATTGGATGGATTGCTATGAAATTTTGGTACATGGTCCCCAGAGGATGAAGGTGGCGATCCTGTCTTTTCCTCTAGCGCCACAAGCAGGTCAAAATTTTAATTTATCAAGTGACTGTTGTCTGATCTTCCTCCCCATCTCCCATATTTGAACATAAAAATCACTTATTTTACATTGCCCGTCCAGTATTTTCTATTTATGGGTTTCTATTGTATTCTGTGGTCTCATTTTATGGATGTTTTTTATCCATCACTGATGGTGTAATTGGCACATTTTTGATTGGTCACTCTATTGTATAATTGCATCATTTTCTGGTTCTTTCTTAAAACTCAAATCAGCTGGGTCATACTATGTGTGCCGTCCCATTACTATACAATAACAAAAAAACAAAAGATCTCACCATAAATCTAATGATAATAATCTAATAAGATTTTTACACCACATAAAATACTAATAGTTACTTATTACCTCTTAGTTTTTGTTTAGCTACAGATGCTTCTGCACAGTAATGTTAACCAAAAACATCACTACAACAGCGCCACCGTGAGACGTTATCATGTTACTACAAATTCCCTAATGAGAATCCTGCCTTCTAAAACATTTCCCAGAAAAGCAACAGGAAAGTATAGATCTGATTTATTCCTCCAGGGTATAAAACTGAGGCAACTTAAGTTAATAAAACCTTTTATTGAAAGTGCTTTGGAATGTACACTTTAAGAAAAAAAGAAAAGGGGAAAAAAAGTTTGCATCCCATGTTCTTCCACTTTCTTTTTTTCTCTTCAATAAGCAGGATTAGATTCTTTTCTGTCTTTTTCTTTAAAAGAAAACTCAAAGAAACAAAGCAAATTTTTCGTCTTCAGAAACGTCTTCATTGGTGTATATATTACAACCTGCCAGAATACTATTTACAAATCATACAAAAAGAACAACAATAAAAAGCTGTATCTCATCTGTCCCCCGTTTCTGCAACTAGTCCAAACACATTGCCGTTCACTGACTTTGGAGCTCCAGCTCAACATAAGAGCCAAACAGAAAATCAACAGAGTCAATTGAGATTCGAGCGACAGTCAACCAGCTCAGCGTCAATCAACCCAGTGTCCCAGTTTACTGCGAGTCAACCAGAGGCCAAGTCCTTCTCAGCCAGGTGTTGACTGACAGAAGCTGGAAATGGATTCGTTGTCACCTAGATGTGAGTTGAAAACAGACTTTGAGTCGGCCTGTAGCCAACTAGTTTCCAACCTCAGAGACAAGCTGGTTCTACTGGACTCTGTACTTGTAAAACCAGCAGAGACCCCGAGTGAAGTTCCAGCCCAGAGAGACGGAGAGGACGTAGATGAGGCCGAGCAGAGCAAAGGGGTAGAGCAGCACCACTGTGTTCTTCAGGAAGGGCAGAGCTGTGTGGAAAACACAAGACAGATACATCAACGGATAGCAGATTCATAAAGTCACACTGAAATATATACTACATTCATACTCCTTTACAGGAAACAGTGTGCTTAACAGTAACTGCTTTACCACTAGATGGAAATAAACACTCCAAATAATAAAATGAACTGCCCCCCCGTATTATCAGGAAATACATCACAACGCCTTAATCTCAGTCATGTATGGCAGTAAACTGACTCCCTCTAGTGGTGTATTAATTAGTCTGCGTTGTTGTAATTACATGGTAGCAAAATCAGGAGAATTATTAGCCTGTGTTTAGCATCTTATTTCGTTATAGTCCCCTATAGCACCTCAAAATCCAAAAAATATACTGTTCATGTTAAGAAAGTTGATGCTGGTTCATTGGAGTTTTAAAATGTGTTCATTTTCAAAACTTCTAGAAAAGTATTCGTGGTTTCCCTCCTGGTTTTTTATTGTTTTCAGGTTACCAAAACTTCTGAATCTTTGATTTAACCTGGATTTCTTTTGAAGTATGACAATTTAGGGCGGCAACTAACAATTAATCCGTTGATTACTTTCTCAATTAAATCGATGAATTGTCTATAAAATGTCAGAAAATGGTAAAAAAAATGCCTTTAAAACAGACTGCTTTGTCCAATTAACCCCCCCAAATTATTAATTTACATCACATAAGACTAAGGAAACCAGCAAATCCTCACAACAGAGAAGCTGGAACTTGCAAATGTTTTTCTGCTCGAAAAATTATAATTAGTAAGTGATAATTGTTACACTGAAAAGGTGACCAGAAACTTCAATTTAAATATGAATGGGACTTACCGTTGTACCCTAAGAACGTGATGTAGAGATAATAACCGATGGCGATCAGCCATAAAGTGTTCCCAACAAAGTATCCCAGGAACCAGTCTGAGTTTATTACCACAACATCTGAAACACACAAAAGAAACTGATTTGATGTGATGATACAGAAGGCCGGTTGTAATCCTAACTTGGTTCATTCCTACGCCCGATGTTGATTTTGTTTTTATCCTAAAAACTTACTAGTTGAAGACACATATGATTACTATTAGTATCATTTTTTAGTTGATGTAGTAAAGAGTTTCATCAAATTTTTTTAGTCTTATTTTAGGTATTTTGCTTTTTATCAGGTCGTACTGTTTTATGAAATCTCAGTAACCTTTCATCAAGCAGTTCCCTCAGTTTTCTTCTGAAGAAATGTCCATAACGGTCTAAACTTGATGATCCATTTAATAATACACTGATATCAAGGAAGGCTGAAATCCTTCCTTCCACATGAGGGCAAATGACGTCGAAACAAAGTGAAAGACAATCTAAGTGATATCACTAGACACTGGTCTGTCTTTGGTTCATCACAGTGTGACAGATACACTTTGGTTGCAGTAGGACACAGTCTTTGGTGTGTACAGTCTCTACGGTTACAGGTGTTGTTTTTCGTCTATCGCCAGAGGGAATCTGCATTTAACATATAAAATGCACATTTAACTGCACTACAGACCATTTAATGCCTTGAATCTAATTTCAGACCCACACAGTCACAGTCTACTCACGGTTGATGAAGAAGAGCTGCAGGAAATGCAGAATGACTAGAAGCGGGTAGAAAGCATTGAGGTGAACATCAAATGCATAGCCCCACTCCACATCAAAGCTTCTGCTGGGATGTTTCAGCAGGTACTTGTTGGTGATAACCCTGTAACAGACAAATCAAATAATATTTCACATAAAGTCAAGGCTCCACCTTAGAGTCCAGTTTTAACATTGGCTGTACTACAGACAATTCAAGTCAAAGAAAAAACACAAAAACATGCCTCAATTACAGTAACTAGAGGAAAAGTCCTTCATTACTTCCATCTTATTCATATAATCAACTAGGCAAACCTACTCACCACATAAGGGTTGATATGAGCAGACCGACTGCTATACAGTCAACAATAACCACCCACAGCAGCAGCTTCAGAGTCTCCAGGACTCCCATATCCAGCACCAGACCAAAGCCTATTGTTGACACTGCAGAGGAATAGAGGGTGCCAGTTATCATAGCGAAAACATCAGGATTCGACTGGCACCATTCAGACCAATTCTAACGAACCAGACTGCACCAGTGTTTGTATAAAATTTATCAAACAGCCAAAGTAGGTAAGGAGTGCCAAGACCAAAGTGTGTTTATTGATATATTCTGTACAGATGACTTACCACATAGCCAGATGCTGAGCAGGACCAGGAAAGCAGGGTCGTCCCTGGCCCACTGGTCCTTGGTCTGTTTCCTGTAGTGGAAGTTGCGGTAGACTCTCTGTGGTGATGTAAACAAGTACAGCATCTGCCACACGGCAAATTCAAAGTCCATCTGTTTGAAATAAAGCAGCCGTCGCAGGTATTTATAGCGTTTGGCACCTGCCGTGTGACGTGCAGCATCCCTAGAAGCGAGGGCGTCGTTGTTGTGCGGTGAGGTGGTCGGCAACATGGTGCTGAATATCAGGTTAGAAGAGCATGAGAAAAGAGGGAGGTAAAGACAAGCGGGGAAAGAATGGAAGATGAAGTAGAAGAAAGACCGGTTGAATTGCTGTATATATCCTGAGGAAGTGCAGCACTCTAACCTTGAACAAAATGCAGATAAACCAATAAAACAAACCTAATAATTACACTGCATTATGCAATATTTTGGGCTTAGAAATGATCAATTTTAGCGCCTGATGCATCGTTCTCATTTTGAAATATAGTCTGTGTATAGTCGTAGAGTAAAGCTTTCAGACTTCTGCCGATTGTGGACACATCTCTTTCAGATGACGTGTAAACTTGATTTTAACAATTAATTTGCATTTTTGAGAACTTACTCTTCATACACTATCTATTCTGTTGCGGTCAGGCAGGGAGACAGCCTGATTTAGTGTTCCCTCTGCTTGCTGCATGTTATGTGATTAAGATTTCCTGTCTAAATGCATTCAAACACAAATTTCAATTAGATTTTTACATTTTACATTTTCAGTGCTCTTTTTGATGTTTTGCTTTATTCTGTCACTTATCTGGTACTCTGTAGATGAAGAGCAATCTAGTCTTCACAGTGAAAAACGTAAAACCATAGTAAGTGTTGTATTTATATCAAGCAGGACAGCACAACAACATGTTCCCATACTTTTCAAAACTTTCATGCAATTTGCAAACTTCACCCGATATGTTATGTATGATGTATTTTGGCTCTATAAATGTACTTGGACATTTAGGATTAAAGATTCTAGGATTACAGCGTCTATAGTGCCAGTATATAAAGTATTTAATAAAATTAAGAATAAACTCAAGAGTAAATGGAGTAACATTTTTGTGAGCTGACATACAGGCATATTACTTTTAACTAGACCATTCCTGCCCTACTAACACAGAGAGATTTTACTATCCTGCCAAACCAGTACTGTTGACTGCTGCTGCTGACAGGTTTACAAAAAGACATAAAGTCCTGTATCTCAAAATTCTATAATATAGCCTTCTACCCTGTTATATATATATATATATATATATATATATATATACACACATACATATGTCCTGTAGCATGCTATCACCGATCAGTCAAACATTGCTAACGTTGTTCGCAAACTGCTTAAAAAGAATGACAACTGAGAAACGGAGGATGCTACTGCAAACCTATGCTACATATTGACACAAACAATTAAAAATTATAGAAATGTATTCCTATATAACACAGTTAAATAGTTAACCTACTGCGCAATAGCAGTTTCACCCCCAACAAGCACTGATATATTTAATTCCGTTGTTAGTTGACGCTGTGTTTGCTAGCAGACACAGTTAGCTTGTTGCTAACTAGTTTAATAAGTCGAGAAGGCCTGGTCAGTCTTATTTGTAATAGATTTAGCGTAGACGCAAAGGTGGCCGTTTGTTATTAGCTACACAACTAAACTTCTTTACTCGGAATAATATTCACCTATTTTTGCTGTACTCCTTCACAGGAGAAAGCACCAACTCTTGCTCGTTTCTGTAGCTGTTTGTAGTGTTGCTTCCGGAACTGTAGCGAAAATGAACACGTAGCTACTTCCGGTTTCAGCAGGTTCATCATGGGATCGGACGTGAAAGCCAGAATCTCCAGCAGTGATGTAAACCCGTCTTTGGTGTAAACTAATAACAAAAAACTAAAGTAAAAAAGAAAGAAGTGACCATAGATTGTATAAAACAGTAACATGTGACACAGGGTGAACATGTTGCTTTTATTGTGAAATCTGGGACCTCATCTCAAACGGAAGTAGGACACCATGCTATTTCCGCTAAAAACGCCATATAGCTATTTGACTGGTAGTATAATTCAGATCACCGCTGTTCTGGTCAAGAAGGCCAAATAGCGAAAGGTAAGAATCAGAAACGTATTATACACGTCTAAATTTTTAAAACTATATGCTATTTAATTGCAAAACCAGAGTAAAATTTTGTGTTTGACCTTATACCTCCAGTAACCCTCTTACAACATCGCAATGCCCGTGTCCTTGAGTAGTACTCTTAGCTAACGCTGTTAGCCTGCACGCAAGGAGTCCTCATTGGAAGGTTCATGCTACTTATTAGCTGTAAATTGTATATAATCGTGCTTAACATTTTGTTATGTCAGTATGTTTCGGAAATTTTGCTTTTGTTCTCTGTGCATTACCGAATTGAAACCTTAACTACGTGGTTGAGTGACAATATCACTTGTTATTGTTGACAGTGACAGCTTTTCATTTCGCTAGCACTAGCTATTGTGGCTGTGGTTATGTACATTGTCACTGCACAAACTTATTCAATACAACAACACAACAGCCCTGCGATAAATCCAGTGTCTTTGAAAGATAGATGGTCATTCAACTCTGTATTCATTTTTGAGCCTGTCCAGTAAGGTTATCTGAAAATTAAACTCTAATGAATGTGCCCAATATGAATTTTTTGATATGGGGGCAGGGTTATTTATTTTGTCAGAAAACTGAAGACCTCTAAACCCTAAAATATATAAAAATTAGTTTGCTTGGCTGAAAAGCAGGATTAATACAACCTTTAACAGTAAATATTAATGTTCAAAACCTGCAGCTAAGCATTGCATGAAATCTGAGCAGTATAAGATAATGTTGATTGTATAATTGTTAGTGCTATGATTATTAGCCCTAATCAAACAAAGGCTGTGCTTTATTTTGCATACTTCTCTTGTAGTGGAAGAATTTGACTTTGTTGAATCTTATAGTTTTGTAGCAAAGCAAAAACCTTGATGTACAAACACTGTATAATCTCTGCAGTACAAAGATTATGACAGCTTGACTGAAAAATCTGGCAACTACGGTTTCTTACTTATCAACAAACAGACACCATTTTGAACACACTCTTACTAATTGTGGGTAGAATAAAACAATTGGTCAATTTTAGTTGATCAACAGAATTAATCTGCAAGAATATAAATCGTCGATTTAATCATAATATCAGAATATGGTTAGCGCATATGTTGGCTGCTTCCTCTCTGTTTTCCTCTCACAGCGTCATGTTGCGACTGCCGACCGTCGGCCGAGCACTAGCTGGAGCCGCCAAGGGCAGCCTGGCTCCCTCCAACGCTGGTAAGGTGTGTGTGTGTGTGTGTGTGTGTGTGTGTGTGTGTGTGTGTGTGTGTCATGGTCAAGGTAACCAACAACATTTATTCTCCTCACTCTAATTCAGCAGTTTCTTTCTTTGTCTACTTGTAGTTTTGGAGTACATTTTTAAATTCATGCTTTGATTGTATTTTTTTTTTTTTCTGACAATTTTCTTTATTGTATTTCATTTCTTATTTTGAACTCTGGTGTGTTTCAGTATATTAGGCAATTTTTCCTAGTTTATATAATTTTCAGAAGCATCCCATGAATACTTTCCTTGTAATTTGGGTTCAGTGTATTTCAATAATTTTTGGGTAGTAGATTACACATTTACACCATTCAAGATACATGGTTTAAAGATATATCTGACCTATGCTACATTCCCCCTCGCGTCCATTTTTGTCTTGCTTTTAGGGAAACAGAATATGTTTCTAGATTAATTTTATTGCTCAAGTTTCATTTAATTTAAGTAAATTTGATCTTTGTGTATTCACTTTCAGTGCGTACTCCAGTGCGTGCTGCCAGCAACATGGTGGAAGTGTTTGTGGATGGGAAACCATTGGAGGTGGAGCCTGGAACTACTGTGCTGCAGGTCAGAAACATCAGATTATTTTACTGCAAACTAATACAGATGTTTCATATATTGTATACTGTATTTTTTGTGTCTATGTAGTTACCAATAGACACGATTTAATGGTATTTGTATTGTCCTGACAATGATTTAGTCCATTAATGTGGACACAGTGAAAGATGATGGATCTGAACCTGTATTTTGCATTCTTGTCTGCCGAATTTGATCTTTTTAGAATTTCCCACCTCATCTTGAATTGCTAGATAATCAGTGGTCATTTTTATTAATTACTCTAATAATAGTGTTATTTATCTGACACTCAAACAATCAACATTATTAATGTCTTTTTGTTGTTAGGATAAAAAACAGAATTAACCTTGATCCTCACTCGAAGAGTAAAAGCTTACTAACATGTTTTGAAGAGTTAACTTTAACTCTTGTGTCATGCACGGACTGCAGAAAACAGTTTGACATGCTCACATATTTCCTGACCTTAATTGTGTCATCCTTAACAGTTTTTGTAGTTGTGTGTGTGTGTGTGTGTGTGATTTTTAATATCCTCTTTCTAATATCAAATACTCTAAACTTTAGTTGTTTTGTCTGATTGTTTCCATTCCCCATCAGGCCTGTGAGAAGGCAGGAATCCAGATCCCCAGGTTCTGTTACCATGAGCGCCTCTCAGTAGCGGGAAACTGTCGTATGTGTCTGGTGGAGATTGAGAAAGCTCCGAAGGTAAAAAAGTGCATCTGATTGTCTGTTGGCAGATTATTTTAGTAGCCACTAGGCTGAAAGAGCATTAAACTGAACAAACAACAATGAGATTTGAGCAGAGACCTTTGCATAGAAATTGCTGTAAATGCTTGAAGTACTACTTTGTAATGTGTGTGTGTGCGCGCGCGCTGTCATGCGTTCCTCAGCCAGTAGCAGCCTGTGCGATGCCCGTCATGAAGGGGTGGAACATCCTCACCAATTCAGAGAAGACGCGCAAAGCCAGGTACAAATTTAAATATTCAAATATGAGTCAAATTTCAGGCAAACTTTTAAAATGTTAATAAACTATTGTAAACAGGCTTGATGAACGTGTGTATGTGTGTGTCTCGTCAGAGAGGGAGTGATGGAGTTCCTGTTGGCCAACCACCCACTGGACTGTCCCATCTGTGATCAGGGAGGAGAGTGTGACCTGCAGGTAACCCAACTAGTATATGGAGGTTAAAGGGTAATTTCTATGAAATTTAGAAAATGCATTCTTTCCCCTTTTTAGTTTTTGTGTCATTTTTAACACTCTGCCTGCTGTGTTCCCAGGATCAGTCCATGCAGTTTGGTTCAGACCGTAGTCGTTTCTCAGAAGGAAAGAGAGCAGTGGAGGACAAAAACATCGGGCCACTCATCAAAACCATCATGACCCGCTGCATCCAGTGCACACGCTGCGTCCGGTAAGTGTGTCATAAACATATATCTCAGGAATAATGTGATTATCTGCTGATGCCATTTCAAGTGTTGAAATATAAAAAGAGATCCTCTAACCGCATATTTGTGCGTTCCTGTCTGTGCTTTTTATAGTTTTGCCAGTGAGATCGCTGGTGTTGAAGACCTGGGAACGACAGGAAGAGGAAACAACCTGCAGATCGGGACGTACGTGGAGAAGATGTTCATGTCGGAGCTGTCAGGCAATGTTATCGATGTCTGTCCTGTGGGAGCGCTCACCTCCAAACCCTACGCTTTCACCTCACGACCATGGGAGACTAGGTGGGGAAAAGAGTTTGATACCTCAGTTAAGCTAATGCACAAAGTGCTATCACCATACAAAACCAGAGCAGGCGGTTAATGCTGTTTATATTTAAAGATAGTTGCTTTTTTTGAACTGCCTGAAGCGTTTTGTTTTAGCAGTTTATAGCATTTGACTGACTCTGTCGCGCTGTTTTCTTTAAGTTCATCTTCTGCTGTCTTTGCAGGAAAACCGAGTCGATTGATGTGTTGGATGCTGTGGGCAGTAACATCGTGGTGAGCACAAGAGGCGGTGAGGTGATGAGGGTGCTGCCCAGGCTGAACGAAGACGTCAATGAAGAATGGATCTCTGACAAGACCAGGTAAAATACAAACATAGCTGAACCAGAAAAATTGGGTTTAGGTGTCACAGGCTGCCTGTTGTACTCGATATGTTTCAGGTTGAATTGAAGAAGTGAAAAATCCGTCTCACTAGACAAGTAGTCTTTAAAATTAATGTTTGATGTTGTTAGGAACATCAGATTTTATTTAATCCACTTAAAGAAATATATATGTTGCTATGTACCTTGACTTAAGAGAACAAAAATGTGTGTCCTCAGGTTTGCATATGATGGTCTGAAGAGGCAGAGGTTGACCCAACCAATGGTGAAGGACGATTCAGGTCAGCTGACCCCGACCACCTGGGAGGACGCTCTCACTCGTGTTGCTGGAGCAGTAAGTGTGTGTTTGCTTCTTTACTGGATCTGTTTATTTCTCTTTCTATAGTTATTGTATGTTGATAGGAGACAGGTGATATTTATGCAGCCAAGTGTGTCTGTCCATTACTAGAGGTAATTTGTGACAGCTGAGGCTTTCCCTGGGGCATTTTAGTTATCATATTTGTGTGTGTGTGTAGCTGCAGAGCGTGCAGGGCAGTGAGGTAGCAGTCATCGCAGGAGGGATGGCTGATGCTGAAGCTTTGGTCTCCCTCAAAGACCTCCTCAATAGACTCAACTCAGAAAACCTCTGCACTGAGGAGCTCTTCCCTATGGCGGGGGCAGGGTAAGACTGTGTGTGTTGTTGTGATGGTTTTAAACAGTGCAGTGTGTCCCCAGCTTTATCAGCTGACACCGTTTTTTCTATTCCCGCTCTGCAGCACTGACCTGCGCTCCAACTACCTGTTGAACTCTCGCATCGCCGGCATCGAGGACTGCGACCTGCTGCTGCTCGTAGGAACCAACCCTCGCTACGAAGCCCCGCTCTTCAATGCCCGAATCCGCAAGAGGTAAACTCATACATCACACTTTGCAATTATTATTTAGTTTCTCCTTCTGGAAACTTCTCTATGCTAGAAGTTCTCTATGCTATCTTAAAGCAACAGTTTGACATTTTGTGAATATGCTTATTCACAGTTAGGGGAGAAGATTGATTTGTCTGTTAAATATGAAGCTGCAGCCAGCAGCCAGTTAGCTTACCTTAGAGTCAAGACCAGAAATAGCTACTGTAGTTCCAAAAAGGTAACAAAAGTACTTGAAAAAGTTCACTATTATTTTTATTATTGTAACGATTAAACAAAATCGAACATGTTAATTAGTAAACATTAGAGGTGCTGGAAGGTTGATTTTTGTTAACGCTGGACAGACCCAAGCTAGCTGTTTTCCCCTGTTTCCAGTCTTTATGCTAAGCTAAGCTAACCAGCTGTTGGCTCCAGCTACAGATAAACCGTAGAGACATGAGTGGTAAACAAATTAGTTGACATTTTGGTAAATACCCTTTTCCTTTTTAATGTTGAATAATGAGGAAAACAAAACAGTGACTGATAATGGGATATAGTTATTGGATACTTGAATTTCACTGATTATTTACATTACAAGTTGTTCTTTATTAACATTGAAAGTGAAATGTTGGTACCGAACTCTCACACTCTTTTTACTTGTGCTGTTGTCATTTGTTTTTTTTATTTTATTTGAGTTTGTCTTGTATATGTAACTTGCCTCCCTCTCTTTCTCTCTTGCTCCTCCTCCTCTTCCTCTGTCAGTTGGCTCCATAATGAGCTGCGTGTTGCCATGGTGGGTCACAATGTTGATCTGAGTTACACATACGACCATCTGGGAGAGGAGACTTCAGTACTGAAGGAGCTGGCTAACGGCACACACACCTTCTGCCAGGTAATGGACATACGTAGTCTGACTCGGAGGATATTTGGAGGGAACTTTGGTGCTGATTTATTAACTGATGTGACTTTGCTTTTTTGGCACCTCTTGGATGAATTTCTGGCAACTTCTACTTAAAATTTTCCTTTCCTTTCCCTGTCTGCAGGTCCTGTCAGCTGCTAAGCGTCCGGTAGTGGTTGTGGGCAGCAGCGCCCTGCAGAGAGAAGATGGAGCTGCCATTTTGAGCGCCGTCTCCACCATCGCTCAGAATGCCAGAACCAGCAGTGGAGTGGAAGAGGGGTGGAAAGTCCTCAACGTCCTGCACAGGTACAACTTGGCAATGCTCATGAGTATGGACTCTGTTAGTGAGGTTAAAGTAGGTGCTTCCTGCTCATAATTTGTGTGTGTGTGTGAGAGCAGAGTGGCCAGTCAGGTGGCTGCGTTGGACCTAGGCTACAAGGCTGGTGTGGACGCCATCAGGAACAATCCACCCAAAGTCCTGTTGCTGCTAGGAGCTGATGCCGGCTGCATCACCAGAGCCGACCTGCCTAAAGACAGCCTCATCATCTACCAGGGTACGTACACACACACACACACACACACACACACATACACATTCAGTGGTAACCATGAGAGTGAAAGTAAAAAAACAATGTTACTCATTTCTGAAAATATATATTTTTTTTTAAAAACCTCCAGGTCACCATGGTGACGTAGGAGCACCAATGGCAGACATCGTGCTACCTAGTGCTGCATACACAGAGAAAAACGGCACCTATGTCAACACTGAAGGCAGGAGCCAACACACCCGGCTGGCTGTCACCGCTCCTGGATTGGCCAGAGAGGACTGGAAGATCATCAGGGCCTTATCTGAAGTAAGCAGAAAGTCACTAACACAGCACACGCTGATGTTCGTAGTAGTTAACATTTAATTTGACCAAAAGCACAGTCATTAAAAGTAACGTCTTTGTGTGTTTTGCAGCTGGCTGGTGTGACGCTGCCCTACGACTCTCTGGAAGAGGTCCGATCCAGACTAGCCGAGGTCTCTCCTAATCTGGTCCGTTATGACGATGTAGAGGAGGCAAACTACTTCAAACAGGCTAACGAACTTGCCAAGGTACACACACACACACAGCCATAGAGTCAGAATTTGTAGTCATACAGACCATAATGCCGCCACATTTAATTTCTGTATCTTTCATGTTTATTTGCAGTATCATCCTAAGGGGGTTTGCAGTCTATGTTCAGTTAATAGACAAATGATAGACAGTAAAGCAGTGAAGCATGAGATGAGACTTCAACATACATCCATCCATTATCTGAGAAGTCAAAAGTTAAAATCCACATCGAAACACGTTTTCTACAGTTGTGGTTCTTTGTAGATATGTTGATGCTGGAGCTTCAATCTATCTGTGTTTCATCACTTTGTTCTTTGCAGGCTGTGAACCAGGACCTCATAGCAGCTCCTCTGGTACCACCTCAACTTACAGCAAAGGACTTCTACATGACCGGTAAGTGTGTGTGTTTTTGTTTTTTTGTTTTTTTTTAAATAGGGCAAAAATAACAAAATATAAAAATGTAAAATAATCTTCCTATACCCCCTCCCTTTGTGCTCAGACTCTATCAGCAGGGCCTCCCAGACAATGGCCAAATGCGTCAAAGCCGTGACAGAAGGAGCGGCCGCTATCGATGAGCCGTCAGTTTGCTGAATACCCAATAACACCCACACACAGTACAACAATAAACTCTCTCCCCTGCTGAAGCGACACACACTTCTCCAAACAAACTCAGCGTCGCTCCTTAATTTTAAAGTTGTCCTTGATACTTGTTGTATACAGTTAAATCGTTTTCACTCCTGAGAACGATCTTTGTTGAATAAATCTGAGAAACTTATGAAAATATGAATAAAATCTTACGAATGTCTTTACTCCAGTTTCAGAGGTTGTCATTTATTGCATTTTTAGTTATCATTCCTTCACCAATTTTGCCGATGTACTTAGGCTTCAAGACTTAAAAAGAAAACATTTGTTTTGTGAATCATCCTTTGTTTTTAACTTTACTGAACAAATCATAAAGCAAAAAGCTAATTACTAGTACCTTGCTTTCACCTTAAAGAAAACTACATTATTACGCTACTATTACTGGAGTGAGTTCAGTGCTAGTGATGTTGGTTCTGTTGCATCATGGCCAGCAGGTCAAAAAGAAAACTTAAAAACAGGAGAGTGACACCAACAGTCATATATCTGTCTGCTTTGCAAAACAAAATACTTTAATAAAATGTACTTGAGAGGCAGAGCAGTTGATACCAACCTGTTCATTAAGGTTGCATGCCAAATTCAAGTTGTAATAGTAGTGAAGTATAACTTCTTTTTTTGTATCTTTAACTTCTGCCCCTTCAACAGAAAACTTGAACTCAAACATTAAATCGTCAGGTTTTTGAACTTTCCAGTGAGCATTTGTCGAATGCTCCAATGAAATATTGTCAAGTCTGGCTTACTGCACAGGCCTGCTGTCATGCAGAAGGCCTGAAAGAAGGCAGGCTTTGCAGAATTCAGAGGTCAGGTCAAGGCCACTGCATCAAGTGAGTAAAGACAAGAATGACCTGCCTTGCTTTGGACTGTCTTTGTTGTAGAGCTTTACAGTACATTTCCAAGTTTCACTGACGAGTTGGCTGACAGGACGAATCCCCATCATTCACACAAATTGAGTTACATGAGAAGATCGATACCGCTCTGTCTGTTTAATATAAAGCTACAGCGAGCAGACAGTTAGCTTAGCTTAGCTTAGCTTAGCATAAAGACTGGAAACAGGGGGAAACAGCTAGCCTGGCTCTGTCCAAAAGTTAAACAAAATCCACCTGAAGCTCATTAAAGGTGGGGTATGGGGTAACACCATTGGGTTTTTTTCAGCACACACACTGAGCGGACAGCTAGCGGTTCGTGAGGAGATTTTTGCTGAATTTGACAAAAAGACGTGTCTTGGATTAGAATCACATACCCCACCTTTAATAAACATGTTATATCTTTGTTTGTCTGTACTAAAACTGAAGTGTAAAAAGGGCAATTCACAGTTTTATTCGGGGTTATGTGCAGGATTAATTCTTGGCTGGGCACAGTGACTTCCTGGTGTCACTGTGAGTGGATTCTCAAGGAAGTCACTATGGCCAGATTTTATTACCTTTGGACAGAGCCAGATTAGATGTTTTACCCTGTTTCAAGTCTTTAAGGCTAAGCTAAGCTAACAGCTCTTGGCTCTAGCTTCATAATGAACAGATAGAAATGAGAGTGGTATCAAACTTCTCTTCTGACTCTCTGCAAGAAAGTGAATAGACGTATTTCCCAAAATGTAGAATGAGTGCTTTAAACTTAAAACTACTTCAACCCTTTGTGGAATGATTGTAAGTCATTGAAAGTCCCTAGAAATTGTGTTTATACGTGTCCTGAATAGATCCAGAATGGGATACTGGTGTCTGGAGTTGGACACAGCTCCTCCAGACAAATGGCTCTTGTCATATAGTGTTCTCTAAGAGAGAGAGAGAGCTCTTATAACCAAACAGAAGCAGAGAGGCACACACACACAGAAAAAGAGAGAAGACAGCCCCATCTCTTCATTCCCTGTCTGTTCAGAGACTGAACACAGTGAGTTCATTATTTTTCTCTTCTCCATATCTGGAATTTATTTCTACTTAAAGCTCAGTATTATCGCAACCTATAGTGTAATAGTACCACTTAGTTTGATACTTATGTACTGCTCCATGTACATTTGTATTTTTACATGTAGATATTGTTACATAAAGTTTGTGTTGCTCTTTTGTTTTGCAAGGCTGCTTGTAGTTTTGTAGTTCTACTTTTAGTTCTGTATTGTGACATAGAGTTGCCTCCTCTTTCTCTGCAGGGTTTTCATGCAGGTACAGACAGCAGGACAGACAGTGGACTAATATTGGACCTGACAGGAAAATGGTTCCAGTTAAACTCCTCATCCTGGGAGCTCAGAACACTGGAAAAACAGGTAGATTACAGACAACAGACAGAAACATGCAGAAAAACACAGGTAGGCAAGAAGGTGGAGAAACAGGATGGGAATGTGTGGCTAATGTACCAGTAGCATAGGTTGGACATACTGCCACTGTGTTAATGAAGTAAAAAATATAGTTTCAGCAAATAAAAGAGGTTAAGTTTATGGTTCAGTTTTGGTCACGGTTTAAGAGGTTTTCCTAAATATGGAAATCTTACACAGGTCTAAAGTTGACCCCTCATCCTGAGCATTGAAGTGTAAATGTATCCAGCCTCTGTGACCTCCGCTGCTAAGATTTAATGCCAAACTACTGCTTGTCTCCATATGTCTTTTCTCAAATCTTTGTGTGGTGGGGAAATAGATCAGTATGAGAAAATGCTTTTTTGGGAAATGGACTTCTCACACTTTTCATTACAGATTGTTGTGCTCATTTTGCATCATTTAAAATAAAAGCAGTGTGATGGAAGTGACTCATTAGGTTGTTTTTCTACCATAAAGTGAAAGAACAAATAAACTAAAGGTAACAACAGGACCTCTAACAAAAAAGCAAAGCCTTAATGATTATATACTGTAGATTACTATTATATTGCATAGACTATTTTCATTTAAATGTTGCCAATATATGGGACTGTTTGTTCAAGCCACCTACACTACTAAATAACCTTTTAATGTGTCCTGCCAAAAGGAAATACAGTGAGCCCTCGAACACTAGACACAGACGTCAAACAAACATGAACCCACCCAGACTCCTTCCACCCAAACACAGAGAAAGCACTTCTGCATTTGTTTAAACAAATTACTAAGAGGATAATTCTCAAAGCGACGGTGACATAACATAACACATGAACATACAGTAGGCTGCAGATCAGATGCAATAATGTGTAAATCAAACTTCATGTGTGAATGCACAGTATGCAAGAGAATTAGCATTAGTTAGTTAGCATCTGTTGTGCTTCTGGCAGTTCACTCTCTGGTGTCTGGTTTGTGTCTCCAGCACTGTGTGTTCGTTTCATAACCAAGCGCTTCATTGGTGAATACGACCATAAAAAGGGTAAGACTTCAATAAATATTTATTACAAAGAAATAATTGGACCATGCATTACTTACCTGCATCCTTCACTGACAGTATACAAAGTGCATGTGTCTGTGTTTTACTACAGAGGTGACCTACAGATGCAGTCGGGTGGTGGACCAGGAAGCTGTTGATCTGGAGATTTTGGACATAGCTTGTAAGGTACAAGTTGGTGTCTAATTATTTATTTTTACACAAAAAATATTTACTGGCAATAAAAGTTTGTCTATTTAGCCACAACCAACCCTCAACCTTTACCAAATCGTTTTAGCTACCTAATCTTAAAACCAAAGTGTGTATCACCCTAAAATACATTTTGAGAAATAGGCTTGTATAGTGTACAGACATGAGTATTGATTTTCTCATCAAATTCTCAGCAAGTAGGTGAAGAAGACTATTTTCCAAAATGTCAAACTAATCTTATGAGGTTTTGATGAGTGTTTTGACATTAATCAGTGTTCCCCACATGGTAGCTTTATATTACATGACATTATCTCCTCCAGGAGAGCTCTGTGGCTTCTCTGGAGTCTTCCATCCGCTGGGCAGACGGTTTCCTGCTGCTCTACTCCATCACACAACGCCTCAGCTTCCTGGAGGTCCCTCGACTCAAGAAACTCATCGACCAAACCAAACAGAGTCTAGGTAGGGAACTAACGTCCTCACTATCGGAGGAACTGAATCCTCTGACTGTGACTTCAAATAGTGTATCAGGACAACATGTTGAGTGTCATTTTTTTTACCACCACTTACCACTAGGAGTCCCCAAAGTCAAAAGTTAAAGGCAAATCCTACGCAGAGGCTTTAATGTCACTAATTTGACGGTATAAATGTAAAGTCTGCATGTGTGAAAACATGTCTTTTGCAAGTTTTGCCAGGAGCTCTCCTTTTCTCTAATGTCTTTCCACAGAAAATAAAATGTCAGCAACACCAGTAACTACTGTATATTTGTGTAATGCTCTGTGTAAAGATGTCTTAGAGACAATAACTAACATACCAGCTGTTGAAGCAGTATAATCTCAGTATGTTCACTATGTTTGCTCTTAAAGTCCAGTGAGTCTCTGTTCTAACTCACACTGTCACATTTACACACACACACACACACACACACACACAGTGAAATAAAGTGATAATAAACCAGCAGGATGATGCTATGGCATGCAGAGTTGGGAGTTTGTGTTGTTACCTACTGAGCACACGATGCCAAATATGGTATGTGTGTAAGTCTGCTTCATTTGTGTATGTGTGTGTGTGTGTGCGTGTGTGTGTGTGCGTGTGCGTGTCAGTTGTTCCCACAGTGCTGGTAGCCAATAAGGCAGATTTGGAAATCGGCAGGGAGGTGACAACAGAGGAAGGACAGAGACTAGCCAAGGATTTAAGGTTTGTGTGTATTTGCAATTTTGTCTTAAATTTGAAACTGTACTTCATAATCAGTGTTTTCCTCCTGTTTGTTTTGTTAATTTTTAATGGGAAATTTGAGATGAGTGTCTCTTTATATTGCTACCAAATATCTTCAAACTACTGAATGTTGATATGAATTACATAGCGTGTGTTGTTACTGTTATTTTGATGCAAATAATACGATGAGAAGAAGAAGATGGCAATGTTATGGACTAAATGTGCATCTAATTATCTTCTGCTTAGTCTGGAGTGACGTATAAAATCTATATAAAGTTTCATTTGTGAAAGTTTTTTGCCATTAAACAGCACAGGCCTAATTTAGTCAGCAGGTACATTCAGTTTGTGTGTGTGTGTGTGTGTGTGTAGTTGTGGTTTCAGGGAGCTGTCGGTGGCAGAAGCTGTTTTGGCTGTGGAAGCAGCAGTGTTTCAGATCATCAGGTTTGGTTCAGCTGTGTTATAACTTCACACAGTTTGCAGTATTTATAGTATTTATAGGAAAACCATCCAACCAATATTCACTTGTTGAGGCTGGATGTAAGGTTTTGCTCCTGGTCAAATTATTCTTTAAACGACCGGAACACAGACACCAAATCTGATGTAGGCTGCATGCTAACACTCTGTACCACACTAATTTAAGCAAGTTTTGAGGGTTCATACTGGAAATGTAACATAATTAAGTATACTCAAAACAGTCTGTATGCATACTAGAAAACGCTTGATCTTTGAGTGTGCTGTTGATGGACACTGTTCTCCCACAATGCAATGTGCAAAGGAAATTAGGGAGCTTTTCACAGCTGGAAAAATTACAATAAATTGAGGATGGTGATGAGGCAGCTCCCAAAAGATCGTGGAAAACAAAAAAATAAAAATCTTCAGGAAGACATTTTGTTTTCTTTAGTTTTGTTTAATTGGCAAATCAAGTTAGAGTTTGACTGACATCTGACCGCTCATGTATTGTATAATTTCCTGTTAGAATAAAACTCTAAAATATGTTGATTTCTTGTATACTAACTACAAAAACAGTAAAAGATTAGTATATAGATATTGGTGGTGATGTTTTGTGTCTTTGTGTCTGACAGGCTGGTGCTGGATCAGCAGCGCCCTCTGCCTGACCGTCGCTCCTACATGCTGACTGTTCGCCATGCTCTGACCAAGAAACTGACCCGATCTAAGACCATGCAGTGGTGACTGCAGCAAACAGTCAATTCACCAGTTATTACAGTGGGACAACTGTGTGTGTTGTCTGTTCTCATTACGCTGCAGTTTTACTTCCGGACTGATTTTACGATATCAGCACTATAGTACTGAAACATAAAGATGTGTTGAATCCACTTATCACTCAGTATGTATGGAGGAGACTTTTTGAACTCCAGGTCTGAGAGTGTTCAAGGCATCTACTGTATGTGGGGACCAGTTTTAGTGTTTTAATGCAACAGTGATTTGGTTTTCTAGCTTAAGCCTGCAGCTTCTGGCTTTCTGGAGTGATGGTTGTTGAGGCCAAGGTTTCACAAAAAACTGTGCAGGAAAAGATGACCAAATCTTTGCAAATCACTGCAGATTAAAAAAATTAAGTAGACTTTTGGGTGCTAGTTTGCCTGCCTTAGAGAGTTTTGGCTAAACTGGTCGAACATACAAACTCTGGGAACAAGAGCACATAGGTTTGCACAAAAGTTTGCAGTTTTACTGCACAATTCCAGCTCAGCCTGACGTAATCTGGAAAAGAGGATGGATCCGGATGAATACAACATTAGAAGGAGAAATAATGTATGTAGTTGAGTTGGGGTGAATAATGAGTAATCACATCTGCGCCTTCCATCCCCTTTAAAAGCAGCAGACAGTTTAATGGGCCTGGATGAGAGTCCAGGGCTGTAAATCAGAGGAGAAAACTGCTTTTTTTCTGGGAAGTGCAAATATACAGTGGCTCACATACACTTTCAAGGACAGATGAAGTCCCTTTTTAAATTGGTACACCATTATTTTAGAAACAATAATATCTGTGCAGTTAGGGTAGAAACACAGTACTTGAAGCACATATAAAATAATATAAAATATGCATTTAGGTTTATTTACTGTACATGTCAGCATGTGCACAATAATTCCACTACAGCAAAAGCAATAGTCTGTTTAAGCCATATACATTGTATAAACTGAGAGCCCTGCTACAGGATTTTGTGTCCTAGTTTGTTATTTGTTCCATTCTCCAGTAGAGGGCGGTACAGTCATTTAATTTAGTGCAGACTCACTACAATCCCACAGTATGTCACACTATTAGGCCAAAAGTGTATGAATACCCGTGTAAAATTTGGTGTGGAAGAAGTTGGCTAGCCATGCACAGAGCCCTTATGGCCCAACATAGTGAGATCCAAAATCTTGTGGAAAGCCTTCCCAGAAGAGTGGAGGCTGCAGATTAATGCCCATGGTTTTGGAATAAAATGATTAAGAATCACATGTGGGTGTAATGTTCAAGTGTCTACATACTTTTGGCCAGGCTGTCAAAGTTCATTCAGTCCATCAGTTTGTGAGTAAAACAGTTCAACTTGCCCTTGTTGTAGGAGTGTGTAGATGATGTAACAGTGAGTAAAGAATGAGGCTGGCTTTGATTACAGTCTTGGCGTTATTCGACTCAGTCTCTGTATTCCTTTCCATGTATCTCTCTCTCCTCATTGCTCACTCTGAACTTCTGAACTTTATGATCGGCGAGAGACATCTGAAAAAAGAGAGACAGGAAAAAGCAACTCAGCGAACTGCAGAAAATAAGACAGACTGTAAGAGGGAAGGAAAACGTTGGGCTTCTTTGGCATCTTATTTGTTTGTAAGGAGCAGAGAAAGGAAAGAAGAGCTGTTCAGTTGCAGCCACACTATGTCTGACTACACTGTTTATACACACTGCTGTATCTCCAGCTACTCGTAAAGTACAGGAAGTACAGGAAAATTGACCGTGTGCTTGCTCTCCATCCCACCACTCTGTCCACCCCATGATCATTTTATACATCAACTACTCCACCCAACTACCACCAAGCAACCAACCACAGAACCCTACTGGGCTTGTACAAATGCAGAGGATGAAAATGTGCAGATAGTTTTCTGATTCTGGTTTTAAAGTTACAATCCTTAAGATTTTCATTATATCACCACAAGGCCTTCTTTATTTAAAAAATGTGATGTGATGAATCCTCGATTTGTTTGGCTGCACTGTAAACAGAGACATGAGTCTCTCTTCTTCTGTTGCAATTTCTGAAAGAGTAGCCGCTCAAGGCGTGTTTGTTGCCCCCTGTGCTCGATACACATGTCATTTTGAGCTGAACTATGGGACCTCTAATATTAAAACACACCTGCTGTTATCACCAGTCACTACAGGTGTCGCCAAATTAACCATGACTGAAATCTTAGGATTATGAAGTAAAATCTTAGTATTTGCCAGGTAAGAACAATGAAAAAATGGAGATATTGCTTAAATTAAAATATTTTCTACAGGTCCTCCAAATTATGCAGCAAAATTCATGTTTGTAATTGCACTCCAAAACTGTTACAAATCACTGGAGCAAAAATTAAACGGTTTTCTGATCTGGTACTGTAATGGTTAAGGTTTGATTAGGTTTAGGCACAAAAACTATTTGGTAAAGGTTAGGGAAAAATCCGCTAGAGGTCTTTGTCACTTGAACATGAACATATGTTGTTATTGGGCATTTGCTGAAACAACGCTGATGTTTCTCTAGTTTTTATTATAGTGGATTGTTGTTGTGCACATTTGCATTACACAAGATATTACAGTAAAACTGTAAATCAAATTTGGGTGTTGGCATTTATTCTTGATCTTGAAAACAGCAGTTTGACAAAATAATATTGACTCAAGGTCCTCTTACTAGCTTTTTCCAGAGGTCTTCGAAGACCTGAGATTCAGTTGAAAGTTCCAGCAAAAGCGAGTAAGTGTTTAGTAGTTTGAGTTGCGATTATTTTGTCAAATTGTGTATCAATTGGTTTATAAAAAAACTTTATATGCTGGTTTATTTAGCTATTTCTCTGTATACCTCAAACCTAATGGCACTATTGGTTTTATTTCAGGTGAGGCGATAAGTTGGATGATGGTGGCTGCTTGGAACCCCAAAAAGCCTTGTGCCGGCCCTGACCGCTAGTTTAATCTTAACAGACGGCTTGCAAATAGAAGTCATTAATATCAAAGTATGAATTTATATTCACCAACATGAGTGTGTGCTACAGTGAATACACTCAGGCCTCTTAACAGGGTCATCAGAGGAGAGATTATGTGAGGACTAATTGTAATTGTCTGGTAGTGATAGTGAGGTGGAATGTGAACCCATCATTTACTCACACAGACACACATAAGTTGTGTGTTCTTGATGTTATTTGTGGCCAACAAACCTGAGTAGATTGGAGAGACAGACGGAAGAGCAGGATGACAACAGTGAATGTGTGGAGGGGTTATGACATCACAGCGGTCACCAAGGAGACGGAAGGTCAAAACCTCGGTCACCTCTCTCACCGCTCAGAATAGAAGATGAGTCATACCTGCATCATTACACCAACAGCCAATCAGAGAGCTGGCTGTCACAACCTGCATCAACAGATGACCAACCAATCACAGAGCTATTGCATTCAAACAGACAAAAACTCAAGCTTTGGGATTCTTGTAAGTTTGTACAAATCTGATTTATTTTAAATAAATACATGAATCAAATGTATTTCTCTAATCCTGACTGACTTATTTGGAATTGGCAGTTTATATGCAAAGTAAAGTTAATAGTTATTTACCTTGTAACAATATATGAATGTTAAATCTTACTCTGCATCCTGGACTGTGTGTTGTGTCCAGGAGGAGGTTGACACTTACTTTCCATAAAAGCTGACTGCTGTTGAGCTCTGCTGATCAGTGCCAGTTTTGAATTGAGTTTCTCCTACCTTGCAGGCAGCCATTTGTTTCCATTCGAGTTGATTTCATGCAAAAGAGACATGAATACAAACCAATGGCTGCGTACAACACTATTCAACAATCACTCATCAAAAACTTAAAAAAGGATTAGCAATAATTGAAAGTGTACATGCATTGTAGTAGATTTTCAGGTATGGTCCTTTAAGTTATAATCATTACAGCTGCATCTTTCAATATTTGTATATTAACAAAGGGTGAAATGTATAAGTGTAATGTGAAAGGAGTTGCTCATAGTAAAAAACCCAGAGACCCGACACTGCAGTTCCCCTCAGCTCCATGGAACGTTTTGGTACCTCGTTTCCAGCAGCAGGCAGCTGTTTTCAGTAGAAAAGCCATTATACGCTACCTGCCCAGCACCAAACAGCAGATGGACAAAGTTAGCGACTAACTGGTGAACATAGTGGAGCATTTAGCAGCTAAGGAGCCAGATATTTGCCTCAGGAGTTGGGGGAGTCCAAAACAGAGCTAAAAGGATAGTGAATATTTGACGTACATTTGCCAGGTGCCCAGAAACACGACTCTAAATGAATGCTAATGTTGCCCTATGTCTGCTGAATAGGCAACTGTTTGCTAAAACGTTCACCATACCAACTTTGGTGGTGATAGTATGTCAATGTTATGTTTACAGGTTGTTTCTGCTGCACCCAAGTGGCCAAAAACAAAATCAATTAATGGCACTATAAGATCCATCTTCTATAAATCTTTTTGAATGTTTTGAAATGTGCTTTGTTTACATTGGTTTACTGATTCCTCTTTAAGTGGCTCATTACTGCCTCCAACTGTTGACATGCATTAATGCCCTCTGCACTTGGCAGAAATGTGTATCACGCCACCCCTGTACTTGTGCTGGTAAAACATCAACACATTGCTCCACAGTGCCACCAGCGGTCAAAAACTCCACAGGGTACATTTCAATCTGAATCCGGATTAGTTTAGGTTTAGGAGAGTATTACTGTAGTCAATGGAAGGTCACCAGAGTTATTCAACACCAATGTGTGTGAGAGAAAAACAGAGACACCCTGTCCCTTGGGGTGGGACACCTCCGTAAACTGATATCTGGAAGGAGAAAGGAGACAGAGAAAAGAGGACAGGTGGAAGCAGAGAGAGGAGGAATGAGCGATAAGAATGAGAAGAAGTGAGGCAGAAAGAGGTTGTAGAGTAACATGAGATCATTACATAACTATTGTTTGAATAGAATATAAAACATGCACACAAATACCTGACGGTAATCATTGTAGTCCTGTATGACAAAGGGATTCTGTCTCTTAACCTCTACCACATCCTCTGCAACGACCTTGATATGAACAATACATTCAGGGGTAAATCCATGAAAATATTAAGTAGCTTGTGATTCCAATCTGGGCCCAGTTCAAGTCATGTGACTCGAGTCCTCACCTCTGAGTAAAATATGAATGCTGAAGGACCCAGAACTGAGTCATGCAGTACTCCACTTGCAATCTTACTTTTTACAACTTGGATTGAAATAAAGTCCTGAACTGATAGACGATAGAAATGTCTACAGCCACACTAGCACCTCTGTAAGGCTGCACTTGGGCACAGCATTACTTTGAGGTAAATGCTAACATCAGCATGCTAACATACTCACAGTGACAATACTAACATGCTGAGGTTTAGCAGCTGTAATGTTTCCCATGTTCTTTATCTTTGTTTAGCCTGTTAGCATGCTAACATTTTTTAAATAGCATTAAACACATTTACAGCAGAGACTGATGGGAATGTCATTAGCTTTGTAGGTAGGCTATTTGGTAGGTATTTAGCACCATCATAAGGTCCAAATTTTAATTTAACGCTAGATGAAAAGTTGAGGGATTTACAATTCATCCTGAGGGGGACATGAACATGTGTGCAAAATTGAATCGCAATCCATCCAATAGTTGTTGAGACATTTCACTCAAAACCACTCATTTCAACCTCATGGTGGCGGTAGAGGAAAAGTCAGGGGATCACTAAAGTCATTAGGATTTATACTCCTGGAACTATGAATGTCTGTACAAGGTTTTGTGCCAATCCATCCAGTAGATGTTTCACTGAATAAGTTAAAACATTGACCTCATGGTGGCGCTAGATGAAAAGTCAGAATATCACGTCATTAGAATTCAACCTCTGGGCACCGTAAATGTCTGTACCAAATTTCACAGCAAATGAATAACACTTAGAAATACCCTTCTTACAGGCCTCTTTCACTGAAATCTACCTAGATTACGTAACAGGTCAGAGCTGCAGTACACACTCATGCACCTCTAATACCTGCAACACAATGAACAGGGTTCCTCTCGCCACTCTGTGTTTCAATCTCTCTATCTCTTTGTCTCTGCCTCTCAGAGGAGAAACTATATGGGAATGAGACGGGTGAGCCTCAGCAATCATGGAAGAGAAATATCTATTTCATTCCCACTTTGCAGTGTGTGTGTGTGTGTGTGTGTGTGTGTGTGTGTGTGTGTGTGTGCGTGTGCGTGTGTGTTGTAGCTGCAGGCAGTATCTCGGGGTGTCAGAACAATCTCTTCACTCACCTGTCTTTTTCTGTTTTTCTTTCACACACAAACACACATTCTTCAGCATAAACCCGTATCACATTTTGTTAAATAGTAAATGCGGTCGGTGTTGCTCACGCTACATTTAAAATGTTTTACAGTCTAATTCTATAGATTGTCTTATTTCCATACTTTAATAAATGTATTAAAATGTCTCAAATCTATATACTATATGGGTAATATTACATCCCCTTCACTCTGCTAAAATCTCCAGTGCCTGCCAGTAGACCTTTTCATTGACATTTGGACTTGTCATAGCATGAAAATCCCAGGTGGAACTGATAACATTAACGAGGGCTCAGTTCCATGTAAGTGTCCCAGAAAGTCATGAAAAAGGTCTATAAAACAAATGAACCAAACATGGCCTCTTAAAGGCTCTGCGCTCACTTTTTCTCATTTATTATTAGACCTCTGCTCGGGTTTATTCTTATTAGTACTTGCTGTACTAATAAGAATGATAATGATAACTCTTCCCCCCAAGCTAACAGGAGAGTGAGGGAGATCTCTACATGCCCACACAGTCCTGACAGGACATCAAATCAGCCAAAATGATTTTAATCACCTGTGTGAGTGTGTCATGGGTGTGCAGGTCCTTTAATGCAACAATAACTCTCAAAATCCACACCTTAAAACTAATATGATGAAAATAAAACATACACCAGAAAAAGAACTGTTGATGTGAGAATGGTGAAATAATGTTTCATAATAATAAGTTGAATTTTCATTGTTTATTGTTTGTTTATATTATTCTGTATTTAGTAAAAGGATGTAGAACAGTGAAAATGTATGCTGTTACAAGTAATAGTCCTGCATTCAAGATTTTACTTAAGTAAAAGTACATAAGTATTATCAGCTACATGGACTTTTAGTACGAAAGGTAAAATTACTAAATATGCAAAATGGCCCCAATCAGTGTCATACTATTATTTATATTGTATTATTGGATTACAATTGTAATTGGTCGACATGCTGCATTTTTATCATCATCACGATCATATGTTTTGTATACACAATCTTAATTTGCAGAGTTACTATAGCTTTCAAATAATGTAGTGGAGTATAAAGCACAATATTTCCCCCTGAAATGTAGTGAAGTAGAAATAAAACTGTACTTAATTACATAGCCTACTTGTGTAAATGTAGCCTGCTCAGTGACTTTCCCCAACATATATAAACTTTTGTTGCAAAGATAAAATCAGTATCTTTAGGCTATATTTTGTGTTTTGGGCGTGCTCGTTATTTGACGCGACGGGGCGGGGCTCCACTGAATATTCATTAGGCGCGTGGGAGAGACGGCGCACGCGAGTAGAGGCTGAGCAGCACGCACACAGCTGGATGGATAGCAACGTCTCCGCCACAGCAGTAGAAGGATGTGAATTTCCGACATTTCTCAAGTTTGACACTAAAAGAAAGCAGCGGCGGGACTCAGCTCGACTAACCGGGTTTACATACAGGTGGTGCAAATAACGGCTGGATACTAACACAGCACGCGGCAGCCGTTTGAAAACAAACTGCTTCATTTTAATGAGTTGATTTTAAGATTAAGACAGATAGCTACTGCCCATCCGTCCAGTGAGCTGTAGACAGACACAGGCAGTCATGATGGAGTCTATCTTAGACAGTTTAACAGCAGAGAAACTCTATCCTTCCGGAGGGACCAACCTGTTGGACCTGGAGGAACTCAGTGACGGAGATTTCCTCACTAATGTGGTGAGCTCTCGCTCTTATGCATTTAAGTCTTTGACTTTTAGCCTGCCTCTCCTTAGCTTCTCTGTGAGTCCACAGCCCACATACTGACGAGTATAAACTGTCCAGTCCAGCTGTTTCTGTTCAGCTGGAAGTCAGCTGTCCCTTAAATCAAACTCACCTCTACTGCCTGTTCCGCCCGGAGCCGGACCTCAGGAGGGCGGTGTAGCTGTTAGATCCTGACTGACATCCGGGGCTCCTACCCTGCGTGCGTATGTGTGTGTTTTAATTGTGTAAACCAATATGTGAGTCTGGGAACACCGACACGGGCTGGCGAGTTACTGGTTAACTTGTGTGTGTGTGTGTGTGTGTGTGTGTGTGTGTGTGTTCAGCTGGCAGGTGTTGCAGTCCTCAGCAGCACACCTGATTATTAATGTGGAGCTGAGTGTGTGTGTGTGAGAGACCATTAATTGACCAGTGTACAGTAAATAAATACTGTATTGGTCTTCATTAGTTTTCAATTAACTCTTCTTCTGTTTGTCTTAATTAAACCTTAATTAGAATCAATGCATGTATCCCCCAAGTAGCTCATAAAATTATTAATGCCTTGATTACTGTAACTCAAGTCTTATTTTAAGTATGAGTCTTAATTAATATTATAACTTAAATGATTAGTCAATGAATTGATCAGTCGACTAACAGAAAATTAGTATATATTATAATAATTAATTCATTGTTTAAGTATTTTTTAAAACAAAAATGGCAAAACAAATTCACTTGTTGCACTTCCTAAAAGTGAAGATTTTCTGGTTTTCTTAGTATTCTGTGATAGCAAACTGAATATCTTTGGATTTTGGACTGTTGATCAGACAAAACAAGACCTTTTAAAATGCCTCCTTGGGCCCTGGGAACTTAATTTTATGCCTTAATTTACTCTAGTTACCCAATTGTTAAATTATATGTCTAACTTTGTGTTAACTCTTGTTGATTTCTATCAACTCTCTCAATATAAAGTGTCTCCCAGACAGTTATGCACTGTCAAATTGCAGTTATGCGTGCCATATCTGCTGTGGACACCTTCATTTAATTAAACCAGCTCAGTGCTGCTGCAAAAGAGTTGACATAATAGAGATGCAGGGTGCACACAAAGTTCAGACCGCTGCATGAAAAATCAGTTGGACAGTTAAATCTCTCTCCTCTCTACATCACTGAGCCCCCTTTAAAACCACCTGTTGTCACCAACCCTGTCTCCATATCCTCATCCAAAAACATCAGGTTACCGGGGCAACAGCTCTACGTATAATCCCCCGTAGCACCTGAGACGTTGCGTCTTTAATTTCAGCAGAGGAAGACCTGTGGCTGTAATAAACAACAGGATGTGGTAGAGCTTAATCCTGCTTGTTTATCTGTACGATAATCGCTATGTTGGTTGGAGAAGCAAAAGTGGTGCGACAGGAAACACGTATTTGTTTATATCAGAAAAAATACAAAATTACAGATCTTTATGGGGATTTGTCACATTATTCCAAGCTGTTGTTTCATGCCCAGTAGTGACTGTACTGCTGCGTGTAAACGTAGTGAAATCAAATTGTGATGACAGGATTGGTACCAGCCCCTAATGTATGACAATGTATTCCTCCTCATCCCACCCCGTTTCCAAGTGTACTGCGGGTGTGCCGTGCACCTCCAGCCACAAAATGCCAAAAGTACACTGCCGTGCCCTCTGTGCACTGCCATGCTTGACCGAGCTTTGCACTCTTAATTCATGGAAACAGACTGAGGACCATTTCACTGCTGCACACTGAGAGTTTAATAATAGATATCACAATATCAGTGAATGTGTTAGCAGGAAGTAGAAATGAACTCTGTCTTTATTTCTGTTCCATCACTAGATGTCTCTTTTTCCACTCTCTCCCTCTAACCCTCCCTAGTTTCTTTTTTTAAACGGCGCAGATTTTTTAAGCAGACCTCTATTCTAGTCAATGAGTCAGCCGAGCAGTCTGCTTGTGGTTTATACCCCCCCGTCTCTGTTCTAAATAAAGTAGTCCACTCTGCTGTGAAGCCACTAGGCTGGGCTGTACCACTGAGGACATGGGAAAGGATGGCTGATTAGCTGTACTGCAGGATGGCACGCTTACACATACTTTAGTGCAGTGAATGGGCCAAATTTAAACCTCTCCTTAATCTATAATCTGCAGTTGTGTTGTATGGAGAGGTGCTGATGATAAATCACAGCATCCGAGACCTCCCTTTGTCACTGATGGACTTGAATTAAATCTGGGAACTAAAGAAAAGTCGTAATATTAACTTTGTCTTTATTTCCAATTTTGTGTTGGTGGTGTGGAGAAGGATGGAGAGTTAATTTGGTTTTCTGCGGCTCTCTGCCTCATCAGGGGACACTGGCTCATGATCTACTTTGAGTTTTTGTCTGCTGATGATATTAAAATTAAATCACTATCTTTCTATATGGCTAGCAACAGGATAATAATATAGAAAAAGCTAGTGTAGTTGTCAAAATAAGCCCTATGAACTCTTGACTGACATTTGCCAGATTTGTTTAATTTCTCTTTCACTCTTCACCTTTGTCCGTAGTGATGTCCGCAGGGATGCGTGTATGTTTCTGGTTTAAACTTGCAGTAACCTGCTTGTGTTTTGGTCTCCACCAATGCGCCTCAGCAGCTGCTAAACGCTCCAACGTTAGCTAGTTGCTAACTTTGTCTGTCTGCCATTTGTTGCTGGGAAAGTTTATCACAGCTTTTTCGCTGAAAACTGCCTACTGCGTCTAGAAATTACGGTAATGAGAGCGGTGAGAGTGAACCAAAACAGTTAAGTTGTGGGGCACAAAACCAAAACAAGGAGCTGAAAGACGCTATAAAGCTCCAAAGAGCTAAAAAGAACTGCAGAGTCCGTGTTGGCTCGTCACTACGAATGACTCTTTCACATTACATCCATTGTTAATATAAAAATATAGATTTAGCAGCTTTAATGTTGGGAGAAGAGTAGAATAGAGGAAATGTAAGTATGAATCTGGCACATGAGAGGAGAACACATTTCTGCCTATTCAGACAGTGCTACTGTACGTAAATGTGCAATTATTGATAAAATGTGCTATTTTGGGGAATGAAGACGAGTGCCAGTGTGGACAACAGTCACATAATGTCTTTGTTCCAAAGATGGTTAAAAAGTGAACGGACACACAGAGACATCAACTCATTGGTTTTTCATAACGTGTGCTCCGTGGTGCAGTACGGCTGGGATTCACACACTTCCTGCTCTGTTTTTTGTTTACCTCTTCCAGTACTGTGTGCCATCTTGATTGCCAGGAAGAAAGACTCAGTGTAGATAAGAAATAAGAGTTGGTATTACAGAGCTGATGGAGATTGCGTAGGAAAAAAACAAATGGCAGCAAATCATTTTTTCATAGCATTAACTACCTATCTCTGTATTTAAAAAAAGAATAGTTTGCAATCCAGCATTATGATATAAGTGTACTTTCGTACTTGTTTAAAATATTTTTTAATTCTGAAGATATTCTAGTAAACTTCACCTGATAAAAAAGCAGGATTGCGTCCCATTTTTATCATGGCATTTCTGTATCTCTCCAAGGAATCTTGCTCAAAGTTAACCTACGACTAAAATCCTCCAACCTCAAGATGCATTTAAGCTTCCTACGCACATGGAGTAGAGGGTGAATGACATCACTGACACTTTTTGTGCATAACAATTCCTATTATATACGACTATGCCTTGGCTACAGTTAGAATTGAACAGATGCCTTGAAGCCGATCAGTGACGATTACCACTACTGTTGGTCTGCTGTAATCATCCAGCTGCATCTGTGCATCATGTGCGCTGGACCATTTTACCACAAAATCAAGGATCACGCATGAATAACATAATTTACCACCTACTGGGAAGTCCTAACGGGTTAGAACAGCTCTGTATGCAGCTCTCCTAAATCCTGGAGGAGACATGAGTAGGGCTGCAGCTAACGATTATTTTCATGATCCATTAATCACTTCCCAATAATCAGTTTACTCTCACATCATACAAAAAAAGAAGCAAATTCTCACAATTTACACACTTACAATTGTTTGGCATTTTTGCTGGAAATGACTTAAACGAATGATGAAATATTAAATACAGGCCCGGAACTGGGATTTATTAAGGGTAAAGTCGTGCCAGACAAATGCAGGGGCAGATGCCATGGTAACCATGGTAACCTTCAACACACTACGTTGACATTTCATTAACTGTCTGTTACTTTGGAACACATCTGAGGGCCAATTTCAAAACATGTATGAATGGAACAAAAATACAGTCTACATACGATTGTGCAGCCGGGTAGATTGATCAGCAGTTATTTTGATAATCAATTAATCGTTTGTCACACAATAGCACCAAACATTCTCTGGTTCCAGCTTCTCAAATGTGAGGATTTTCTGCCTTTCTCTATTTTACATCATTGCAAATTGAATATATTTGGGGTTTGGACTGGACGAAACATTCAATTTGGGCTCTGTGAAACTGTGATTTAGCAAGATTTTGAAATTCTGACATTTAATTCAGCGATTAATGGAGAAAGTAACTGTCAGAAATATCAACAATGGAAATAATCATATTTTACAGCCCTCATTTTTGATATATTGTATAGATTTGGACCAGCGGACAAACACATACTTTTACACACACATGCACAAAGTTAGGTCAAGCAAGGACAGTGCGGTACTTGCAAGTTGTGAGTTCTATTTGATTCTTTTCTACTCTGTTCTAGTCTATGTTTGTACAAAAAACTAATCTAGAGAAAAAAAATCTCTGTAGATATTTGGACCACACAGACTTTCACTGATAAACACACACATACACACACTTTCTGTCTACCCATGTTATGTTTTTATCTACATTTATATTCGGTTCCTTCTGTTCAGTTCCTTCTATTCTACTCTATTCTATTCTACTCTCCATTCAGACCCTGTACTCCAGCTTTAAAAAGACGCACCCATCTCATTTGCATGCTCGCTGCCGATTGGCTGCTGAGCTTCCAGATGGAATGTGAGCAGGCATGCAGCAGTTAGTGTGTGTGTGTGTGTGTGTGTGTGAGTTTGACCGTATGTGAAGGAAAAATACTCTTCTGCTGTTTTACTGAGAACTATATCTGTAACCACCTCAGCTCCCTCCTCTCTCACCCTCAAATGTAGTTCGAGTGAAGCCAAACACAGCCAACCCACTGCAGCCACACATCACCACATGAAGCCAAATACAGTAGAGAACATTGCCATTTTCTTATCTGTGGCAGCCAGGATTATAGCATAATGACATGATGTTTTCAGGACTCATTTTACACTGCAAAAAAAATCTCCATCTTAACTAGTCATATTGTCTTTTATTTACTTCTTACGCGAATACTTTACATGCATTTTCCAATGCATACTGTAACATCATTTCAGATGATTAAGTTGCCGATTATTTTCTCAATTAATAGTTTTATCAATAAAATGTCAAATGCCCGTGATCATTTCCCACAGCCCAAGATGTCTTGTTTTGTTCGACCGGCCGTCCAAAACCCAAAGATATGCAGTTTACAATCATGTGTGATAAAGAAAAGAAGCTGGAACCAGCAACGTTTTGGCATTTCTGCTTGAAAAATTATGTTTCATCGATAATCAAAATATTTGCAGATTAATTTTCTGTTGATCGACTAATTGATCTACTAATCGTTGCAGCTCCACTCTGATAATTCATCCTGTAACATTTTAGATGACTGAATATTTGGCGATCTCATATGAAGCAATTGACTGTGACACAGTGAGTCTGCGTTGATTGATTGATTGATTGACTGCAAGAGAGTGGAATTAATGCAAAGCTAAACATAGGCTAAAACATGCAAACCACTTATGGTATGGTCTTTAAAGTGTAACTGATATTGATTTACAGAAAATTCCTGAAAAAAGGGAAACGGCATCAGGAACAAACTTATATCTCTTCACTGTAAGAAATGTTCCTTATTTAGAAAAAGTCTTGAGCAGAGTTTGGTATCAGAACCAGTTCTGAATTGGAACCCATTCCAAATGTATATGAATTGGGGGTTCATTAAGAAACGTTTTGCCTTTTGCTCCTGATTCCTGCAAAGTTTAGACCTGCTGCCATTATGATATGGAGAAAATGGAGCTCCTGCTAAAAATTGTGGCTAAGACAGTAGTGATGCAGCAAAGTGTAATCGCTGTGTGAAAACAATTTCATGCAGAGAGGACGTCTGTCTAACATGTCTCCGGGTGTGGTGATAGCACCTCAGAGTCAGCTAATGCTAGGACATCTATAGTAACAGTAATTTATGACAATCACTGTTTGTATATGGTAGCATAAATCTGCTGAAAATAGAAGTGGTTTTTGCTCTTAACATAAAGCATAATTAATTCAATCAGACAACAGTTAACATTAACATTTTTTCAGTGTAATTCCCTTTGGCCTGAACATGATGTTCTGAAGAGTTTATGATGGTTTCCACTGCAATATTCATGCCATAATGACATAAAATGTTTGGCCTGGCTCTCAGTCCAGTTTATCGCTGTGCTTTCCTTCATCGCTGTATCAGAGAAAGTAAATATTCTTCACGAGTCTTTGAGCACGTGATTCATTTGCTGTGTGATTGTGATGAAGGTGCAGGAGGCGGCTTGACTTACCAACAGACTACTACCCCACTGGGGTAAAGGGAATGACTACCACAGCTTGGCTCTAATCCTGACGACCCTCATGGCACCAAACTTCACATGCAGACCAACGTTTGGTCTTTTTCTGCCTATTTCACCTGAACCAGTCAGGCATCCAAATGAAAGGAGAGGCGAGAGATATGTTGAGACCCAACACTGTTAATTATAGGCGTAACAGAGTCGTGCTCTGCTTTTATAATTACTCCTCCTCTGTAGTTCCCAGCTCTTTCCCTGTGTGGTTTACATCTTGAGCCCCATCCCCCCTAATGATACACCACCACTGAAATAAGCTATAAAAACTGTCAACTGCTTTTTAACACTGTTTTCCTCCATAATGTGATTCTTTTCCCAGCAGAGAGGGTTCAGGTAATGAAAGGTCCAGACCACTGTTCACACTGACTGCAGCTGTTCCAGCAACTCTGGGCTCAGTAAGCTTCCTGTCCTAATAATAACAATAACAGCTTCCACTATATATTTATCTCTATGTTTAAAAGATGTGCTATAGAGTGGTTTACAAGACAAATAATGAAACAATTACAAAATGACAAATATTAGAAAATAGAATATTAGAAAAATGATGAATGTCAGATGGTGCAGGTGTGATGCAGGTTAGCGTCAGCACTGAATTCAACAAGGGAAAATGGTCCACTGAACGTTGACCTTTTCTCTGACCAATCCATCGGTAGAACTAACTCATCTTATTATCTGCACACATAATTAAGCTGAAATGTTCTTGTCTGCCTTTGTAAATGAACACTGCAGCTGCCACAGCAACAATTTGATGTTGTAAATTCATGTTAATGACTTTTTATAGACTAAATCAATTCTTCAGGGACTCCCCGTGGCTTAAGGGTAAAGACGCCAACCGGGACCGCAGCGTCCCCAGTTTGAATCTGAATGTCATTTCCCTTCTCTCTCCCCTCATTTTCATGTCATCTCTCTACTGTCAGAACTTCTTAATAAAGGCATAAAAATGCCTCAGTAATATGACAAAAAACAATCTATCAAATCCTTGATCATTTGCGTATTAAATACTTGAATGGGTTTACCAGGTGGTAAAGAATGTTTTTTATGTCTGTTGGTGCTTTTAATGTATTTCATGGTCTCTCAAGTTTTCCATACTGCATAAAGACAACAATTTATTTTTGAGAGCTCATTATTGCACAGGTTGTACATAGTGGTGTGACACACGAATTGACACAACTTCATTAATCATAAGTCATGAGGAATGTGGAGAGCCTCTTTTAATGATTACTTTTGGCTGCACCATGACAGCGCATGGTTTGATTTATGAAAACAGACTTATGAGAGATCCAAAAACAAATTGTAATGACATAAAAAACGTTTAACAGTGTTTAAATGGGAGACACACTACATCATCCATCCATCTCCTTGCAGAGCCATTTATCCCGTCTTTTATCCCATCTCCAGGTTGTGTGCCTTCAGGGTTTGGCCTCATGGATCAGTCTGAAAAGTAGCAGAATTACTAATTGACAGATTTATTTATAGTAAAGTGAAACAGGAGAGGGAGTGAGATATGAAAACAGTCTGTACATGTCCAGTGCTGAGAGGAGGAGGTCTTATCAGCCAGAATAGTTGAGGAAAAACAGCAACACTGCCATGGGTACATCATCATCATGCCAGGTGATGGATAAAAGAAAGATTAGCCTCAAACCGGGCTGTGCTAGTAGTAGGTGAGAGCTGTATCATAGGCTCCAGGTGTGTTGGAAGTGAGCAACACCCCAACTAAGGGTCACTACTGCTAAATATAAAACTATATCCAACTACTGCAGATTTAGTTAATATAAATTAAACGGCCTCTGCTAGAACTACAAGAGTTGGATTTTGTATGTAAAATGTCAGCACTGCTAGTAAAGAGCAACATAAAGGGTAACACTGTTGGTCTAATGCAGCTACTAGAGCTAATTTTAGATCATGCTTAATTGTTTCAATTATGGACCTTTCTCTGCTTCTTCTCCCTCCCTACATCATACCAATTTCACCCGCATTTCTCCATATGGGACATTTTTCACTGTTTATTTTTGACTAATAATTGTGACCTATATTCCCTAATGGAGCAGAGTTAAAGGGGCAGTGTCTGGGTCATTTAAAGGGATATTTTTCCAACACTTAGTGCAGCAGGAGAACAAGGCTGCTTTGTCAGTATTACTATTCCTTTTTATTAATGAATGAGTGAGTATTTACTTATGTGTGTAAGAGCAAGTGACTGCAGGATTACTGAGTGAATGCACACACGTTGTTGAGCATTGAGCAGTTTTATCCTGCTCTGTTGAACCTTAAGAGTTTGTTCAGATACAAATATCAATATGGTTCCTTGACTGACTGTGACATCACCTGATTGCTTCCTCTTTCTATTTTTGGCAAAAAGTGAACCACCTCTAGTTCTGCAGTCACGACCCTGCACCGACTAGGCGAGTATAAAATGAGACATAAATCACAGGTGACCAGAGTCCAGCAGCCTTGAGGGGGTTACAGTACATTTAATTTCATTGTGAGCTTTTTATTTAATTGGTAAATCACACATATTATACTTATATTCTTTAAACTAAAAACAATCTTAAGACGCTAACCTCTGCGACAAATACTTTGCGTTTCCTGTGACTGCCTCAAAATAAAAAGCCACCCCGTGTTTAGCCAGCTGAATCCTTTTTAACATTAGCAGCGGCAGAAGGAAATGTTGGATTTGCAGTAACGTGATACAGCTCTGATACAGCGTTAGGAGAGTGAACAGTGAGGCTGTTATCAATGAGATAAAATTAAAAACAGTAACGCTGGTTTACACACATGCTTCGTTTCCTGCCTCGTTAATCACTTGTGAAATTTGAAACATGTAAATGTAATGGGTTTTTGTGCTGTTATATGAGCATTTTCTTTCAAACTACACTGAAATATGTTGTGTTTCCTGTTACAAAATGTCCAGTGTGAAAAATGTCTTTTATGCCCCCAAATCCCAAACCTTCCTCCCAGCTCACTGTTGATATTTTCAAAAATCAACACAGTTCACAGTTGAGTTGGAAAACATCAGTTCTTCATGTGTTTTGTGTGTGTGTGTGTGTGTGTGTGTGTGAGTGAGCTTACTCCACATGGTTTCAAGACAGCTGCATGTGTCCCAAAGTTTCACCACAGACACACTTGACCTCCTAAACACAAAAACAGACACACTCTCTGAGATAATGAATGTGTGAAGGTGTGAATGTTACTTAAAGTTGACTTGTTTGAAGAGTGTTTAAAGAATATTGCAAAACTTATATCAATCAACAGTGATTTCCAGTATAGTCCTGTACAAACCTTCAACTGGGCCTGTTTACTCTCTTTCATCCCTACACCTCCCTTCCTCACCCTCACTTGACTGCATTTCAGCGCCAGTGATGGACACGACTACAAGCATTGAAGCTTTGATGTCTGCATGTAATTTGAAAGGTCCAATGAAGCCAAAGAAATAAAACACGCCTTTTTAGCAAGTCCAATCCTATTTGTTAATGCCTGGGTGCAAGTACTGCCTGACAGCCTTAATTCAGGGAAAGAAAATCCCCTTAAAAATGTTCAACTTTTTGGCTAGCTACAACCGGAGTGCGCACAAATTGCTGACTTTTACCTATCATAATAGAACTATGCACTAAAATGTTTTAAACCAAATTAAACCTAATTAAATATTATAGTGTTTTACAGTGTTTGTGGGAGGGAAAACCAAAATAATAAGCTGAAAGAGGCCAAAAAGCTCCATAGAGCTGAGGGGAATTGCAGAGTTGGTTCGTCAGTATGAGCAAGCCTTTCATTTCTCCATTGTTTATATTAAAGATTATTGAAGTTAGCTCTGTATTTATTATCCCAGTCATGTCTTTATTGTGGTTACTGGCCTGATTTAATCTGCTGTGACACTTCTGGCAGTTTGGGGAGAAGAGCTGAAGCTAATTTCCAAGAATAAAACATGCAAATCAATTTTTGTATTTTTTGTTAATTAAATCAAGTTATTTTAGTCACTGTCTGTCTGAGAAGCCTCCAAGCAGAGTTGACTTGTGTATTTGATTGGTTCCAACCAATCCATCTGTGTGTGTGTGTGTGTGTGTGTGTGTGTGTGTGTGTGTGTGTGTGTGTGTGTGTGTGTGTGTGTGTGTGTGTGCTTTTGTACTGCTTTGTGCATGTTTGCTCAAGACCAGGGTGACTCATATTGTGTGTGTGTGTGTGTGTGTGTGTGTGTGTGTGTGTGTGTGTGTGTGTGTGTGTGTGTGTGTGTGTGTGTGTGTGTGTAAACTAGGGAAATCAGAGCACCATGCTGTCCCAGGCTCCCAGAACATTGTCTCTCAGCTCAGTGACTCAGTCATCCAGACTGAGGATGAATCTATCACTAATGTTTCCCACTGACTGACTCTTCATGCCATCGACACAGTTTCTGACTCTGACAGATTAGAAACAATTATTCAATTATTCAATTATTCGCTTAGCTGATCGACAGAAAATTAATCTGCAACTATTTTGATAATCACTTGTCATTTTTCAAGCAAAAATGCCAACTATTTTCTTGTTCCAGCTTCTCCAGTGTGAAGATTTGCTGCTTTTCTTTGTTTAATATCATTGTAAACTGAATATTTTTGGATTTTGGACTGTCAGCTAATTGATGAATTGAGAAAATAATCATCAGATTAATCAATATTTAAAATTTGTCTCAGAGTATCTATTTCCAGGTCTGAAAAATTAATATAAGCAGTCATCAGTCTTGCAGAAACCTCAACGTTTCACTCGCATTCACAGATTATTTCCAAGAATGCTAACTGTTAGCATGCTATCTTAGCATTAATCTTAATGGACAGTTGATGGGAATACATTTATAAGTTTTAGTGCCCTGACACTCCGAGCCTGCTTTAAAGAACTGCATGGTGCCAACAAAGACCAACTGATCAAACACATTGCCCCACATTGCATGAAATCTCTTCATGTTGCCTCACATCTTCTTGCTGTATCATGTACCCCCGAAATGTCTGCTTTTTATGAGCGAAGACAAACAGCCCTATTTTCTCCCCCACAAAGGTGAACAAGTATGTTGTACAATATAGACTGTGTAAAGTATTACCAGCTATAACCAAAAATACCACAGTATATGACTTTATTTGGAGTGTTAACTGTCAAACTCTTCATGTTTTCCAGCCTTTTTCAGGTGACCAGATGGACGACTTCAGCAGTGAATTATTCAGCAGTTTCTTTGATGACCATCTATTAGAGCGGCCCCTTCTGGCAGACAGACCTTCACCTTTACACATGGACATGGACAGCAGCCCAGGTCAGTTCCTCTTTTATTATGAATCATTATGAGAGTATACATGCCACTTTCCTCACAGGAAACACTGTAAGAATTGTACAAAAAATCAATAGTCCCATTTAGATGACCTTCTCGTTTCCTCAAGCCTCCAGCAGTGCAGTAGCCAGTTGCTTCACTCCTCACCCAATGCATGGGTAGAAAAGACCTCTATCCCATTATTTGGTCTGATTCGAAAGCCAAAACTCTGCATGGAGACCAACTGTATCAGGTTGTAACTTCTCAACCACATCAACTCTGGCTCAGTCCTCCACAGAGAGGTCATTTCCACCATATTAGAGCCAGTTTCTGTTGCCAAAGTCTGTGATTTCCAAAACTCCTGCCTTTAAACCAGAAGGAAACACACAAAACTTCTACCCCTCACCTAGCAGGTGCTGGGTCTGTGAAGAGGAGGCACCAAGTTGTTGGTTCAGGCTACAACTGGCTGAGCTGTGCCAGAGCTGCACGAACGGGCCTTGGTATCCCTGCATCCCAGAGTTATTGTACTTCTTTCAGTCTGTTGAAGCTGTCAGAAGGATCAACTTGCAGCACTACTTATCACACCGTTATTCTCCAGCAGTGATACCACTCACACACCAGGTGCTAAATATCCTGCGAGCATTGTGGCTCTGTCCATAACAGTCCTGTCATGTCTGAATAAAGCCTTAAGGAACATTTACCTAACGGACACCTATGTCTGAACGACAAAAAGCCAGCACTTTAACAGATTGATGAAGACAGCAATGTTATGATTTGATGTCTGAAAAGGCTTTTGAATCTCACAGATATTCAAGCAGAGCACAGCTACTCTTTGAGTGAAGACTCCGCCCCCCAGAGCCCAGCCCTGTCAATCAAAATGGACCATGAATCTGGTAGGTCATCCTATTCATTAAAAGGCTTCACTAAATTTTATATTAATTTGTTCTTTGCTATTTTAGTTTATGCTGCCTGGAAACAAGCACAGCCAACCAAAACTCTGCTGCTGATGTTTAGTCTGGTTCTTTATCATACTGGCTGTCCCCTGTTATCTGGTTGGCTAAGTTTTCAGTCTGATATAATATTTAACATGCAGTCTGACCCTGTCTGCTGTCTGTCAAATAGTATACACTCTGATTGGCTGGATCCAATGTCTGTTATATAATATGTGTGATGATTGGCTTAATCTGTTGTCTATTATATTGGAAGTAAGAGGCAAGTGTCTACTGCAGTGTGATATAAAAATACTGGATATTTCAGATCCTGCTTTGCCTGTCTTTCTCTTTCTGACTCATCTTCTCCTCCTGTCTTCTTCTCTGTCTGTGTCTCTGCCTGTCTCCCACTATCTCTGTCTGTCTGTCTGCGTGATGTCTGTTCTCCGTTTGTCCCGGGGATCCTGCTGTCTGAGCAGCAGGATCCCAGTCTGAGCAGTTTTCCTCCAGCTAAGCCCTGCCCACCTAACACACACACACACAGTCACACACACACACAAATACAGACTCACACAACGCTATGACAAGCATATGGTTTTGAGTCTGCAGCTTTAGCCTAAGCCAGCGGAAACTCTCTTTCTCTCTTCTGTCAGGTTATCTCCCTCTCTCTCTCTCTCTCTCTCTCTCTCTCTCTCTCTCTCTCTCTCTCTCTCTCTCTCGCTCTTCTTCCTGTCTGCATCTCTCTCTCGAACTATCCTGTTTTCTATCTTTCTCTCCTTCTCTGTCTCCCTTAATCCAATTAAATCCACTTTATTGGTATGAATATCAGATTACCTGTATTGCCAAAATACCACCAAAAAAAAAAGTCTAGTTGACAATGAAAAACAAAAAAAATCTAGCTCACACAGGCTTGTGGGTTGTCAGGATGTGTATGTTTTCAGTGTAAGTAACTCCAGTCAATCCAAACCTAACATGTATGCTGTAGTTAGAATGTACATTTACACTGATGCCAAAGCAAACAGGATGTTATAAAAACTAAAATTACATATTAAACCATTAACCATCAACATAATATATTACAGAATAAAACAAAACCTTTAGATAGTTTTGATTTGAGGGTAGTTTATTTATATTTTTCTCATTCATTGCATCCGTCTATTAGGTAACTGTCATCTCAAGCTCACATATGGAACACACACACACAGAGACACAGAGAGAGAAACCCACATATCATGTATTTGAATCTATTCCTGCCTATTTTATATTGAACTCAATCCAAAATGCATTTTACAAACTACATTTGCTCCATAAAGCCTCACTATAAACTTTGGGATACTTACTTCAGTGTATCCACTGCACAAATGGACCATTTTTTTATACATATATATATATATATATATATATATATATATATATATATATATATATATATATATATATATATATATATATATATATATATAGCAAAGTTGTAAAGAGAAATAGTATATGTAGTGACTCAGTTTCCAGCAATATTGTTATTTGATTCTGTCGATAACCTTTTATAATTGCAGATTGATAAAAAGTTGTCTACTTGGCTGGAATATGAAGAGGTTTTAAGCAAGGTCTCCAGCGGGGTTGAACGTTCCTGCGATGTAATTATTATTACTTCCTGGGAAGATATCACGCTGTTCCCAGATTTCTCGCCATAAATGAAGTTTGATTTTAAACAAAAAACAGCAGATTCTTCCTCAAAGAATGGGGTTTATTCTCATTTTTTGATGTTATTCTTTTATATATGTTAGATTTTTGTGTTAATATTTTTTCTTGGTACAACAATTCAAGTATCTTTGAGATGGAAAAAAATACAGTGCCAACTCTAGGTGTGATCCTCTTTTTTCCAGAATATCTTCTTACCAGTTATAGTATGTCGGATAGTTACATGGCAATGACCATGCATGCAGTGGCAGTGAAGGATAAAATGTTTGCATGCTGCCATTTTGAAGGCAACTTTGTTTCATTACATGTACAATATATGATAGCACACAGGCACACAGGCTGAAAAGTCAGTAGGTTCTGGCAAGAATTGCCCATAAATACCAGGAGCTCAGTTCCTGGTACTCAACCCTAATCTCCAGTGAAGCATAGTGCATGCTTGTGAAGAACACTGGTTGAGGATTCTTGTGCATGCTGTACTTTGTGCCTTTTTAAAAGGCCTTCTCAGCATCCAGTGAGAGCACCACAACAGGAGCAGTTGTTTGTTTGTCTTCAAACAAGTCAGGTTAATTAACCACCTGGGGATGTCAGAAGTTGTTGACCTTTCAAAAAGTCAATTTGTTCTGAATGAAGGAATTTGTGGATCTCTTGGACAACAACATAGATAGCAATTTAAGGTAAGCAGTGGATGCTCCTATCACATACCGATTACAGTCAAATGTGGTTGATTTGACACCAGTCACTAAATGTTTTTACAGGAAACTGTCAGATAAGAGACACTGCAAAACCTGCCACTTTTGCCTCAGTACCTAAGTATAACCTACGTTACAGTATTTGAATGACTCTCAAGTCTCTTTTGGGAAGCCGAGCCCCCTTAAAGCATTAGACTAAGTTTGTAGGGGGTGGCAAAAATGTATAATTAATGATGGATTTTATTAATCATAACATTTGAATACTCCTACAGTAGTTGATATGACATTAAAATGAACTCAAACTGAAGCCCATGTGTCAACTCATGGCCAGATTAACCTGTTTGGGGGCCACCTGGGACAAAAAGTTGATGTTGGGCCCCTGTTGCCGCCACGTTCCCATCAAATATAGTGCACACAGCACACTATAGATAGCAGCTTCATTATATTTTGCACTGAGACCCAGAAACCTTTCTGTATGTCTGAAAGACAGTTTGTAGTAATTCGATGAAACACCACATTATTTAGGAAAATGCACCAATATAAACTAAAATAATAAAGGTATAGGTTGAGATTTTACCTCCACAAGACAAGGCCACAATATTACGTAATAATGCCGGACCTAGTTGATATTGTACTTTGGTATAAATTCCCCAACAAATTTGCAAGTAATCAGATTACCAAATAGTACCAGACACGCAGTGAACTTAGGGCTTTTGGGGCCCCTGGAAGTCTGGGCAGAGTATGAAGGTCATCTTCAGCCATTTTAAATATGTGTGCTTTATGGCATTCACCACGCAGATTTTAATATGATAATTAAGACTTGATAGCGAGTTTTGAACTTTCCTGTCCTTTCTCTTTCTCTCTCAGCCTGTGGTCTTAGTTCTTGGTGCTCTTATTCAGTATAAGACAAGCTGTGTGTTTTACTACAGCTCCTACTGCGCTGCTCCATCTATTGTTTTAATACTCCAGCTGCCCCACTGAGATCAAACACAGTCACCACCACTCCTCCGTTAACCCCCTGTGATGACTGCCAGGAGCCTTTGGTCATTAGCCATTGCTCTATGATAGGATTTCTTACCTGGGTTTACTAGCCACACAGGCAGACTTTCTTTCATTAACAGCATCCAAAGAGTTTCCATAAAGTGGTGAGCGAGAGGATCAGGTTTTACTTTATTACTTTCATCCACAGCATCTTTAACATTTACTTTACACTGGACAATACTACAAAAATACAAAACAATATGTCTAAAATGATGTTTAAACCTCCTGCACATACTTTTAGTGATACAGTATACACCAAGATGGATAACAGAAGAACTTTGTTGCTATGGTTGTTTTTTGTCAATTACGCCTTAATCAAGCCAATGTACAAATCAAAGCATTTCCTTCGAAGAACAAAAGCAGAAATAAAACAGTCCACAATCATGTACAACAGTTTTTAATCAAACTTCTCCCCAACAAAGGATGTGTCATTCTATCTTTGATGAAACTACTGAAGTTGCCACAAATACGACAACCTTCCTATGCATTGGCTACAGCTTCTGGTATTCATTAAAAATGGTGGTAGAGGGCTTCCAATCAAGCCCCAGCTTAACAAGGGCAGGAGGCTTAACGAGGCTCAGGAGCAGCAGGACCCGGCCTCATTAGGAGAGGCTTCTGAGGGTCTCACTTATCAAGAGGATGTAAGGAACAGGTCAAAGGTGGAGCCACCTCAAAACTGAATTCACATGGTACTTCTAATCTCTTTTAATATGCAGTCATGCATTTGGCTATTCAACGTTGTGGTCCAGAGCAAGATATCTTGACAACTGGTAGCCAGGTTGCTATGATAATATTTGATAATGGTAGTGACGTGTCTCTGCTACTTTTACTCATTAGCTTGCTTAAATCAAATGTGCACATTATTATTTTATCAGCTGCAGCTGTGTTTTCCATGCTACAGTATGGCACTGCTGTGATAAATGTCCCTTTAAGCAAATTCAACATGTTACAGCAGCTACATACGTTTTAACAGTTTCCATCACTGTATTTTGTTTACGGTTAGTTTTGTAGATTTTGAGACTAGATTGAAAAAGTTTATAGCCTGCCATGCTGTTAACCTGTGTCGTTCTGTGTACACGGACGCAGCTAAAAAGAAAAGTACAGTGATTTGAGTAACAAAATGAGCTTCGACTCGAGGGGCCTCTAAATCAATAAAACCATTGAGAGAAAATGAATTGTCAACTATTTCGATTAATCGCTCAAGTCAATTATCAAGCTAAAATGCTAAAATGCTAAAATTATTTCCTTAGTTGCAGCTTCTTAAATGTGAGGATTTGCTGCTTTTCTGTTTTATATAACTGTAAACTGAATATATTTGAGTTGTGGACTGTTGGTTGGACAAAACATGACCTTAGGCTTTTGTAAATTATAATGGGAATTTTTCACTATTTTCTGACCTTTCATAGACCAAAGAATTAATGTCAAATAAATCAAAAATGAACAGAATTGTTAGTTTCAGCTCTACACTACAGCTGACCTAACTCTAGGACGATATATTGTTGGTGTGATGACATTAACATGCTTTGGAATTGTCACTGGCTCATTAGCACGCCAATGATCACTGAATTAATCAGTGCCAGAAATCCAAATCACTTTTTACTCATATACTAACCATTGATCTAGGAACTGAGCTGAAACAAACACCACAAACAATACTGATTGAACACTCAGGCCTTTCCTCTAGTGCCAATATCACTTCAAAAGTCCTAATATTGTCATATTTGTATACAGCTGATACTAAGAATGGCTTGATTGGCGCTGATACTGATCGGCTCTAGTAACCCCCCAAACTGTTATTTTTTGACAATATTGAGGTCAGTGTTTAGTATTCGGGTTATTGACGCCACAGATTGCAGTGCTGAGTTTGCGACGATTGACTTTAGGTTGTCTAAGACAGCAGAAAGAAGGGATTTGTTTTTAGGATGGACTCTCTGTGCCGATCCCCGCTGTAGTGATGGACAGGATAACGAGATAAGCTACCAGCTCTCTGAAGGGGAACACACCTCCACCCCCCTCTGCTTCCACCCAGCACACGCAGCTTGTAAACTTCAGAGCATTTTACCAGCAGAATGTTGCTAGGAAACCAGGAGGTGATTAAAATGACGTTCACTCCCAACACACACACACACACACAGCAGCCCTCATCTTGTTAAACTGCTAATGCTCTCTTTCTATACACCATGGGAGACTTTTGGTTGTGTGTGTGTGTGTGTGTGTGTGTTGTGACAAACATCAAAGGGTCTGTCCTGGTGTTCATGTGTTATTCTGAAGTGGAAAAAAATGCTGACTCATTGAAACATCACACACATTTTGTCACCATTTGCCTCTAAAAAGTTATGTCACGGCCCAGAACATGGTTTCACTCTTCAATTTAAAGTTAAACCTTGAGTTAAAAAGACATTCATATAGACTGTTAGGTGGACTTTTGCCTAATGAGGCTCCCTTGGAGCGGTGTCTAATCAGCTCACCTTTAAAAGGGCCTTAATTGAAAGCATACATAGTCAACTCTGGTAGACTCATCAGTACGTCTATCATTACAAACTCTTCCTGTGTGGACAAGCACTGTCCAAATGAACAGAATGTTATTTTGAACAAAAGATGTGTATAAAAGACACAAAGGGGACCTGCAAGAGACAGATTTAAAAAAAAAAAGGGAGGTTAAAAATGATGCAGCAGAGGCTGAGATGTCCCAAGCTACAGGGTCAAGCTAAAACACTCCTACAGTTCCCATAATGCAACTCGACTGCATCTTTCCTGCCTGGAACCCCCCCACAATTTTCACATCTCATCATAATGCAAGCTTTCTCTTGTAAATTTAAAGTCTCAAAACCAATGTGAGATTTTCACAGTACTTCCCATGTAGTACATCTACATGACGAGTAAACTGATCTTCATGTGTAAAATTGGTGGAATGCTCCTTTAAAGCCACCTAATGACAAATCCAAAGGAAAGATCAGAGTTGAACTAGAGAGTTAAGAGAAATGCCCAGTCAGTTAATTTTGGATTACATAATGCTGTTGATCGCGGCATCTGGATTCTGTCTCACAAAGAAGAGTTAAATTAGCTGGATACCGAGTTTACCGAGTGAAATCTGGAATTTACTAAATCTGGAAATGGACTAAAAAACGGCTGTTCCCGGTTTTATTCAGTGCACTTATCCCGCTAACTCAGTAATCCTGTTTGTGAGACGGACTCCAGGAGACATGACACTCTCTTGCCAGTGGCAGGATTTTCTTTAGGCCCTTAGTAATATCCTATAATGTTCAAGCTCATTGAGAAGAAGTCTAGCGGTGGCTGCAAGAGGTTCTCACACAGGTTACTGAACTGTGTGGGAGCTAGCTGAAGTCCAGACTGGAAAAAACAACGCACAGTGTTGTTTCAGGTACCGGTGAGAAGATGAAATAAGAACCGGGAAAGCTAGTTTGAGTAATAGATTTGTGAGCAGCTCATGAATAAACATGATAAATGATCATGACAGTCAGACAATCAGACACCAAAACACTACACAGTGGTTTATAATACTCTCTTATTTTATCTTTCATCGTGGCGATCGCGAGATAAACAGTAATCTACCAGGAATGTGTGCTTTCACGTATCTGATTGGCCAACGCAGTGTCTCGCCGGATGAGGCTGCACTGCTTTGCAGCAAAAGTTGATTCAGGTTCAACCTTTTTGCCAAATGACCTAATTTTTTTTGCTGGATTCCTGTGCTTCAGCACCACCGCTGAGGCCTTAAGGCTGCCCTCATCCCACTGTAAGAAGTTTTGCCATTTCTATAGAGTTTGCCCCCTTATATTTGCCCCTAAAATTAGAGTTCAACTTTTGGCTGAAAAGTTAATGAGTTTTAGGTTTTTAGTGACTCCATCAGTAAGTTTTTGAGAACAATGAATAAATGAATGGGGTAAAAATATGATTTCCATCCGATTGTGTTGGACTCATTGCACATAGTGTCAACTGACTACAATTATTGGTGGACCCTTTGCTTCTCATTGATTGTCACTGATGAATTGTAATGATGTTTTCCCCACAATAAACATCAACATCCCTGTGAGCTTTGGTTTGTCAGAGGTCATTTCGGGAGGCTGGGCGGTGCTGGCAGGGAGGACCGGAGCCTTTTCATCAACTTGCCCACTAGGACACCAAATATACCAGGAGGGCTAGTGACTAACTTTCCTGCAGCACTTATGTCCCTAAAAATACTTTCTGCAGCTCAAAGTAGACTAAACAATGGAGTACCTGTGACATGCTCTTCGAAATATAGCCTCATTGTGTTTTGGTGAACCTCCTTTGAAATTGTACTCAATTATGCATATTTTCTACAGTGTTTAAAAGCAGCAACTTGTCTCTTGTCTCAGAAAGGATACTAAAGATGAGTGGCTGGTTCAGCCCATCTTTTATTTCAGGGTAGATACACACTCAGTGGAGACAAATTATGCACCGCAGTTGCCAGAGCGACGTCGTCCAGCAGTCTGTAATAACCAGCTTTGTCAGGAAGTACTCAAATGTTTTGGGGAAGCTCTTTGAAAGTGTGATTTATAAGCTACCAGTTACTTCCCATTGGAAGACCTACAGCAAAGCCTCCTTGGAGGGAAATATCATTAGGTTTACTTATGTTGCTCAGAAAATTGAGGTTCATTCTGCTATTTGAAAAGGGCCAGGAGCTTTCCAGGCTGGAGTTAAGGTGTTTGATTATTACAGTGAACATGTGATATTTTTTATTTTTATTTTACCATTAACCAAGTTTATTCCTGATCTTGGAAATAGTAGTTTGACAAAAAAAAATCCCAACTCAGGGTCCACTTACTAGCTTTGCAACCATATCACACAGTCTTCATCAGAATATGTGTGTGATACAGTTGAAAGCTGCAGAAAAAGCTATTAAGGGAACCATGACTTGGGATTGTTCTGTCACATTGCCTATTGACACACCAGTACGACCTCTAAGCATCTTGATCCCCAGTTTTCCACCATCAAACCTTCCATCCACCTACAAAATACTACAAATGGATACATCTAGCTTTAGTGTAGCACACAAATGTCTTTGTAAATGTTGATTTGTTGTTATTTTGTCTTTCCCTTAGAATTTGAATGGAACTTCAGTCAGGACCTTTCAGCCATCTTGGTGAAACAGGAGGAGCCTGATGTGGGTCAAAGGCTAGATCCTCAGCCTCTGGAAGGCCCACCTCTCATATTAAGCCCTGCCCCCCCACACAGAGGGTCGCCATGGAAACACACGGTTAGCATCCATCAGGCCTGTGTCTCAGCAACGAAACACTGCAAATTACGTTGTTGTTGATGTTAACCGGTCAGTTCAAAAGCAATGTTCATCAGCATTATTGTTGTTTATGTGTTTCTTTAGGAGCGCAGTCAAGACAGTGTGAAGCCAGTGGCCATAAAAGATGAACCCAGAGAGATTGGACAGTACCTCAGCCTGCCCAGCGGTACACACACACCACAGACAGATGCACAAACACCCACATATTACAGTGGTATCACAATTCAATATAGGAAGTGACACAAATGTATCCAATCCCCACAAAGCTTTGTGGGGATTTGTGTATTTTACAAAATTTGTGTCTTATACAAAATGTTTTCAAGAAAACATGATCAAAACTTTAAAGTGTTTGCAAATCAACCAATCAGCACCCTTTTCCACCTAAACTAACAGTTGTTGCAAGCCCAGGTCAAATAAAACCAAAGACCAGCCAGTCCCTTTGTGGGACTTTATTCCCCTGAAGTTGAATTCTCATGCACTGCTTTCTCCAAAGCTGTAAAGTGCTCACAAATCTCAACAAAGTATGTCCAAACTAACTAAGACTGAACCTAAAACGAACCATTTAATTACTAAAGGTTGTTGGGAGCACTATTCACTTAGCCTGGGAGCCAATGCTACCTGACAGACCAAAATCAGGACAGAGACAGCCTTGCAGAAGGTCCAACTTCCTGGCTTTGTATCTGTATCTCTTTATCTTTACACACAATGCACTAGACAAATACAACTTTTTAGATTTCAGAATGAATCAATCGGGTTTCAGAAGCACTCATTCAACACCCTCCTCTTCCTCTCCTTTAGAGGACGCTCTCCAGCTCCCACCCACCCCTCCCAGCAGTAACCACGGAGACAGTGACGGCTCCCTCCCTCCCTCCTCCCCACTCCTCCCTCTGCCACCGTCTTCCCCACAACCACAACAGAGGCCAGGAGGTCGTGCCTCCTCTTCTTCCTCTTCCTCCTCTTCCTCAGCCATCTCTTCTTCACCTCTCCTCACTGCACCACATGTGAGTAAAAGAGCACCACTCCGCATCTCTCTGCTTCCCTTCAGAACTCTTTTTGTCTTTTTTTTCTCCATACTGATTCGACAATACGGTACAAGTGGTTGAATGAACTTTATAAGTTGGCATACAGTAGTGGCTGGAGCGGATATTTTAAAAACTCCACGTAGCCAACAGTTGACAGTTGTTGGCTGACATAGTTGTACACTGGTCACTGGACCAAACACCATTAAATCTTTCCATAGGCAAAAAGAAACACACTCGTGATTAACACATGGAAATGTTGCCGTCATAGTTATTTTTTGATTGCACCCATATGAATTTTGAAGCAGAAATTTAAGGGAGAGGGTCTGATTTTTTTTGGGTGGGGGGGGGCTAGTTTATATTTTGTTTTATTTTCGTGTGAGATTTATTAGAAAACAATTGAATAGTTGGATCAAAATAGTCAAAAACATGCACAAAGGTGCATTTTTCCATGTGCAGAGGATAACAATCAGGTCTCTGTATCAGGGCTTTATTTTCTAGTTGCTAGTAGGAGCAAAATGTCCGTTTTGAGAAACAGTAGGTGTGGATCCTTGCAGAATTGAACATTATCTCGGTAAAGAGTGCACCTTTTTTCACTAGTCAACAGTCACCTTCACTTTATTCTGCATTATAACAGAACTACAGTAAAGTTAAACGTACCATATATAGTAGAGTTAACCTATAATATAATGCATGTTCAGCACAACCCAACATGTTCTACTAATGGATGAAGCAAAAGAATTACGGTGCTGAAGCCCTGTTCATTTAGTGGCTATTTAGGGCTATGTAAAAAATATTGTTGTGAATTGTGGCTGTCATCATGGGGTTAAATCTGTCCGATAATCTGCTGACAAAATGGGGCCCATTCAATGAAATTCAATAAATTCAGTGTCTGGCCAATGTCTGTCTGATTCATTAGCTTTTCTCAGAACAAATGAATCACATTTGTACTAATGCCACAATGTAATGCCATATGACCAAATGTTTATACAGAATTGTTCAATGTCAACAGAAATATTTGATTTGGTAATGATGCATCTGCTGATGACTCAGCTGTCTACGGGGTTATTTTAACATAAATTGTTGATAATAGTTGTAAATATATTGATGAAGTGCTCGTTTCATGGTGCAGAAGCTGCAGGGTTCAGGTCCCCTCTTGCTGACAGAAGAAGAGAAGAGGACCCTGGTTGCTGAGGGTTACCCGGTACCTAATAAACTTCCTCTAACTAAGAGTGAAGAGAAGGCACTGAAGCGAGTCCGACGGAAGATTAAAAATAAGGTAAACACTGCACCTTTCATTGTGTTTGTGCTCACAGCTGAACTGAACATCTGACTTACCAAAAACTTCAGCTATTTACAGAATCAGTGACAGACTGCCTTCTATTCTGAGAGTGACGCACAGGTGAAAAAATCAGTTGAGTGGTGGCACTTTTCTGGCATCTGTAAGCTCAGACAAGAAATCAAATTGATGCTGGTGATGCTGAAACAGAAACATTATTATTGATGAACAAACAGGATTCAAAGCATTTACTAAGGCTGCAAATCAGCCCCGTCTGAGCACATTTATTAACACTAAGAAAGTTTTGTAAAATAGAAATCACTACACAAACGTCTAAGTAACTTGCTGATATTTTTCTGTTTATCTATCCAGATCTCTGCTCAGGAGAGTCGGAGGAAGAAGAAAGAATATGTGGAATGTCTGGAGAAAAAGTAAGGCTTGGAAAAAATCTTTGTCCCCATTTTTCCTTTCCTTTTCCACTCCTTTTGGTTTACCTTTGTATCTGTCTGTCTTTTTGTAATTTCCAAACCCTTTTTTTCTCATTACAGTCCGCTCAAATGGTATTAAAGTAACCATACTACAGTTTATCAGTGGCCATAACTATTTAGAATAGTCCAACCAGAGCTGTCAGATTCCCAGATTATTCAGAACACTTAGTTGTTGCAGTCTGGAACAAAACATCACACAATTTTTGCTGAATTGATCTCTAATTAATCCAAAATTGAAAAACTTTATTTACAACTTTCTATTTACAGCAGCAGGACGGTGCATGTGGGATTTACTAAAAATAAACTACAGTACCCATGTTCATCATAATGTAGGAACATGTCACACAGTGCAACAGTGGGGCTAATTGGTGTGTTTTTAATCGTTTTTGGACAACAGTGGAGCTCTATGGCACAGAGGAAGACGCTATATCAGGTTTTACTTGTTAGTGTGATCAGTTCATTGTTGGTTTTGCTCTTTTTATGGGATTTGTTGACAATAAGAAAAATATACAATATTACCAGACAATCTGTTAAGTACTCCTCATTTACCTTCAGTGTTTCTCTGTTAAGCAGGATTTTTTAAAATGCAAATTCTCATTGAATCAGCTGGTTACATAGCAATGTCTATGCAATGAATGAATACCTTTTCCTTTCACTTCTCCGAGCTGTTGACAATGTATTTAATAGTGTTGCATTTGGTCCAGAAGGCAGCCATGTTGGCTAGTGAGTTGAAACTAACCATAGGCCTTTTTATACATAATTGTGTGTTCTTTATGTGCATCGCTGGCAAAGAAAAAAACATGAAAAATGCAACTGCTAAAAGAGAGAAAAGATAGAGTTGTGTAATGCTGAAGTGAACTTGGCAGCTGAAGTTAAGAGGCAGTTTTTGTATTTAGAGGTTTTCCCAACTGCTTTGGAGCTGAGTGTGGTAACAGACACAAGAGCTCCGCAGGGGATTAAACTGGAGGCAGCACTCCAGCGAACGCCAGCAAACTCACAGGTCCTTGTGGTGTCAGGTACAAATTACCTGATGATCACATAATACTTACAGAATGCATTTCAACATCAAAAGTTAACAGAAACTCCTTTCTATCTTCTTTCCTTTGTTATTCTGGCCATTCCTTGCTATGGCAGGACTCCAATAACCTGCTGAACACATGGGTCAGATTCAAAGAGTCCCTGACGGGGAGAGTGAAAGAGAGGGGAAAATTTGGGCTTGCTTTGACGCTTTCATAGCAAAAAGTAAACTGCAGTCAGTACCCAAAGGGGTTCATACAGGTGGTAACAAAATGTCCTATTAATCTGATTAGAGTAGAGAGAGTGTTGTGTTCTCTTGTGCTCTTGATACCCTCGTTGTGTTTATGTTTCTTTTTTGGACATGAGGACAGGATTATTGGAGGATCCATCAGAAAGAAAACAGCAGGACGACTTGCTGAAAGGAATGTGTATGAATGAGCCGCATTCAAACCAAACGTAGAGGAGATCTGGAGGATTATGAGTAACAGAGCGTAACACTATGTTTAGTTGATAATAGAGGTCAATAGGATTAGCAGGAGATGACAGAGGGAGGGGTAAAAAGAAAAATGGATGAGGGGAAGACAAAATTGGAAGGAGAACATCTCTCATCCCGCAAATCCATTCGTGTATTTTGTGCAAAAATGATCTATAGGAGAATTTAAATGTCAAAATGAATTTAAAATTTCCCAAATGTTTTAGTTTGTAAAGATACTGTGCAATAATAAATGATGGCACCACATTTTCAAGGAAATGGATGGTTCATTGTCATTTAAGATTTAGTGGCATGGTAAACAAGAGAGACAAGAAAAAAGTGGTGCCTCCCTACCTTTTGAAGCAGTCATCAAGTCTGAATGTGTCCATTCCTTGATTATTTACTGTTTTCCCCATCTTTGCTGAGCAAGACTTTTGTGCGAAACGAATTAAAACCCTGTCCCTTATAGACCCCTGTCTCAAATATAGGCAGGTTGAGATCAGTGATTGAAGCAAATAAAAGCCTGGGCGATTAATTGAAGTTTTACGGTGTTAATCGATGTGTGTCAGAAGCTACAAGAAGCAAAACTCTTGATTGTCCTTTTTATGTGTGTGGATCCACAACCTTTAGCAGAAAATTAGCTTGACAGTTGGATGGAAAATGAAAGAGTGAGTGAGTGACTGTTAGGGAGCCAAAAAATTGTTGTTGGGCCCCTATTGACCCCCACATGTCGCCTTCAAGTTCCAGTTAAGTCCAGTGCACTCAGCAGACTACACATGGCAGCTTCATTCAACACCTAGAGATCCATAAACCAACCAGTGCTCATATGCGGGAATAATACTACCTGACCCAGGTTTGCTGTGTGTCATTTGATAAAAACACATTTACGTTGGAAAATATACCACAATATAGCACAATATAAACTGAAACGAAGGGTTCATATTGCACTTTAGTGGTGCATATTCCCATAAACAAACTGAAATTTATCAAATTATGTGCAACTAATCGACACGCAGTGAACCCTAGGCTTCTGGGGCCCTGTGGCAGTTGCCCACTTTGCATGGTTGGTAATTCAGCCTCGATGAGTGATATTATTTTTGAGATCAGTAAATGAACGGAGCTAAGTGTCTGTCTGTCTGTCTGTTTGTGTATCAGGGTGGAGAGCTACACGTCAGAAAACAGCGACCTGTGGAGAAAAGTAGAAAACCTGGAGACCGCCAACAGGTGAGGCTCACACACACACACACACAGACACACACACACACTGGCTGACATTAGTGTTGTCTTGCTGTTGTGTCTCTGCACAGACTGAAGCTGTTGGGCTCTGGCTCTGAACACTAATAACACAGACTCAACATTCTTGTAATGATGTTTGGATTATCATCACCGAAAACAGCAACAAGATGGCAAAGAATGCAGCTTGATAAGCGGAGAGTTGAATGATCTGTGTTGCAGCAGGGCCGCAGAACTGGGCCTCATTTTTCTTTAATCTTTCTTGGAGAAATAACAATTATTATAACTGCAAGCAGTCATGTAGTCTTCAAAGGCAAAAGCACTCTACAGTAGGTTATACATACTAGTATTTATGCTCTGTATGTAAAAACGTTTAGAGTCTACAGTTTATATGCAGTGTGTTACACTGAGAGAATTACAGGAGTCTAAACAGAAATTTGTCTGCTCCATAAGCAAAGTGTAGACTCACCCAGCTCCGTTTGTCTCCTCTGTTATTATAACAATATGAAACCAATCTATCTATCTATCATCCTGGAGTGGGTGGGTAGGTGTGATGGGGTAGAGGGCTGAGGGTTGGGGGGTGGTGGTGTCTGTCTCTACGTCTGTCTGTCTGTGGCAGCCTCAGCCTGTCATTAAAGCTGCGAGTTAACAGTAGCTTTCATCATGGAAGGCAACCCCCTCCCTTCCCACAACACACACTCACACTCACACACTGATGAATATGTTAAACCACCACACAGAGGAACAATGAGTTGGCACAAACTGGGAAACATGAGTCAGCACGCTCACTCTCACATAAAGTCCAGAGTATGTGCAGGTCTAAAAAAAAAGTTTTTAAACGAATGAACTAAATTTAAGATCCTAGTTCCTAAAAATGCCCCAAATTCAGTTATTAGCAGCCATTTTGTTCTCCATGCTGTGGTTTCTCTTTACTGCCTGTCTACTTTGACTCAAACAGAACTGGGTTAGTGCTACTGGTTTATTAGTTGTACAAGAATAATCTTAATTCCACCTCCATGTAGCATTAAATATGCACAGACAAGCAGATACAAGTAGTTTCTTGTCTTGCGCCACGCCAGACACTAAAACATGGACTTTCCAGAGTTGTTTATGAGTCAGATGAGAAGATTGGTAATAATTTCATCTCTTGTGTGTCCCGTGTAGGAGAGAGGGTCATGACATGTTGTGCCCAGCTTAGCACAAACACTGGAAGCATGGAAACAACCATTCACAGAGTCAACCAGCATGACCTTTGGAAGTACTGTGTATTTAAAGCAGCAATAACATTAGCAGTAAATCACTGTGGTTTTCCATCAAAGTCGTGTGTGAGTGATGCTGGTCAGTATCATCCCATATAGGGTTTATTACACATGGCAACTCGCAGTTTAATGCTACATTCTGGTGCATGTAACAGACACCAGCATGGTACATCAGATGTCCCAACAGACAGGCTCATTGTTTAGATTGCCACATGAATATCTGACTGACCGATTGACCAGTTTATTGTCTGGTTTAGTTTCTAACTTATTAAATGGTTGACTAACTGGCTGGGGGCTGGTTCACAGTGTGTTCAGCAGTAACCGGTTCTCTGTCTCCACTTAGTGGTCAGAGTGTGTCCTCACAGCCTCTGACAGCTCATACCATCACAACCCTGCTCTCCAGATCCCACTAATGTACTGTATTTTAGTGGTTTTACTGGTGTTCTCTGTCCAACTCTTCTGTACTCTTTACTTACTCTGGCTAATTGAGAAAGCAACAGTAAAGCAGGCGGATAAAGTTTACTTTAATGTACAATCAACCCAATATTGAGAACCATACAAGAAGTGGGAATGCATACGCTATGGACACAAACAACCTCTCAGGCAACTTTTCCTCTCAGGCTCTGAACAAACCATCAGACTTAAACTCCAACAAAGGCTCTAATCCTAACCTTGACCAACTGTAAGACAATATGGAAATCTAAGACTTTAACTGGTGTTACTTCCTTGAGGTGAGGCTGTCTCAGAGGCTCAATTCAAGGAAATAAAAAAAATCCTCCACGAGGCTTGAATTTCACTCCTGCATCCCCTCTTTTCTCTACCCGTGAAATGATGTCCTCATCTTGATCTTTAATTTCTCTGTGTTTCTCTCTCTTTAGGTCTCTCCTACAGCAGCTCCAGAAACTTCAGTCATTGATTTCAGGGAAAGTTGTCCCCCGCTCTTGTAAAATGGCCTCAACTCAAACAGGGACATGCCTCATGGTAAATATTGTTGTTGTTATTGTGAAGCTCTTCACACATATACATTTGGATATTGTTGTTATAAAGTGACTTTATTTACCTCTGGGCAGTGTATAATCACAAGAGAAAGCACTTTGTGCCATAAATTAATTAAGTTCTGTTTTTTTTAAGTGAGTTTCACTTTAAGGTTGTAAAATAAATCTTAGTTCACACTGTTTTGACATTCGTATGTACGTATATTCTGTATCATCTTGCTCCAGCTCTTCATCGAAGCTCCGTGATGTTTACACTGAGTGAAATGTTCAAATCTAAGCATCCATTGGAAATATTCTAGATTCTACATGTCTTGTGTTGTCATTTTATACAAACTATCCTGAAAGTTCAGCCTGAAATATTTACTGTCTGTGGAAACTTATTTTTCTTTTTAAGTTCTGTTGGTTTTAAGCAAAGTTTTGTCGCACAGCATAGGTTTGTAATGACTGGCTGAGTGGTGGGTTGCTGCTTGTTGAGTTTGGTTAAATTCATGTTATAAATAGTTTTCTTTTTAATTTCATATCGTAAATACTTTTCTTCTGGTCCCTGGAAATGCATAATAGTTTTGAGATGCAGAAGGCTTATCCAAGTCCCATTAAGCTTCAGTTCAAGCTGCATATATAGAGGTATATTGTAAACATGTGGGGACAAGTGAGGTCAGATTTGCCTAAATGTAAATAAAAGTAACAGTAAAGTAAGTTCTGTTATATATGGATCTTATACATGAAGATACCATAAATGCCTGCAATGAAGTGGAAGGTCAACATCTGTAGTTAATTCTAGTATAATTACCTTCAGCTATTTATCCATGATGGCGTGTTGTGTTTATTCATGTTGAATTGGACACTTTTCCATTTCTGATTATTTATTAACATGAGTGTTTTATTCCTCTCTCTATGTAGATGATGGCTGTGTGTTTTGTCCTGGTGTTGGGCTCCTTCTCCCCCTGCCTCTCCCCCCTCACCTTCCTCACTGACACCTCCTCTTTGTCCTCATCCTCCTCTTCCTCTCATCCCTCCTCCTCTCCACCTCTCCCGTCAGCGGACCTCTACACCACCAGTCAGGGTAGGTCTGCAAATATGTGACGTATTATTCAACATTTTTATAGAAATGGTCATGGTATTATAGTATATTAAAATACTCTTAAGTTTTTAACGTACCCATAAACTTTCCTTTCGTACTTCTCCTTGGCTCACAGGGATAAAATGAAAAGCCCAAAGTGTCATTATAAGAATCATAAATCAAGTGTATAGAGTGCAACTGTCGATAGTACAGATCACAAAATGCTTTTTTGCAAAGTTATTTCTCTCAAAGACAACTTGTAAAGAGGCCACAAGTATCGGCTTTCATTCTTCGCTGCATTCCACTTCCCTATAAATTCACTTTCTTTAACCACTTACTCTTGGGAAACCCCTTTTGAAACCAGAAGATAGTCTGTCATCACGCTAAGTACTACTCCTTTCGGCCAAAAACCATCCTCTTGAGTGGTAAGGGAAAAAGTCTGCTAGACTGTACCCATCAGGGGCTGAAATTCTGCCATGCTAGTGACCCCTAGAGGCTACAATGTTCACAACAACCTAAAATACAACTGATAAAATACAATTGTTGGACAATTTCATTTCTTGTGTAGATGGTGGTGTCTGAGAAAACATCATGCGGCCACTAAAATCATCACAGAATATTCTTTACATCAACAGCAGTTTGTGTCAAGGTACTTTACACAAAATGTTGGTCAAGAGGGAATTTGACCTGACTGTGGCACTATAAATATCCAAAGCACATTTCATGGAAATGGGGCCAGTAACTGTAGAGACCCATTGACCGACCATTTCTCTTTTTGTTATGTTCAGTAAAAGAGAATTCCCTTTAATGACATGGCGCCTGATAGCAATACGTCAAAAGTTACCCTAATATTCCCATTAGGTTACAGATTCCAAAGTTAAAAAACATTATTTTTTAATATTCTTAAAACTAGGACTGCAACTAACAATTATTTATTGAAACAATTGATTAACTGGCCATTAAAACTGTGAAAATTGTCTAACAATTTCCCTGAGCACAAGGTGATGTCTTCAGATGTCTTGTTTTGTGCGACCAAAAGTCCAAAACCCAAACATATTCAACTTAAAATGATATAAAACACAGAACATTCTCACATTGAAAAGCTTGAAATGGCGAATGTTTGAAAATATTGCTTGATAACTGAGTTATCTTTTTGTACAACTAGTACAAACTAGTTTAGTTTGGCTAAATATGTTCATGGATGTGGGAAATCCAAGAATTTACAGTCCACAAAATTAATGAATTTGCAGCAAATGAGAATGAAAACCAGTGTGTGTGTTTGTGTGTTGCAGTCCGTTCCCGCAGCCTGCTCTTCTACAATGAAGGGGCTCCACTGGAGGAGAGTTCAGAGACATCAGAAGGGGAGAGGCTACAGTCAGAGGGCCATTCCCACATCCAGACCAGCCGATACACAGTTGACGCACACAGCAACCAGACAACTGGGCCCAAGTTAGACCGGAGGTAGAAAGATATATTTAATGTGATCTTTTTATGTCAAAAAAAAACTTTCATTGTCCTCTCAACATCAACCGAGTGCCTCTTCTCTCCTCAGAGAAACAAAACCAGACGGAGTCTCCGAGTTCTTCTGACACAGCTTGACCCCTCCTCCCATGACTTCTCACCTCTGACCCCTAAAAAGCCCTAAACCTCCAGATTCCTGAACTTCATCATCCAACTGGACCAAAATCTACAGTCAGTTTACCATCATCCCTTTTTAGTGAGCCAAGACTTCAGACACTGCAGTCCTCACGTCCTCCACAGCTACGTGGCGCTTCACTTCTCTGCTTAAACAGAATCTGCTACACCTGAATAGACTTGATTTTAAAGGGACCATTTTATTGGAATTTCCATTTTTATGCATTCAAATTTAGTATAATTTTAAATATCCAATTAATCTATTAATGTTTAGTTTAAACAATCATAAAGAATATTTAGTATTTTAGAGATACATTAAAAACATAAGGCCTTAATTAAAGAACCTCGAGACAATATACAGGTACTTACAGATGCAATTTGTAGCATTTTAACAAAACTAATTCAGCACCACAAACTAGTCAGACCACTGCCAAGAAGACAGATGCGAGCCACTTAAGCTGCGATGATGTGAAAAGAGTATTGTCTTATCATGTCAGGACAGACCTAAAACAATTATTAGCTGCTTTTGGCTTCCAGGATCGGCTTCACTTTCTCTCCACAACACATGCAGTGTAGCGTTTCCAATTCGAGGGAAAGCAACAACATCCTCTTTGCCAGAGCAAGCAAAGAGCTTTATGGGAAATGTGGTTTTAATGTTGAGAGAAACAGAATGATACAGCTTGCGCCTTTAACAATTCATGAACATAAATATATATATATGGAAACTTGACGGACCTCCACTGTGGGATTGTAGTTTATGTTAGCACATGGTGCTCGTATTTTACCTCCAAGGCACTCTAGATGCATTACATCGGATGACTGATTACAGATGAAACTATTGGTAATTTTTTTGATTAATCAATTAATCGCTTAGTCTACAAAATGTCAGAAAATAGTAAAAGAAAAAAAAAGCCTGTCACAGTTTCCCAGAGCACAAGATAACATAGATAATCAGTGAATCCTCACATTAGAGAAGCTGGAACCAGAGAATATTTGGCATTTGACTGACTTAAGTCATTAATCGGTTATCAAAATTGTCGCTGATTCATTTTCATCAACTAATCAAATAATCATTTCAGCTCTGTGTTAATAACAGTACATAATGAATGCAACATGTGTTGCTACTAACATGTTAGAAAACTAGACATGCTGGTGTGAAAATAAACGCATCCTTTTTAAAAGGAAGCTGTGCCATTTTAAAAGTGCCTTCCACTTACTTCAGTCAAATATGACCAACTTGGCCTTAACACCTAAAGCCCACGCACACAACTATAAACCTGGAAACGTAACTCTAACTAGATTACACACTGTTTGTTTAAATCAGGGCTGGCCTCAGCCTTTTGAGGCCCTGGGTGAGACTCTTTCTAGCTCTCGTTTCTTTTAACTGATCATAAACTGGATGAATGTAAAGGATTCAGTTCACATGCATGCGGATGTATTTGGGGGGAATAGCAGTAAAAGCTTGGCAACTTCACCTTTTGCCACGAGCCAGCCTCGGTTTGAACTGCTCACCAAACAGTTGTGTGATGTGTTTGCAGTTAAGAGTTACAACAAAACATGTAATATGTTTTATTTTTCCACTTTTTAAATCCGTCTCTGAAGTTAAAATGACCGTAATTCTGCATCATTTTGGGGGGAAACCATATTTTCATATCAAGGGACCGTTAAAGGGGTCCTGACAGAGGTTGGGAAACATGACATAAAAGTATTTTTATGGTATTAAAAATTGTATATATAATATATTTGCAGCATCAAAAAAAGAGCATATTTAATTTATGCAACAAAAAAAAATACTGAACTTGTTTTTAAGATTAGTTTATCTTATTGTCTTGTTTTTCTAAATAATGTTTACAAAAATAACAAATAAAAAATTCAACTTATAATATATTCTGAGCATCAAAAAAAGAGCATATTTATTTTATGCACCAAAAAAAAGGAATTGTATGTTGTGTTTCGGCATTTAGGATGATGTGAAGTTTTACATGATGGTGTGTAGTTTAAATGCCGTTTCATGGAGTGTAAAACTTTGACATGATCTGTTTGTGTCTTTTAACTGTAATACAGTGTTTTATGTTTCACTGCTGTCGCGTGAAAACCTCCGAGGGTCTTTTTTGTTCCCTCGTGATTTAAAAATGCCATTAGCTTTGTACAATTGAACCTTTAAAAAAACAAACACTTTTTTTTTTTTTTTTTACATTTGTTGACCCAAAAAGCCAAATAAATTAATCACAAATCAACTGCAGAATTTACATATAATTAAAACATTGATAAAGCTTAATGTAGATATTTTTCTGTCATAAATTCATCCTATAATCTCAAACCAAGCAGCGGAGGAAACATCTCAACATCAATACGAAATGTGCTCATGCGACAGCAGTGTATGTTGTATTTATTCCTGTTTGTAGAAAGTGTGTATATATTGATGAAGCCAATCAGGGGACTAATACATTCCAGGAAGTACTAGCTTTGTTATCAATTTAAAGGAACACCAGGACATTTACAAAAAGTCTTTATTTCTTTACCACTATTCTGACAATGGGAGAAAACAATCCACCATGATGCTCCTGAAAATGACTATTTTAAACGTCATGGCATTCCTTCAAATTAAAAGCTATGAAAACAGACATTTCACTGTCCCAGTCCAAATCCTTGAGGAAAACACTCATAAATCATATTTTGATCTCCAACATTACAATTAACATAGATTTTCTGTTTCTCTTAGTTGTCTCTGTATCTGTTTCATTTTGTGTCCCTCATCCTAAGTGTACACAAAAACATCAAGTGACTGCAGCCCGTTGCACTAACAACCTGTCATTCTCACCCTTAACAGTCTTAATGCACCAGTGTACATAAACAATGACAACTTAATGTGCAGTTGTTGTAAATAAGGGCCTTGTTTTTGTATTGTGACATAGTCCAAGATTTTAACCTGTGGAATCACGTGGCAAAGAAAAAAAATGGAGAAAATCAGTGGATTTTTGGGGAAGGAAGATGTAAAGTGGGGAGGGATTTAAAAAACAATAATAAGGGAGGGTAACTTTTTCCACATGTAAAGAAACCTGGATAACACAGCAGCTGCACACAGTTTGAATAGTTGTAAAACACCAGGGGGTGCTTGATTATTATGAATGTTTTAAAGGGAGTATAATTAAGCACTTTCCAGGGAGTTCAGTTATTTGAAATGTGTTTGGGTGTAATGTTGTCTTGGCATGTTGTATAGCGTCTTGCATGTTCCTCCATATACAACTATGTTATCTTAGTGTAGTCAGTAGAGTAGAAACCAGCAAAATATTAAAAAACTGCATCAGCAACACTGTGTCTGTGGACTTTCTTGCTTTAAATGTGACTTTTACGTCATTCATTTGGTTTGTTCTGGTCCCAGTCTTAATTTCAGTCTTGATCCCCTTTGACCTCGACAGCAGTTTAGCTGAAGTGTTTGAGTATGAGCTGTTTTCGGAGGTCCTCTGCCTGGCTGTCGCGGTCCTCGGGTCTCTGTTCGAGGCTCTCTGGCTGCTCCAGAGGGTCGGTTCTCTCCAGAGTCCAGGCGTCTAATCCGGACTGCAGGGAGGCGTTGTGGAGAACACAGCAGGCTAGCAGGATGGACGAACTCCTCTCTGGAGAATACTGCAGAGGGGAGAGGTGACAAGATTGAGGGATGTTAGTCAGCCTGTTCTTATTCCGGTTATTGTCACAAAAGCAGAGTAGAACTTGAATATTTGATTTTTTGACTGGTAGATGAATAGCTTAGCTGGCCAGAGTGACATGGCAACAGCACTTCCTGTTTGAATGCCCAACCTTCAAAATAAAAATGCATACATTTAATTGGTTTGAAAATAAACTTAAACTAATTAATTTGTGTTTAACTGGGGTATAATGTTTAAATATTCTCAAATGTAACTACCAATGTGATTCAGGAGGCCAATAAAGATGGTCTGCTTCACAAATCTGATCATGTTGAGGAATTGTATATAAAACTGCCCTGGGAACCTACTACTAAAGGTTATTGGACATTAAGAAACATTTTGGAAGATACATTCTGATATGTTCCTGAAAATGTACATATTTGATTTATATGAACAACGAGCTTCACTATAATTCACTGATAATCAGGTCTTTGTAAATTCCATAATATGCCAGGAATTCCATGACCAGTGGAAGAGAGTAGGATAGATTATGTCCAAATGTTTGGACAAATTATATTTTGATGCTTTGGCAACATTGTTTTTGAAACTTTCATGCCAATAAAGCCCTTTGAATTTAATTGAATTGATAGAATAGAGTGGGCTTTAGGTAGACCTGTAGGTATCCTTTGGTGCCGTCCAAACACCTGAATCGGGTCTGGATGGCTCTGAAGGTTCTGTCCACTATCTCATGTGTGGCAGTGTGGGCCAGATTATATCGAAGCTCTGCAGGGGATTCTGGGCAGTCGACCGGGGTCATCAACCACTTCCTTAGAGGGTACCGACGGTCACCTAGGAAACAGAAAACAAAAAAGGACTTATTTTGGACCTTTTCAGATGCCACAGAACGACAGATGTAGGGAGTCTGACCTCCAGGTCTCACCCAGCAGCCAGCCCTCCTCGATCTCCTGCAGCTGTTTGTGGAGAGCAGAACTTTCTAGGACATCAGTGTCTTTGACTCCACCTGGCCAGTGGGTTTCGGCGCTGAGCAACAATCCTCTGGCATCGCAAACCAGCTGACAGCCCACAGAGTGAAAACCCTTCTTGTTCACATATGACGAGTCTTCGCTGTTTGGAGCTTTGATGGTGACCTGGAGATGAAGAGAAAAGAATATGGAGAAGGACGGATCAGTTAGGCTGTCACCTGCATACAAAGTGTTCAAAAGTGTTAACACAATACAATATAATAAACCTGAACACAGTCCAGCACCCCCAGAACTCCTGGAAATCCTGCCACCCTCTGAAACTCCTGGAAGGACTGCTCTCTGCTGGATGGATCTCTGTTTGGGAAACATTATTGTTTTTAATATTTTAAATAAAGCTTAATGTATGCTTTTTGACTCTCCATAGTTATCTCTCTGCAGAAATCAAGGTGTTTTGTTTTGTAAATGGACAGTTTATTGGCAATATACTGTAATATTCACCATGTAACAAATGAGTCAGTCAGTAAATAAATCAGCTACATCAACATAAACGGGGATGTCACAATGACACAAGTGCAGGGTGAGGTGTGAAATGGTATGTTTTGTTCACTAATTCACTAATAATCAGTTGTTTACTGTAGCTACGTGCCTGGAACTTGCTAATAATGTTGAACTAAAACTCTCATTTGCTGGTATTATACCCGTTGAACGTGATGAACTGTGGAGCTTTCTCCACCAGGGCTCTGGTCACGTTGGACACGCATCTTGACATTGACGCCTGGCTGATCCCTATAGTATCTCCCATAGATGTCTGGAATGAGCCAGATGTGTAGAAGCCCAAAGCAGCCAACACCTGGACCTCAGGACTGATGGCTCTGGACCGCTGGGTACGTCTACAGAGAGCCTAACACACAGAAATACATACTGATTTTTAGAAAGACACATTTAAAGGAATAGTTCATTGGATGTGATTATTCAAAACTGAGGATCAGCACATACTCACCTCTCTGAGTAATTCCACCAGATACAGGATGAACTCTCTGGGGAAGCCAAATTGTGTGAGGAGGAAATTATCTGAGACAGAGTCCAGGTCAAAGCGGTCCAGGGTCTTGTGGCCTCGACCATGTAAGAGTAGATCACAGTCTAAGATGGCTATAGGTATCGCCATGCTGTGGGTAAAAACATTTTTTACATTACTAAATAATTTACACTCATTATAAGCTTCTTGTGATATTCTTGTTTAAAATGTATAGTGGTAAACATAGACAGAACAAATTCTTTGTTCTTGGCTTCAATAAGATGTGCTTGTATGATTTTTACACCCCATTAATGCCCCATTAATACACACATTTTGTATACATTATTTTAGAAAGTATTCTTATATTATTATATTGCCCATAGAGATTATTGTAGTTTTATTTTTTCGTTTCATCTTATTATAGTGCCAATATAGTCTTTGCTGGCTGAAAATTGATAGGTTATGGCTTTACAGCATGGAAAAACTGTCCTCATGTTTTCAAGCTTATTATCGGTGAGCAACTAACGTTAGCGCCAATTATTACTGTATAACTGAATCAAGTCAAGCCAACGTGCTAACTAGCTAGCTAGCTACCTTGCGTTAGAGCTTTCCTAATTTCACATTAATTCCAGCTATGCGTGCTTGTGGAGACAACTCTACTAACACACGTAGCTGCATAGCTGTAAGTGACCATTAAAGCATAATTAATTTCTTTTGCATAATTAAGGAAAGGGTCCATACCTTTAAAGAAGTCATGCAGAATTTGTCAACCAAAACAAGCCACAGGAACACCCAACTTGCCGTGCATATTCGCAGATTCGACACAGGAAGTGGCATAATTTATGCGTTTCATGCTATACGGTCTATGGTTCTATGTAGCTACAGATTATTTTACAGTAAAAAATGTCGTTTCGTTGCTCACACAAAAAAATGTTGTATAATATCTCTAAAGTGTGGTATCTTGTTTTTTTTCGTGACTGTATATTTTACGGACATTTAGAAAAATAAAACAGCGAAAGTGCCGTTGGGAAAGGGCTGCTATCCAAACACGTCGACATGGAGAAGATAAACAGAAAAGTAGCACAGCAGCTGTTGACGTTGTGTACATCTGAAATTGGGCGTGTAAATGTTTGTGGAAAGCAGCGTTGCGTGTCATCTTTATTAAATTGAATTATATTTCATTGAAGCTACTGTGTTAAGGGAGAAGCAAATGTAAGTTTTGTTGTTTTGTAATGAAATGAAAGTGCGTGGTATTTAGTCAGCTAACCTAGCTAACATTAGCCATAGGCTAACGCCAGTTGGACAGTGAGTCACCTATCCAAACCCTTTGCCTCCCCTATGTGAACCGTAAACGTTAAGTAATTATCGATGAAATGGCGGTATTGCATTTTTTCAATTGACCAGCTGGTGCAGTTTACCATGTAAGGTGGTTGTTAATGTCTGTAGTTTAACATGACCTCCAACTCTTATTCGGGCAATTTCATGTCAACGTGGAGGCCTCACTTGCTAACTTGTAACAGAGACAGTTGCTACGTGGAGGGTTAAAAGCAATTGTGATGAACAGTTTTTACTGTTAGTGCAGAATGTAGCACTCTCATTGTATTGTACATTGTATTCAGCTGGTAATTTGTTAAATTGCTAGGAAGCAAAGCACTGTATATGTGGTCAAAATTGCTTGTTTTGGCCCAAATTTGGCTTTGTTTTGGTAATTGAACCTATTTGTTTAAGAAACGTAAGGACTGAATGTATTGTGTGAATATTCACAAATATTGTAGTTGACATTTATTCACCTTTTCTCAGCAATTATTTGTATTTGGCAGTTCAAACCATTAAATATAATTTTTGATGCAGTGGCAAAATTAGTCTGTGCTCATAATGTTACACTGCTGGAATAATTCCTGAACTCATAATTACTCAAAATACTTAAGCTAAATGTTGAACAGATTGTCTTTAAAAGAGTTTTTCACAGATGAAAGTGTTCAATCACTGTTTTGAGTTATATGCAGCATCTAATGGGTTGTCTTGTTTGATTGCAGGGTCGTGACAACATGGACAGTGGCCTGAGTCCCCAGGATAAAAAAGACTTGGACAAGTTCATTAAGTTCTTTGCCTTGAAGGTAAGAAGCAAGTATGATGCTCTTGTTTCCAGCAGAAGGTAGAAGCCTGGGATGCATCCTAGTAGCTTTGTTTCCCACACTTCTTAAAGGGTTGGTTCATAAAAACATTTTCTCACTTACCTCTAGTGGTATCTACCCATGCAGATAGTTTAGGTTAAATTTGATCAGGTTTAGAGATACTTGTCACTGATATTTCTGCTTACAATGAAGATATATTTTATTTGTGATGCTCACAGCATCGAAAAATGATGTTTAAACATTCAACAACAACTCCACTCAACTTCCACAGACAATGTTGCTGTTGCTTTTGAAACATTTTCAGTTGGACTGTTTCTGTGAAAGCCGTTGACAGTTTGGTTGGTTTCCTGTGTCCTGTTTGTAGACTGTCCAGGTGATTGTCCAAGCTCGTCTTGGAGAGAAGATTTGCAATCGCTCGTCCTCATCACCTACTGGCTCTGATTGGGTAAAATAATTTATTCTTTCTTTTACGTTTTTGCTATTGTGATGATTGATTGGATTTACAGTTCACTGTAGATCGTCACATATATGTAACTGGTTTGGATTATTGGTCTAAGGGTAAATTAAAATCATTTTTGTTATTATTATTTCTTGTAGTTTAATTTGGCCATTAAAGACATCCCAGAGGTGACTCATGAAGCCAAGAAGGCACTGGCTGGTCAACTTCCAGGCATCGGACGCTCCATGTGTGTTGAGATCTCCCTGAAGACATCAGAGGTAAAACCCCCTCAACAGGGCAACATTGGACCATCTCCTGCTGTCCATTTTCTTCTTTTACTGTATAAAATGACTTTTCACCCAGCGGATCTCGAACCATGCAGGAACTTGTCATATTTCAACATAAGCTCTGTTGAAATATGACAAATAACCACCTCAGGTTTCAGGGTTATAAACTGTGAGAGGTTGGTGAGATCTTTGTTGACAACACAGTGTAGTGATGTAGTGTACCTATGTTTCTGTGTGAGTCTGAGACACAGAGCCATAAAAGAATACATAAATGTCATCGGTGTCAAATGTCAACAGACTTCTCATTTACCCCTGTTTGTTTGTCCACTTTAATGTCGCTATGTTGATCTTTCTGTCTCTCTTTCTAACTCAGGGTGACTCAATGGAGTTAGAGACTTGGTGCGTGGAGATGAATGAAAAGTGAGTGGATTTTGCTTTCACTTTCACTTGTGTTTTTAATTAGTTGAATGGCCAAATGGTTGAGGAATGTTTACGAAAAATACGAAGTTTGTCAGTGCTGGCACTAAAGTTTATGCAGTTGCTATCGTGCCACCATTAAGAGATTTGTCCCCATATAAAAGTATCCGTCTTGTGGGATTACATCAGAATGTTGTGCATTTTTTTAATATAAAGACAGATAGGAAAAATAGAAAGAAGCAGCAGAAACAACAGCTACCATGTCCATAAAAAAAATTAACTGCAGAGATATTTTTATTATTCAATTGCATTTGAAATACCACCACGCTGCTGAATTATAATGACTCAATGTGTTGGCTGTCTCTACTGGAGGTGTGATAAGGACATCAAGGTGTCGTATACAGTCTACAATCGTCTGTCTGTCCTTCTGAAGTCTCTGCTGGCCATCACCAGAGTAACACCCGCCTATAAACTGTCGAGAAAGCAGGGACACGACTATGTCATCTTATACAGGTAAGTGGGCTCTACCTGTCTTGTTTAAGTGCCTCACTGCCAAATTACACCAGCTTTGACCTGTCTCCAGTCTGTTTGAAAACAACAGTCAGGTCCCATCAACTAAACTTTTTTTATCAGGTCTATAAGAACATTTGTCTTGGTTTTCATTCTTGCCTTAAAAGTCTCTTACATGTAATTGATGTTTGATGTTACCAGCTGTTTCTACATCTCTTGTGTCTAGGATTTACTTTGGGGAAGTCCAGCTGGGTGGATTAGGAGAAGGTAACTGTGAACTCGGCTTCTTTACTGACATGTCTTAAATCACTGAAAACAAGACTCAGATCTAAAAGCTACAGCAACAAAACTAAAGTTTTACTCTGTGGTGTACTTACAGTATGTGTAAAACCTTACAAACTAAGGTGCAAAAGGACTTATAAATATATTTTCCAGCTATTTATTCCTTTTTGCCTTCTGGTGATTGCCACATAAAACAAGTTCCTGAACTGGCCAGGAAGAAAATGTAATATTAATTATACACTTTTAATATTCTCTAAAGTAAATCACATCTAAACATAATAAAAAACACAAAATATACTGTACGACCTTTAGAGTAGTTTCCACATTAAAGGCATAATTTATTGTAACGTGAGACCAAAAGCAGCATATTTAGGATAAACAAACTAGAAGTTACACTGACAATGTTTCTAACTTCTGTAATAAAAACATTTTAAAATATGTAATAAAATCCACTGGATTAAATGATCTGACATTCTTGTTTACTGAGGTTTGTTGTTGTTTGTTTTATAGGTTTTCAGACGGTTCGTGTCGGTGTTGTTGGCACTCCCGTTGGCACAGTCACGCTTTCATGTGCTTACCGCACCAACCTGGCATTCATGTCCAACAGGTAACTAACACACTACATGTAAAACAACACAGTCTCCTTACAAAGACAATTATTATTTGCTTATTTTAATTGGAAAGAAATGTTCATGTATTTGAAGATTTTGCTTTAGTGCTTCACTACTCTGTTGTCTAGACAAGTCAAAATGAGCATAACTAGTCAACTGTTGATATGTCGTCTTCTGCAGACAGTTTGAGCGCTCGGCTCCTATCATGGGGATCATTGTGGATCACTTTGTGGATCCTCCCTGCAGCAGCCAGCGTCCTGCAAACATGGGACAGCCCTGCAACTACAGGTAGCTACAGAAAGCTGTGGGAATGAAAGCAACCATTCACTTTAAGATGAAAATACTGAAATGACCTGCCCACAACTCCACTCCAAGTTAAATGACCACCAAACACACAGTGATGCGGCTGCTGCAGTTGAGTCTCAGCCGTGCCACAAACAATCGAGAGCTTTTAGGTGACGTAATTCATCCTTTCGATGATGAGCTCTTGGTGACTTATGTCTGACAGACTCTGTTTGCATTTTTAAACGTATGACTCTGCTACGTCAACAGAATGAAGAAACAGTTTATTTCTGTTTGGCCTTTAGGTGCCTGAAAATACTTTTGAAAAGGTCTTAAACTCCATTTAGTGCACAGACCCTGCATCTGGGTAATTTGGCCTTCAGATCTGTTCATCTCTCCATAATATAAAAAACAGTGTGTGTGCTTTGAATATAAAATAGGAAGGTCGAGTCTCCATCGGTTTATAACTTTGCTGCCTTCCTGCTGGAGGTTTCAACACTCAGTAGTAAGTCAAAGATTTGAATCATCTACAATATAATGTGTGTGTGTGTGTGTGTGTGTGTGTGTGTCCAGAGCTCCAGATGAGGAGGACGGAGGACCGTTTGCAGGGGTTCAGGATTCACAGGAGGTCTGCACCACCTCCTTCTCCACCTCCCCTCCCTCTCAGGTAAGAGGACACACTCACTCGCTCCTCTTTACTGTTTCTTTCTTTATCCTGTGACTTTTCTCCATTTTCATACCTGTTTTTCATTTCTCCTTTCTCTCTTTTCTTTCCTGTTGTCTCTTTATTATATGTTTACCCCTGTGTGTGTGCGTGTGTGTGTGTCTGCATTATCTCAGTGTGTGTGTACACTGAGTCCCTCGCCCTCTAAACTGTCTAAGCCCCTCCCTCTGGACAATCTGCAGCTTCCATTGGCTCCTGGACTTGTCACTCACACTGTGAGTCTTTACTGGCCACTGTGAGAGTGTGACTGTGTGATACACCTTGAAACTGCACTGAACACTACTGATCACTCAGATTTCTCATTTGTTTTGGGGGGTGTGTTGCTCCTTGATGTGTCAGGGTTGCATCAGAAACTTTTTTTTTTTTTTTTTTTTAACCATCATCCCTTTTTGTGTGTTTAAAGTTCCATCACATATTTCAGCGCAGGGCTTTATGCACTGTAGCTCCTGTTTGCAGCAAACGCTCACTAGACCTGTTTCATCATAAAGTTTTATCATCTCCACAGTAGTAAACTCCAAAGTTAAACCTGAAACCAAATATTCCCTGTCTGTCTGTCTGTCTGTCTAGCTGTATGCTTCCAGGTTATCATACCAGCCTCCACCTCTAGGAGGAGCTGCTGAGCTGTGTCACCCTGCTGCCAATCCAAACCAGGTGAAGCACCAGTCAGTCACCAATCAATTCACGTCACTTCCATAATGACCTGACCAATACATCAGCGTGGCCGATATTATTGACTGAACACCAATATATGATATACGCCCTTTAAATAACAACTTTTAGTAGTTAAAATAAGTTGGCATGGATGTCTATTTTTAGCTAATCTAACAAATTAAATAACAAGTAACAAATCAGGGTACTTTATCACATTGTTGAAGAATGAAACACAAATCTCATATTGCCATGAAGCACTCCTGCTTATTGATTTGCAACATTGCCTACATTGTCCTAATATAACCAGAGATATTTAAGGGATAGACACCTTTTATATGAATGATGTGGCAAATCTGATGGCTGACAAATTAATATTGTCATAATCAAACTGACCATTACATAGTTTGTCCAACAGAGAGCACTGACAAGCTTATTTTTCATGTCCTAGAACATAATGTGTTTTTTAGGCACAATCCAGTATTGGTTGGGATAAAAACATACATAGTACATAATACATTCTATTAGGCGTGGAGCCACTGTATACCATAAAAAGAGCTGTTTCTCAATAAGATCAAACTTAAAAAATGAAATATCCTTCAGAGAGCAGTTTGTTTGTTTCCCAGAATTTTCTGTGTAGATTTCTAGTCAATCTGCTATAACTCTGCTCTGTTCTTCCTCCATAGGTGTTGCATGCTGGGAAGGAGGGCGGGGTTGTGTTGGTTCCTGCCCACCCTCCTCATGGGGCTGATGCCCATCTGACAGTAGATCACGCCCCCAACACACCTGGCAGCAGGTAATTCTCTCCTGACATCACTTCAGCTTAATTTTAAGTTGTTTTTATTCCAGCTGGCTTTGTGTTGTAAATCCTAACTGGCATGAGGGAAATACACATAGCAGATATTGGACTGTTGGATACTGGCCATACTGTTAAACAGTATCTTGGTATGGTGCTGAGATATCTGGGGGGGGGGGGTTGCCCCATGATTTTGTCTTAATGCAAAATGTCCCCAGGTCCTGAAAAGAGTCTTCAGGTCTAAATTTGAGACTTCCTGTAACGTTGTCTCATCTCTCTTCCCAGCGGTGACGACGACGGCCTGTCGCAGAGTGGAGACGGAAGGAGGGATGAAGGCAGGAGGAGTGTTTCTCCCTCTGACCCTGTGGAGTCTCTCAATGCATTCACGAGGAAAATCGGAGCCTTCGTCAATAAACCCAGCACACAGGTAAATCAGTTATGACTCACACACACGTAGGCCTGTTTATTCTGTGACTTAAAGATTTGAAACACATGAACTTAGTTGTTTATTTCACAAAATTACAACTCACAATTATCAGAATTGTCTCTCGAAGAGACCTTTTGAGCTGGGTTTGGATTTTTGTTAGCCACTCATGTTTGCATGGCTGAAGAGTACACTGAATTCAGCCGTGTGTGTGTGTGTGTGTGTGTGTGTGTGTGTGTGTGTGTAGATAACAGCAGCCAGTCTGGACCTGCCATTTGCTGCATTTGCTCCTCGAGGCCTGGACTCAGAGGAGAATGATCCCATGGTAACTTAAGATTTTTTACAATGAATGCCTTTTCGCATACAGCAGAATACTTTGGCTTGTATTTAAATGGATGCAAATTTTCTACAGTTGGGATATTTTCTGTGTGTGTGTTCAGGTGCAGCCTCCAGACTCTCCTCCTTGCCCATCACCCCTGCAGGCCAGCCTCCATTCTCAGGGCTCAGAGGGATCGGGGCAGCAGGATGACTTTGTCATGGTCGACTTTGTACGTAACTATTGCTCTGTTCTCTTCTGCCCGCTCACTACTGTGGCCGAAGCATAAACAGGGAGTTATGTGCTGGACTATATAATCAGATGTTAATTAGTGAGCTTCAGAGTAAGCAAACAAGCCTATTCCTCAAAATGTCGAACTATTCCTTTAAGTTTAGTTTTATGTAGATAAAGACCTACTTGGAAAAAACTTAATTTGTATTTTATTTTATTTACGTTATACGAAAACCTCAAAAAAAGACTTAAATAGTTTTCATTCTCAGTAAAGTAAACTCAGTAAAAATATCAGTGTATTGAACAGTGAAACCTGTATCTACACCATGAGTTTTCTGCTGCAGTCACATTTGGATTTATTTATTTTTTACATTAAAATTAATAATAAATTATGCAAATGTCTGATTGTGAAATTTAAACAATGTCTCTCTGCCTCTGTGTGTAGCGTCCAGCCTTCTCTAAAGATGACTTGCTGCCGATGGATCTGGGCACTTTCTACAGAGAGTTTCAAAACCCTCCTCAGCTGGCCAGCCTCTCACTACACATCAGCTCCCAGTCGATGGCCGATGACCTGGTAACACGCTTCTTGTTTTGTTTTAACTTATTTTTAGTTCTGCAAACTAAAACTGAATGAACATTAGTAACAGGGATTTGTATTTTCTGTCTGCAGGACTCACTGCCAGAGAAACTGGCCGTTTATGAGAAAAACATGGACGAGTTTGACGCTTTTGTGGACATGCTCCAATAGAGGAGTGAAGAAAATGGCTGAAAGGAGAGGACTACATGTGAGAAGAGATTAAATGGATGATGGCAAAAGAATGAAAGGGAGAAGCAGACTGGAGGCTCTGTAGTTTGTCACTCAGACTAAATCACCATGTTTTGATGTGAAGCTCCTCATTTCCTCTTACCTTCCTGTCCAGCACGCTCACCTCGCTTACCAGCTTGTACAGATCGCCCTCTCCGCTGTAAATACTGTATTAGCTCAGACACTGGCATACCCCCTTCTCTGGTCTGGTAGTGTTAATTATAAGAAAACCTGTATTTTCTGTGTGGCATAAATCCGCTTGTCACCAGTGTTTAATCAGGAAATCAGATGATCATGTGGTTTTGTCACTTTTAGACAGCCATGCTATTCAAGGACAGACTACCTGCACACATAATTTTGTTAAACTGTAGCTCACTATTGAACACTGCTAGCCTCTGAAGGTTTCCAACACATTGCCACCCTTATATCTGAGCTAAAAGGTGAAAGATCTGTGATGTGACACAACATTGAAATATAGAAAAAGCTGGTCTCAGCAAATAAATTGCACTAAACCTTACAGTGGATGCTAGTCCTTTGCAAATAAGACATGTCCTGCTTTACATTCTCACAATTGACAGTCACGAATCAGAAGCAGTTGAGGGTTCATTGCCTTGCTCAAGGGCAACTTGGATGTGACAAGCCTCCTTTGTTTACCCTAGCCAGGTGTTCCCAGCTGGTCTGGGGATTTAAACTGCCAACTCCAATGTTAGCAAATGGCCCCAGTGGAATTTAACGTGAATTAACTGCAATCCTTGTGTGTACAGAAAACATTTTTCCATGCTGAAGCAACTTGCGGAACTACACTCAGTTGCCAGTTTATATATATGTAAGCTAGCAAAAACTAATAGTGCTGCAATAAATTTTACATCCATGAAGGTCAAAGTGTTATGGTCATTCTGGAGGTTGTAATTTGTACTGCTGTTGAATTATGTTATACTGAAGTGTCTGTGTGTCAACTCCGTATAAACAGTTTAACTGCTCCACAAGCTACAACCTCCAAAATAGACTATAGACACCTCGCAAACACTTTAAACAAAAAGTTAACCTTCATGAAGGCAGGATTTGCTGCAGGGCTGCTGTATTAGACTGGCAACTGAGTGTATTTACTTTAGTCTGTACAATATGCATATGTATATTTTGGGGTTTTGTAAACGTGACTGTCTACAGCAGGCACCAGGTCACCATCCATGACTGTTTGAGCTTGGTTGAAAGCTTTAATTTAAACTTTTCTTTGCTGTTGGTCTAGATGTCCTAATAAAAAGCATGGCTGCTCTGTTAAAACTACTGCTGTCTGTTAAACGCCTGGGGCCACATGCATCAATGATGCATATGCCATGTCTCTCACAAGCTGGGATTTATCAAAGACGAATGTGCAGTGACGATTTGCGCATACTTCAGACCAGACAAGTGTTCTAGAAATAGCAGGTTAAATGAGATTAAATATAAAAATGTGAGACTTAAGGTTAAGTAAAACGTTGCTCTTTGAGGAGCCAATTTCACAGACTTATTTTGCAGTCTACACACACCTTTCTGTAAAGTGTTCAACAAGAGGCCAAGTTATAAACTTAATTTTAAATTGAGTGATTCATTTTATCATTTACATTTGAGCCACAATTTCCCTTTTTTCCCATGATCTTTCAATTTTTATCCTGAATTGTGGAGCACTTTTGTAAAGTCTGTTTCAGTATGAGCGCTATAAATTCATAATCATCCTTCTGACGTTTAATAATGACGCACGGGTCAGTTCGTGCTGAAGGTAAGTTAAGGGGAAACAGACAACAGTACATTAGCAGCCTGGTTCTGTCATATTGTTTTGTTAAATCCGCCTAACACCTCTAAACCTTTAACATGACATCTCCCGTTTAATTTGTACCAAAACGGAAATGTAAAAACTATAATGGGTTCTGGGAGTCCTGTCGTTGCCAGGCAACCAGCAGAGGCTCCAAGAATCACTGCGCCATACAAAGAAATAGTCCAGCACACGACCCCATTGCTAATGCGCTTTAGAGGCAGTTTCCCCCCTGCTTAGTCTTTCCAGTAAGCTAAAAAGGTCTCTACTTAACTGACAGATCTGAGAGTGGTATCGACCTTCTAATCCAACTCTGGGCAAGACAACGAGTAAGTCTATGTTACAATAATCATTTAGCTTAATAAGTCAAATAAACAAAAGACTAACTTCTCAGAATTCTCAAATGGAATTTTATTGTTGGTAGTTTCTGGAATTCCATCACATACCTGCAGGGCTGCAAAGGGTCAAAATCAAGAGTATGGTAGCACGCATTTTACAAGTACTCTACAATTCATGTTCCTTCAACTTGCTATGTGACCAACTACATATTATTGCTCTTCTGTTCTGAGAGCCCCTTACCCTGCTACCTAAAGGGCTGAGAACCAACCGTTCAGCAAACATTTCATCTTCAGTCTCATTTCATTTCCTGTGAAAGAGCTATCTGGAAGGCTATGGAGGAAAGCTGCTTAAATCAATGTCAACTCTCCCAGACGACGATGTAAATTTCCTAACTATTTATTTTTCTAGAGTTAACCACTTAACATGCCATTCCTTTTTAAACATAACCTCTGAGTTGTGGCAGACAGAGGCCGTTTCTCCCCCCCTCCCCAGGTAACACTGGGAACATGGAACGAGAAATGAAATAAAATAAAAATACAAAACAAAAAAAAAACAAAAATTCACAGGAGACAGGCAGTGACCGCCCAGTGTGCATTTCCACCTCATTCAATTGCTTAAGTCCACTAGAATGTCTTTTCCCAATTTCCCCCACTATGGCCCCTCTGAGCCTGACTGTCCAATGAGTTTGTGTTGGGCGACGTGGAGAAGGAGTCCCTCTGGGCACTGCGAGACAAGTCAAACATCAGGGAATGGTTGGAAACAAAACGTCCAGATAGAAGACATGTAACTCATAAGACGGGGACACTTTACTCTTGTTCCCGCTTCCTTGGATACAGGGTGAAAGTCTTTGAGGTGGATGACCAGTGTCCTCCATTGTCAAATATCCAACCTGCTCCACCCCCAGTTGGCTGAATGTAGGTGGAGTTATATAAGTAGGATGGGGGTGGTGATGGGGTGAAGCCAGCATCCATACACACTACAGATCAGAGCAGGAGGAAGAAGAGGGAGTGTATGGAGGAGATCCAGGAGCTCAACTTTTCTTCATGGGCTTTTTAAAGAGCGGGGAGGTGACCGGGGGTTCAGGCTCAGGCAGTATTCAGTAGGTCCTGTATGGCTTTCTGCTGCGTCTCGTTCAGTGTCGAGACACACTGTGTCCATAACCCTGCAGACACCTGAACGACAACACAAAAGGGTTAACCTCTGAACAGCTTCATACACTTGGATATTGATTTATGTCCACAGAAAAAAAAATCCCACACAATACATGTAATTTAGTTTAACAGTCAAGAGTTTTTGAGCCTATGCACGTCAATAAGACTTTACTGGTTGCGTTTGAAATCATTTGTTTGAAAAAGTGATAGCCCTTAGCAGTGATCCGAATCCAGATGTAGTTTCTCACCTGTACTTGACGGATGACATTTGCCAGCCGTTTGCTGCATGCGTCTTCACTCTTGACGGATTCATTTGCAACTCCGTCTGCGATGATGAGGAAAATCTTAGGAAGGTTGGCGTTGTCTGGGCCGAGGACGATTGGGTTGTTGCTGTGGAGAGAAGACAGTCAGCAAGAGGGAAAAAATTTGGAGTTTGTACATCCCCTGGTTTAAAAATAAATAAATAAATAAATACATTTCAGAGGTATTTCCATCTCAACAATTGACTGGGCAAATTAGGTCGAGGCCACCTACCTTTCAATGAGGTCACACAGGAAGTCAAATGTGTGGACGGCCTCCTCTTTGTCCTCGTTCAGCGGTAGCCAGCTGAGCCAATGGGGAAGGATCTCGTTGACGTTTACACACTCTGGCCGAAACCTCATGACTTTTCCAACAGCAGAGATGCAGTTCTCCGTAGCGTTGACGTTCTCCTTGGAGCGCGACTCAGCTGCCTGGATGACTCTGACCAGCATGGGGATGGCCTCTGGACCAAGAAACAGACAGAAAGACATCATTCTAGTTCCAGCCACAAACTGCCAACAACATCAGAGGTGAAGAAAAGTGCCAGGCCATACCTGTACAGAATGGGCGGTAGCTCTCTCCTCCATACTGAGCCATGACACCAACACCGTAGGCGGCTGCCTGCCGAACCTCAGGGCTCGAGTCACACAGTGACTGCAACATCGGCCGCAGGAAATACTCCGCGTATTTGAAGGAGGAGGGGCTGCAGTGCTCCACCACATCGTCAAAGATGCACAGACCCCACTGCCTGTCAGCCCACGGCCTGTTGGGACACTAAAGACAAGTTAGGAAAGTTTAGTTACTGTTGAACTCACTCAGTATGATGTGCATCGTAATCCAACAGCCCCCCCCACGATAGTACATCATGGTACATGGACTGATGGCACAATAAAAACAAGACATTTAAATACACCACCTCAGGTTCTGGGAAATTACTGTCTATTGAAACGTGACGTGTGTACAAAGTTACTATTTAAAAAAAAGGAAAATCTACCTTCTGTTGATAAAATATAATGAACATCTGATGTGAGTGGATGATGTTCAAGACGGGTTGACACCATCTAGTGGCCCTTTACTACAAGTCCAATGAAAAAATGTAAACTGACTGAAGATACAGAGAATAAATATTAATGTGCATAACTGCAGACAGTGTTCACCATTTGTACCAATATTATTGAGTAATTCGTTCTTTGCTGATCTGAAAACAGGAAGTACTTACTATTAGCTGGACGATGAGCTGCAGAAGCTGCTCAAACCAAGGCAGCACCTTCTCTTTGTAACTACTGAACACCGAGTGCAGGATATCTGACACTTTGGTCAGGATGTACACATCGTTCTCATCCTGTAGAGAGAAAAATATAAATAAATATGAGGGCTCACATTATTTTTCACAAGATTTATTGGACAAAACTATTTCAAGGGTTTCATAACAGCTCTGACTCCTTTACTGGAGGGAAAATAATTACCTCATCTTGTAATGATTCCTCCACCTGCTCATCATAATCTTCATCTTGTCTCTTAGCTGTAAAAGACAGAAGTGTGCTTTGAGGATAAACACTTTCGTTGTATTGAATGAGCCTTTCATCACAAAGTCATGCTAAGAAACAAAGTCATTGGGGAGAGAATGTTGTCATGGGGAAATCATGTGAGGTTTGTTCAAATCAAGGGGAAATGCAGTACTTGTAAAATGTATTCAGTGGTTGTAATGAAGTCTCACCATGTCTGAGCTCCTGGTTCTTAAAATGCTCCTCCAGTTTTCCTTTTAAGATGCCGCCCAGCTCCTCAAAATGCTCGTTGTTCAGACAGCCATCTCCCATCAACTCAATGCACTAATAGAAAATAGAAACCTCAGTCAGGCCAGAAACTGGACCTGGTTCCTGAAATATTAACTAACGTATTAAATACGTTCAAGTCTTCTATGACAACAGAAATGCTAACAGGGAACAGTGAGGTAAAAACAGTTACCTTGGCAAAAGAGTGCATGATCTCTGACAGGACGTCAGAGTCCGGCTCAGTGCCGATGGCCTTGATGAGAGCGTCGCACATGAAGAGCCACATCTGGGTGAGGTACTCGGGTCCTCGAACCCGCGCACACTCCAGCAGCAGGGGCATGGACTCCGCTGCCGCCACTCGCACACGTGAGACAGTTAAGGAAATACCAAACACAGTCATCAAGCCCCATGTTCTTTCACAATACTCAGAATTTTAGCATCGCAAAAGCCTTTTCCCATGACTGACTTCTAAATCTATGAATTTCCACTGCATGCACTACACTAAAAGACAACTCTAATTTCTGTAACAGGTGTGCTTGTTTTCATTAATTGTGATATATATATAATTTTTTTTTTTTTTTTTTTTTTTTTTTAAATCAAATAGCAATTAGAACACTGGCTCTTTCTGGACGGTGGACAGAGTTAACCTAAACCATATTCTCTTCCAGCACCCAGTCCAAGTGTTTTCATTAGACCAACCAACATTTTTAAGCTTCGGTAAATCATCATCTGAGCTTGTTGGATGCTGGCTGGACTGAAATTTCAAGACAATGCTACTAGTCATTTTGGCCTTCAGGTTAAAGGTCAGTGTCCATAATATAAAAAAAGGATATCATCATGGAAGTAAAACTTGAGTAGAGGGACCATCAGCTTCACCACCTGCTCTGTGTACTCCACAAAGCCCTCCTTCAGCTCTTTGGCATAACACACCTGGAAAACACCACAGATTGTCTTGTTAACAGGGCTGAAACAAGCACAAGACGCAGCTGATGAGCACAAGATTCTGAGGTCAGACGCCCTCGGGACCCTGACAGTTTGGCAGGACATCCACATGCATCTCAGTGCTCTTCTGCTATAGTGGACTGGACTACTCACCAGCATCTGGCAGGCAGTGGCCTTCTCCTCCAGGCCGGCTGTCTTGATGCCAAAACTCTGCTGGTCTCCCAGGTTGACAAACTCCCAGCCGTCATCTTCTGATATGTTCTCCATGTCCTGGGCTACAAGACAGACAGACACATTCAAATACTGTATCTTAACTTTTGTTGTGTACTTTAAGCCCACTGTTTTTGCATTGGAAAAGGAGAAGCACTCTTCAAAGTCCTGGCAGGAGTATTTTTTAATGGTAATTAATTTCTGTAATATTTAAAAATTGCAGACTACTTGAGAAACAATACCGTACGTTTGAGTAAGTGCAGAAACATTTTCATTTCGTACATGCAGCTCACATACAACAGCTAGGATTCTTTTAGTAATTGGCTACTGCTAATAAAAGCCACCATATTTAAGGCAATTTCAAAATGTGTGTCCATCTTTGAACCAGTTTCATCAATGTCAATTAATGGCTCTTAAAATATCTGCAGTACTTACTGTCGAGCAGGGCCACCTCAGGCTTGATGGAGGCCGTCTTCATCAGGGGGCCCATCACCACAGGCAGGTACTGCTGAAACTCTTTCCCCAGGATCTTACACATCCTGGCCCAGGCTGAGATCATGTACGAGATCTAAACCACAAACAACAAAACGCGATGACTATGCAGCAACGGTAATATCAAGACAACAGTTCAAAGTTACGTTCAAGTCCTCCTACCTGAGGATCATCATCTTCCAGGTCATTGAAGTCTGTCTGGGTTTTGAGGAGCAGCTGCATGACGGCAGAGGCATCTGGCATGAACTAGTAACAGAACAGAAAGGACGACATGTGAAGAGAAAGATGTCCCCTTAAAGGCAACTCCCTTCACTTAAGATCTCGGTGGATCGTTTGATCCTGTACAGACGTACCTTCTCCTTGCCGACAGCCAGGCCGATGAGGCTGATGCACTCTATGGTCTTGCCACGGAGCAGCCGGAGCTCCTTCTGCACAGCGTTTTCTACAATGTGTTTGAGCGAGGGCATGAACAGGTCGTAGTATGGCACAAACTTCTCCTCGGCTGTGTCAGCCACCGAGGCGATGGACGTCACCACCTGCTCCAGGACTAGTTTGGTGCCCTTCTGGATCAACTGGTAGGAGAGAATAGGACACACTTACAGTCATGTAGAAGAAGACTTGCTGAACTGGCAGGCAATACAGAATATAACAGAGTATAGTGTGTTAGCAGGGGCTAACTAGTGGGTGTGCAAGAAATGCAAAACATTTGTCTTTGGCTAGGATCCTACTGATTTATCCAAATTAAGTGAAAATGAATTTGTACCTCTTGCAGCTTGGCTACCATGATGACGTGAAGGTGCTGCACCAAGCTGTCCAGATAAGGGATCAGCAGTGATTTGGGACAGTCCTCTGTAAAGTTGATAAGGGCGGCAGCAGCGTGTGCCTGCACCCGAGGGTTACTCTGGTCCTCCATGGTCTGAAGCAGGGCTGAAATCACCTGAAAAGGGAGGAAGATGCAGAGTCAGTCTTCTTAGTCCACTGTAGTAAACCTTTACTGTGGTTACACTTCAAAAATGTGAATCTTTATCATATTTCTTTTCTAAACTATTGCATTAAATTGTGATATTACATCTGAATGCTTCAGCAAAGATACATGTAAACATTTTTTGCACATGCTGGAGGCTGCTGAGTGCAACTTTTACACTCAAGCTAATAGAGATTTGTTGAATAATTTAACATGTAGCTATCAGGAAATAAATTTTCACAGCTGTACATGTCACTTTAGTTACCTTATCATGGAATTTCTTTTGGAAGGTTGGAGCGAAGTCTGTGGCCATTTGTCCAATAGCGTTGCAGGCAGCATAGCGTACCCTTGGGTGCTGAGGAGGGGAAAGGAAGCCAATTCATAACCACCATACAAGATAGTAACTGCTGTGTATACAAGTCCCGTAACATTATTGTCCAAATATGTAAAGAATTTATCCATCCATCGTGTTCTCTAATGTCACTATAAATCTAACCAAGTAACCTGAGCTGAGGTTAGTTTCCCATGCGCTGTATCTTTGTGTTAAACAATCAAGACTGAAGTGGTGTTTCTTACAGGGTCGGAGCAGAAGAGGAGGACAAAGCTGATGATCTCTTGGAGGATGGCCTCCATCTGCTGGTGGCAGCCCTCGCCGATTGCCGACAGCGCCATCAACCCAGCATGGCGGTACTTCCAGTCAGCTAGCGACAAACACATTGGGTTGATCTCATGTTCACGCTGACCAGTTATAAGCTTTACATAATTAAGTTTGATTGCTTCATAACTAAAGAAGTGCTCAAACTAAAAGGTCGAATGGCATTCCAAGCAGTCATTTTTGTATGAAAACCACTAATACAATTTAAAAAGTAGACTTAAATTTACTGTCAAGTTGCACATCTCTGCAACATTCAGAGAGATTCAGTACAAATCAGTGAGTCTTCAATTATCAGTGGGTTTACTTACGGTTCTGCAGCATCTGCATGATGTGCTGTTTGATCATGGGCAAAATGATCTTCCCTCCCAGACCACAGGCGATTCTGTCGAGAGCACTCTCCCCAGCCACTGCATTACTGGTGGGTGACAAGGAACAAATCACACAAATAAGTGTGTTAACACATTTTCAAACCTTTAAGCACTTTGTGCCTTTGTTGCAATAAAAACCTTTTGGCAAGAGTCTTTGAAGATACCCTTATATAACACTGCAAAACTAATTCTGATCCTTTAGTTCTCTCAGTTTAGATGTCAACATGTATTCATCTTATATTTTAAGAACAGGTGGTGCTTCAGGTTTAAGAAATCTGCTTGCAGTGGAGCTTTTGACCGCAAAAGGCCCCTAATCATCAGTTTCCCTAATCAGGTGATTACACTGAAAAACATTTTCAACAAAAAAGGAACTAATCAGCTTGGCGGTCTTTGGCGGGAACGTAATCCTGCATACTCCCAACCCTCCATGACACAGTTGAACATTTCTGCTCTACAGGATCCCGGTGTGTACACCAGGCCTTACCTGTCAAAGTCATCATCCTCCAGCTCATCAGCCATGGCCCACTCATCATCATCCTCCAGGTCTACCATCATAGCCAACATCTGGGGCACTGAAGATACAACACACAGATACTATAATTGTTCTACCCAACTTCTTTGAGTGGCCACAGTTTATTAGGGGAACGGTTAAGTGTAGTTAATTGATGGTGACCCAAATCCTCACCACTCTGAGCCACAATATTCGTGTGTTTCCTCAGCATGGCTGCTGCAGTCTCAGATAAGGTGACGATGACCTCCAGTGCCAACTGCCTCTGCATGTTTGTCAGGTTGGTGTCTGCACACAGCTGAAGAGACGACATGGCAACATGTTGGTCAAATAAAGCTTACAGTCAAACAAACTAATAAACGTAAAAATAAAACCAGATATATGTTCTGTCTCTAATGTCTAATTTGTTTCCTAGAAGTGTACGTGCAAAAATGAGCAGTGATTAACACGGGCTTCGTGAAAACAATTAACTACAAGACGCAAGTATTGTAAGTATGTATTTTGGTTTCATTTGTGTCTTTTATATCAACAGCAGTAAAGTTATATTAGTGCTCTCTGACTCACCTTCAGGCAGAGCTGCAGAGTGGCCTCCAGGTTAGGTCTCAGGTATTTGGGTGCTGTGTCTGCAATTTCCACTAAGGACTTGAGCACAGAGTCGTCTCCCTGGTAGCACGACTCATTCACTGCCTGATTTAAAAAAAAAAAAAAAACAACAGAAGCTGGGGTTAGTGTTGCAAATACATTCATTCAGCAGTGGCATGCTGCTACTGCTGAATTTACAGTGTCACCACAATCTGAGGGTTTAACCTCCACCATCATGAATCACTGACGAGAGAATACTCACCAACACCGTTGCAAAAGAGCTTAATAAGGATGCTGAAACATTTATAGCTGTTGTGGAACGACAACAGGATTCAGCATGTTCAATATAAGCAACATAATCTAGATTGATTGAGTGGTGAGAAACATGTTACCCAAGATTCTATAATTACTGCTGGGAACAGCCCTGTTGTGTTAACAGAAGTTATTTATTCTTTCTTAAATGCAGTGTCATCTCTACATAGCCTGACAAAGAATCATAAGACATGCTACGCCTCAACAAAGGCAAACAAGCAGCAAGTAAGCACCACAGCGCTTACTTTGAAGCTCCATTTTCCATTAGCATGCAAGTTTCTTTATTTACTTTTCATATATTGAGCTTGTATATTGTGTTCATGACTATAGATAAACAAGACCCACACAATAAAGCCACACAAAGTGACAAGATTCTGAGCCAGTTCACATAAGCCAGATGAAGACACGGGGGTCCTGGTATCTTACCTGCAGGATGCCCGGCAGCAGGTCAGCAAAGTGCTTCAGCAGTGCCGTGTTGCTTTCGTTTGACAGAACAAAGGACGCTGCAGCCCGAGCTGCCAGGGTACGAATCTGAAGGGTAATTTGAAACAAATAAATGTTTATGTTCATAAAAATCGGGAAATGAACTGTCAAATAATCAATTCTCGTTGGATCTTACCTGTGGGTTTGCCTGGTCCTGCATGCACTGAACAAGCATACGCTTGATAACTTCCATATAATGCTGCTGCTGGTTGCCAAAGATTCCTGGGAAGTTCCTAAAAAGGCCAAGATAGACACAGCTGTCAGCCACCAGTACGTCTGTCTGAACTTACAAGTAGTTTGACTTTATTGATCATATAACTATACAACCTAAATAAGAGATTTGGGTGTGAACAGGGGCTCACCAGAATATGTGCAGGGCAGCTTCTCGCAGGCCAACATTGTCAGAGTTGACAGAGTCAAACAGAAACTTGAGCAACTCTGGCCACTGGTTATTCCCATCATCATCTAGATGAAAGATATCACAATCAAAAATGATGAATGTTTTATGTCAACAGTAATAACCTACAACATTTTCATATCAATAAATCACCCTCTCTAACCGTCATCTAGCAGTTCATCATGGACCTACAGCATCTAACACAACAGCAAGTGAAATGAATACCTTATATTTGACAATGTTGACACAATACAGTTATAATGAGAGGATGAAATATGATATTAAGAGCAGCATTACCGATGAGGTTGCGGCAGAGCTCAGCGGCAATGTCGCAGACCTTCTTGCGAATGTTTGGTGCGGTCTCCTGTTGGATGCTGGTCAGCAGCTCTGTCTTGATGGCCGTCTGCATCTCCAGGGTCAGGCCCGGGTAGATCTCCTCGAAGGACGACGACAGCAGCCGCCGCAGCAGCACTGCCGCCATCTGTTTGACCTGAGTGGACAAGACAGTGGTTTCAACATTATGTCTTGCTTCTCACCATTGCCACCAACATTAAACAACAGGATTTTTAACAGACTATATCAGAAGACTGATACAGCTATTTACAATCTAAATATCACAATGATCTCAATAAGTGTCACAGGACAAATGGTATGATTACAGCTCCCAACACTTAGTGGAATAAACTGAAATGTTTAATTAGAGTCAATGGTCACTAGAAAAAAATTCAGCTACACTGACAACGCCTGCAGCATCTCAGAAAGGCAAAGTCACTATGCCTGGGCCAAGCACCTCTCTGCCTGCTCCCATTTCAGGACTCTAAAAATATCAGCCTTGAGGTAAAGAAAAGGAGAGGAAGTATGAAGGATCAAGCAGCTGGTGGATTCAGAGTAAACATAACTGTCCAAATGCCAAAACTGACTCATAACAAGCCTTCGTGTATATAAGCATATGATGGCCAGACTACATTCTTAAAATGCCATCAATGTTGCAACTTTTCAAAGCAAAGATATTGTAGTAATGCAAATGCCTTTGCCTGATTTTAACACTAACATATGAATGTTTGACCTAAAATGTTCTTCTGTTCTGGTACAAGGCTTAATACTTGTTTCTAATTGGCTGGCAGGTATCTGTTAAACTTTTATACAGAGACATTTTAAAGAAAGAACCACCATTTCATGTCAAGCACACAATACATTTAAGCCTAACCACTGGATAAACTGAAGACAAACTTTAAAAAAGTGATTTCAAAACCCTGTTGTTGCTTTTTAGCTTCCCTTGGACTCACGCTGAAAGAAGACGCTGAAGACGTCATGCCACAGATATGTCAGTGTTAAGTGTACAAACCTCCTCTGCAGCAGATGCATCTCTGATGGCCTGCAGCAAGAATGTGATCTTAGTCTGGCCCAGGATCGTGTCATAGGTCTCCTGCAAAGAAAATTAATGAACAGTGGTAAGGATGACACATGCCATTTTGTGCACGCTTACAGAGGCACAACTTTAGCCCTGTGAAAAATGAATCTCTACCAGTGACAGTGTTTCCTTTGTTTTAGTCGCAAAGAAATGGCATTTTGCACATGCCTGTAATTCTACGCTACGGCACATTTAAAGCTGAAACAGATGCAGAGGTTGGTTCATAAATAGTCATAATTTCATTAATCTTTATGGCTGAAGTACCAACATGGGTGCGGCTATTCAAACACATGTTTATTAACTGGATGTTTATTGCTTTGTCTGTAAAATATGCCTCAAAAGCCTGTACTGCAGTCTGTTTATCCTGCAGGTCAGATATTTTATTTACTGGTAAACGAATAAGTGGAACACACAAACACTTATAAAAACTTAGACCTTTTAAATTCGTGGATAAGGACAAAGTAATTTCTGAGATCTGTAATGTGTGAGTCAATGGTTTTAGTTTTATTCCTACACTCCTTAATTAAGCAGTTTTTCCTGATCTGCTCTGCCTTGACTTGCTATCAAAGCTTAAATGACATCCATTGCTGAGTAATATAGTGCAAACACCATGAGGCTGCTAAAGCTTTCCACCGGCCACTGGAAGACTATTTGTGAACGAGCTGCTAAATGTTGATTAAGTTTGCATCTGACTGCTAATTCCTTACTTGATAAAAACTTGACTACATTTAGATTTGGACACTTTCATCAGAAGATCAGTGTTAAAATGCATGTTTTTCCCACATCATGGGACTCGAATCTCACCGAGTGGGAAGTTTAACATAAACAAGGATGGTTGTTCTGATGCATATTGTGTGCTGACTATTTGTTTTGGTCTTCAATGTTCTTAAGATGCTTCATTAAAGCCACATGAGAAATGGAAACGCACATGATGCTCTGTGGGGATGCAGTGGAACCTTGGGTATGTGCTCCAAGGAAGATGTCACACAGGAGCAAATAGTAAACAAATAACTTGGCTTCCTTTATTAGGTGAAAGAAGAAAACAGTTTACACAACTAGATATGCTGGAGAATCGCTGGAGAATCATGATTATGTGAAAATAAAACCCCTTAAAATGGTTTTGTAAGTGCATGCATTTGCATGACAGAACAAGGACAGGGAGGAGCACCATTGTTGCAACAGGATGGTGGGGGTGAAACCTGATTACTGACCAAATGCATTTAAATAGAAACCGTCTTTGAGTGTTTACTATTACAGTGCATGTAAACACATTGGCAACTCCTGCCTTAACCCAATTTCTCACAATAATCTGGTTTCTTGGACTGTTGGCTCCCAGTGGCTCAGTACGATCAGCTGCCTCACAACTAATGCTCACCTGCTCTTACTAAACACATAGTAGTGCATAGCATTCTCGCAACAGCCAAAATGACTTTCCAGTATATATGGCCATCTTGAACAACTATTCTGAGCAGTAAAACATGTCCACTAGTTATAGCAAAAGCTTCCCAATGCTAAAGCAAAGAAAACCACCACAACCTTTGCATTTAACCTCAAGACAATGATGACACTTTCACTTTGTTCACTTCAAATTTAAGTCTGACAATATTGTACTTAATGGCTTGCCATCCCTCTCATGTGGATCTGGACGTCTACAAAATGATTAGTAGCTGTAGTGTTTAGCTGTTAAAATATGGGTTTAAAGTCCTCTACAGACGGATCAATTCCTATTGTGTGTGTAAGACAGAAAGGGAGAGTTTCTATAAAGGATGAATTCCAATGAGCTTAGCATCGCGGCAGACAGTCTGTGGTTTACAAAGAAAAACGCTGACTGCCAGTGAGGGGAGAGTGTGATAAGATTGAACCACCTCATCCCAAAGTCGGGTGCTAAAGAGGTAAACTGTGGTAACAAAGCTTTGCCGCGACAAGAGGCTAATCGTGGTGGGAAAAAAGAGAATAGGCCAGCTAGACACAGCCCAAACAAATCCTCGGAGAAACTAATCCAGTGAGAGGGGATGATCTGAGCCTTTGCAGTGACGTGACTGAAACTGAGATTATTTGCTACATGAGCAACATTAAATCAAACAAGGAAGGCAACAGCACGTTTGAAACAGCTGCGTTAACCTGACTTTAACATAAAATTACTTAAGGCCATTGCCTAAGCACTGCTAACATAGCTCGCCCTCTGAACTGGGTCCCCAACTCCACCTGTAACGTAACCCACAGTTTTCTTGGTCATTATTGCGCCTATAACGTGACATGTATGTCGGTATTTCATTTCTTAATTCTGTCTTTAATATTTTAGCAATACACGCTGTTCAGCGCTAGCTTGCTGGCTAATGAAACTAGCAACAATGTAGTAGCTCCTTAGCTTCATGCTACTTCCTGTAGTCTACTAGCTAGCTAGATGACTAGCTACACTATCAGCTGGCGAATTTAGGACTGGTTCCCAACAAACAGAACATTTCACTTTGAATCAAACCAACTGAGTGTGACGAAAACACCCACAACCACATACGTTAGTGTCACGACTGGGTTAGTATCAGTAAGATCAACATTATGTTCACATAACTACGCAACATGGTGGAGATAGTTAGCGTTAGCTGACTAGTACTCGGTGTCGGCTTCACATTGCACGTGGGCTACTGAGCTTGACGTGAAAGCTCACTGCGCGCGCGGCCAGGCTGGATAGCTAGGCGGTTAGCTTTTGCTAAACTGACCGCCCTGCTTACTACACTCGCCGAACTTGTCAACCATGAAAATAGCTACGTTTTCTTCTCTCACCTCTGATTGTTTCCTGACGTTGTTGTCAGGGCTCATCAGGTTACCCAGCAAGAGGTAGAACTGCTGCTGTTCCGCCATTGCAGTGAGATCCAAAAAGACCAGCCGGGTGGAGAAGCGGCGAAATGAGTCCGGTAGACCCTGCTTTGGTCACACAATGCTGCTTGCGTCCCATTGGCTTAATTTATCATCTCTACTCGCCGGTCATTGGACCAGACACCTGTAGCAAATGCACGCCATTGGCTCACATGGGTCCTCAGCGCCCATTGGATGTAATCGACACAGGAAAGATGAATGCGTTGTTCCTATTAGCCAATAGTGAATTACTAAAGCGCGGGAAATGACTACATGAGTGCATTGCTATAATACAGTTCATGTACAGTAACGTTAGGCTATATTATCAGTGGTCGAAAGTAACTAAGTACCAAAGTACTGTATTTAACTACAGTTTTGAGGTACTTGTACCTTACTTGAGTATTTTCATTTTATGCTACTTAGACAATGTATATTGTTTATGACTTTATAGGGAAAATTATGGTTAGCTAAAATGACTTTACAAGTGTAGCTGTAGCCAGGAGTTTATAAATACTGACTTCATGTGTCCAAGTCCCACTAAGCATTTGTTAATTATTTGGATTTTTCATATATAATTTATTAAGTTTATTTTCTATACATTTTATATCACAAAACAAACAGTAAATGCTGTTTCAAAGCCCTCTCCACACTGCCACAAATAAAATTTGGGTGGAGAAATACAGAATTTAAATTCAAGCTTACAAAAATGTAAAATTTAGGCTCGTGTTATTTCACATGTAAAATGTGACATGATAATGGTGACTGAAAATACTGGGATAAGTAAAAATGTCCTCAGAAGAACTAGGCTTTAGCTTGATTGAAAAATGGTGGTTTTAAACTGTAAATAAAATAGTAGTTTACAATGGGCTAAATATAGTACAAGATTACCTTAGTTTGATTGTTTACTTTTTCGTTTTCAAGGATATTATGTTTTGAATTTACTTCTGATTTAGTTATACATAAAAAAAAGTTTTTCTTTTTGTAAGGCTATTAAACTGTAAAAGAAATAGCAGATGATCAAAAGTATTATAGTATATCTGCTTACCTTGAGTGAAATATCCAAACTTAAGATTGCATGATTTTCTTTGGCTCTAATATTATGTCAGTGGAAACATTTCACATTTCCATAAAATCCTGACATATTTGATGAGTTTGGAAAATTTAGGATAGACCAAATCAAGGGTCTTTATAGATAAACTTATTTTATTGGCATCATGATTATATGATTAAAACAAGTTGCAGCTCAACCATGTCCCAGTAGATGGCAGCCAAGCTTTTTTCAATGCATTTCTACAATACATTTTTTTCAATGAACCCAGCAAACCTCTGCCGATTAAATCATGTGTAGGTCAGATAGGGCCTCCCTGTTTCAATGGACAACCCAAGGTTTGTTATATTTTTTCATGGTAAAATTAAGTTTCTTCCTGAGGTATCGGTCTGACTGGGGTTATAGGGGCTCCATGTCCTCTAACAGTGATTATTGTCACTAAGTGACAAAAGCATTTGGAATTTAATGGAGGAATGAGCTCCAGAAAAAAGGACAAAACTTAATAAATGCAATAAGTGCATTCATGCAAATACAGATCAAATAGGGTTGAAATTTTTTTTTTAAAGTTATAGTTTAATTAGGTTACTTAGGAATTGTCTTCCAATGCCTCAAATGGTCAATTTTATTACTTTAACAGTGTGGTCTATAGGCCTACTGTAGATTTGTGTCAGAGGTATCATCAAATCAGTTTTTTGCAAACCGTTTACATCACACACACACACACACACACACACACACACACACACACACACGGACTTATGGCTGCTTACTTTTCAGACAGATGAGACTCACTCCTGTTCTAACAGATATTACTACACAGCTCGTTACACATTTGGTCCACTCTGGCTCTTGACAGCACCCCTACTGGTCTGAATTAAACCTGTAACCTGCCTCAGTCCACAGAGCCGCAGCAGAGACCAGACCTCTGGGTGCCGTGGATCTGCACCCAACCCTGCACCATCTCTGAATCCTGCCAACTTAAACCAGCTGCAGGAATCCCGCGATGAATCAAAAGTGAAAGGTAAGCTTGAGATTAATTTAGTTGTATTAACTTTCTTTTACGAGTAAGCTATTTAAAAAGCTCATTCATTATCGTTTTTGTTCCATTTAGAGCCGGCGTTGTAAGAATTAACACCGAACTCCATTAAAAAATGAAGGTGTTATTGTTGCCGAGATTTCCGGAAAGCACATTAGAACTTAAAACATTTAGCAAACCTATAGTTAGGGTTCACTCTCCAATTCGGCGCACATACCGTTACACCAAGCAGCAGTAAACGTAGTAACATTTATTTCTGAAAAACAAATCGTACCGCATGCTCTTGTAGGCTACTACAGTGAAAAAATAAATACTTCCAGTATTTGTAAAGGTCTTCTGGTGAATTCGGCATAGCATAGACGTTGTAATCAACCAAACAATGGCCTGATTTGATTTGCTGGCCACCACGGTGTATTATAGTTGAGGAAGGCTGTGGGGAATTTCAGGAAAAGTAAAAATTAAAATGTCTGCTGCTTTATATATTGAACTGAAGAAGCTGGTTCACCATTATTATTCATAAACTTAAAAAACAATGGTGTTTATGGTATATGCTGGTCAACAAACAAACATTGAATTGCCACATTTTAGACTGGCATACCTCTTCTAGTTTGTGTGCAATAACTATTATTATTATTATTAACAGTTTACACTAAATTATCCATGACAAGTTCAAGACTTACATTTGTATGATAATGTGAGAATACAAGAAAGAGCTGGTCCTCATAAAGCTAATGAAATTATGATTTGCTCCAGTATTTTGCCCTAACTTTTCAAATAGCTTAAATGTGCACATGCAGACTACAGCTGAATTCTCTCCATTTTCATTCATTGTCAGCTATATGTGTCCTGATAGGACCCTTTTAAGTTGTCTGCTTATACAGACAAAAGTATAACAGGCTGCGCAACAAAACTAGTGGAGCCTTAACCATCTTGTCACACTTTTTATGGCATTTCTCAGCACAGATTTAATTAGACAGACAAAAAATAGTTTATTCAAGATGTATTTAAACCTTTAATTTGAAATTCTTACTGTTTTGTGTACTATTTACTTTGTTAGGTAACGTATTCAAAACATAACATACCATATTCAAACATGACAAGTTGACAATTAATTGCTGGGGTCATGATAATTTTGGAACCATGTTACTACCCGCAAAAAGTTGAGAAACCCTCTTTTCAAGCAGTGTATAACTGACATATGATTATTCTTTTGCACTCACCAACTTCAGCAGCTTGCAGCAAACTAGAATCCTTCCATTTCTGCTCACTGTCTCGGCAAAGGTGTTATTGTCATTTTATCTCACTGACATCACTCTTCCTTCTTGTCTCCATTGTTGTTATTGGTGGGACTAACAACAAGGGGCTGCTGCATGCCTCCAAACATTAGATTTATTTCAGACAAATAGGTAGATTAAAGGACCCGATTGTTGGTTTTGCATGTTTTAATACATTTATTAAACATCACATATGCAATACTTTACATAACTGACAAACATTTTACCAAAGCTTATCGGATTATTTTTTAATCCTACCATCCTTGTTACCAGGTTTAATTTCTTCTCTGGTATAAACATAAATTTGAGACTCATACCTGCTTGAGTTCAATAATCTATCATGTTTCCTTTTTTTTTTTTTTTTGTTAGTTATGCTATTGTTACCACAGTAAAATGATTGAAAGCCAAAGGCTGAAGATAAAAAACACATGTAATACTCTATGGTAACCTTGGAAAAGTAGTTAGCAAGCGGACAAGGACCAATCATGTAGGAAATATCAGATGTATTTATTAATAGTTCATGGTCATAAGACATTACTGTACAGTAGTTTTTAAACATCAGTTTAAAATCTGCCTCAGAGCTGAATGGAAACAGATCTGCTAAGAATCCTCACTACATACAAGGACTTACTGCTGCTAATATATAACCCCCTAAATGGAAGAGGCATTAAATCATTAAACTGGACGCCTGAATGTGTTACCCACAGACCTCCACAGTTTCACATGAGGTCAGGCTGAAGTGGAAAAGGAGAGAAAGATGGATGAGGAGAGAAAGAGCAAGTTTAGCATTGATGGGCTGATGGACAGGAGGCTGGGTGTGGGTTTTCTCCACTCACACAGCCCAGAATTCAGAGTCTTAACCGTTATTTATTCAGGGAAAGTTGTTATGTTTATTTCTCGGAAAACTCAGTAGAAAGCCACAGTCATCCAACGTCGGCGTATGAGCTTTTGCCGTTGAGCACCTTGCCTACCGTGATAGTAGTTGCTGGGGGAAAGGAGAGTTCAGGGATTTAAACCAACAACCTTTCAATCACAAGTGAGTAACAGGGAGTTTTAAGATGCTACATGAGATGCTAACCCTAACCCTTGGTCAAGAAATAGCTTAAAGGTTAACTGCTCATAAAACCACAATCCCTCATTTTCACATTTCTATTTCTACAGAAGTAAATAAATAAGATATGAAGTGTAAATAAGACAAGTTTGGAGTTGTCCAGCGGCACCTTGTTTTTCACTTTGGACAGCGCTAGGCTAGCAGCTTCCCCCTGCTCCAAGCTCATGTTAAGCTAGGCTAAGAACGTCCTGGACCTACGCTAAGCTAGGCGAGGTTGATATCTCATATTTAGCTCATAACTTTTCACATTACAGTGTTTCCCAGAATGCCAAACTGTCCAGTTAACCTAGATGTGTATGATTTAAGTGTCCTCACACTAAACTGCAACTTCACCCTGTTCCTACTTGTGCGTGTGAGTTTTATTGCTCTAGTAGAAAGGTAAACCTCAGTGACTGCAAGGGGTTTCAAAAATCAACACAGCCAGGCTTGTTTAAAACGGAGCGGGATGAATGTTTGAAGTATTAAAAGTCAATATTTCTTTGCAGTACACAGCCCTGTTTCACAGTGGAGCGCCATGTGCTGGACAAGGCATCCATTGAGGGCTGTGACGTGGGGGGTGGGGTTCGGGGTCGGGTGCTGGTTTTGGGGGTTAAGAGTTGTTGGGTAACCACTGTAGGCCTCCTTTGCAGCTGGTCATGGATTAATGGAACTCATTGGAGATGAACTAATATGCTTTTTTAATTCATAAAAACACATACAGTAGGTCCATGACTATATTAGCTGTACATTTTCAACCTTGTCTCCTATAAAATATGCTTATATGCTACAAATTGGCTTTTCTAGTCCAGGAAGTGTGATGTTCTATCTCCAGAGAAACTGCAGGGATGGACGTCAAGGTGGAACAGGACATTGATAAAACATTGATTAGCGTCCTGCGTCTCACATGTGGTTAAGTTTAAGCTAATAAACCCTACTTGCTTAAGGTTATGGGAAGATGGTGGTTTTGGTTAAATTTTGAAAAAGTCAATGTGTCTCGTCTCACCAACCAAGATCTTGATCTTTTCCTCACCTTAACATTGTGCTTTGAGTTGCCTAAACATAACCATAAAAGCAGCAGATATTAGAGGGAAAACAACATATGTTGACAGTAAATGTTTTGCAGATACGTTCAGTATAAACTTTCCTTGTTATGTTTTTAAAAATTGTATGTTTCTTACACATTTTACTTAAAGCTGCTATGATCAATATTTTTAAAAATAAATAACGGGTCAAATGTGTTATGTGAAATTTGTTGCTCATAAAGACAAACCCACAGAGAATTATCACCTGACGCTGCAGTTCCGACTTCAGCTTCAGCGTCTACCTGCCCACCACTAAATGGCAGAAAAGTAAAGTTAGCGACTAGCTGGTGGACATGGTGGAGCATTTAGCAGCTAAAGAGCCAGATATTTCCCTCACGAGTTGGTGGAGACCAAAAACAGAGCTATAAGGAGAGTAACTATTGGACTTACATTCATCAGGTGGCCAGAAATGCCAAACGAATGATAACGTTGCTCCATAATTGCTGGATGTGTAAATAAGTAACTGCTTGCACATTTGCCATTTCACTGTTGTGTTTACAACAGCTGCCCCCAAGTGGCCACAAACTGCCTCCAAGTGACTTTTATTTTCAGTATTGGGGCTAAGACACATAGTGACTTTGTTAGAAATCTGAGCAAGAACAGCCATGGTGTTGATTAGCAGACACACTGATGTTTTAAAATTATACTAGTCTGAGACTGAAATTAGTGCTGTAAAAGGCAGGCAATCAAATACACACAATGCAGATGGTCCAAAAAAATGCTGAAAGGTGCTTATAACAGCTACTTGATTTTAACTGGAGGTGGACTCACCACAAATAATTTGGGCTTTTCAAAATCAGAATCAGAATCAGAAATACTTTATTGATCCCCGTAGGGAAACTCTTTGTTACAGTAGCTTGCCTTGCCTTGCCTTGCGCTGGCACTCACAGCTAGCTGAATGTGCTCTCAGCCAGTATTGATACATTTTCAGAATCATACAAGGTGATACAGAATATATCATATTCACTTGTTTAGCTGACAGCTTGGTGGCCTTCTTTTAGCCCTCATGAAGTCCACTGTTCCAGCCTGGTCATCTTTCACTGATCCTGGTTTGACTTTTGCTCAGCACTCCCCTGCGTCTCACTGTGCCTTTAATCTTGCAGCCTCAGCAGTGACAGCAGGGCTGTAAAAACAGAGCCGGAGGAGGTCATCCTGAAGTTTGCACAGGAACGAGCCATTCATCCTCCTAGGGGGGTTTGGTTTTGGCTGTGGTGAGACTGAGGCTGAGAGAGATGAATGTCCTGCTCTGTAAAGGTTGGGGATGAGGCCGGGAAGTGTTATTTGTCTCTTATGCTCTGCAGGGCTCACAGGATGCTAAACGATCCTGTCGTTTTTCAGTGGATATGATTTATTGGTGCCATTAATTTCTGAATAGGAGGTCACCCCTTCACCTTAACAGATTGACGTCCACTTCTACAGCCATGCCTGACTGGTGTCTCTGTCAACAGTACAAAGACCTGTCTTATTTCCTGCTTGTTGACACAGAGTATGTCCACACTTAGACAGCAGATTTGAAAAAGCTGCTTTTGAAATCTAAAATAGTTCTGGGGATTCTCCTCTGTTGTTAATGTGGATGTTAGGCTAACCCTGAATGTTTATAGTGAATTAATTGAAAAAAATTAGATACACCCAGTATTTTTCTGGTATTTATTTCAGCCATCCCTAAAATCTCCAGTGCTCACTGCGAATGCTGCATTCAGGGACGATACACGACGTCAGCATGCCACCAGTTGTGTTGGCATGCTAAAGTAAATATCACGAATGTATCACAAACCAAAAACCTTTCAGGAATGAGGAAGAGAATGTGTCTGTATGTGTGAATGTAATTCACTTCTAATGTCGTTGTTGCATGTTAATTTCTAAGGTTGCAGTTTAAACCCACTATGTGTAGAAATAGTAGATGCATGACTTTGGCGCACCCAGTAGTAAATGAATGAATGCAATTTTTCTACAAACAAAAACTTTTGCCTTTAGCATTATTTGAAAGACGCTGTAATGACATAAAAAGTCTTTACATAGTGGCTTTAATGTATTGGATTGCATTGTACTGTTGGGTAGTCATGGTATTTTGTTGTTGAAATAGTGGAATATCCACTATCAGGCTAACGTCACTTACCAGCTACTTTCAGAATTTTATTAATGCCATGTATTTACGCTTTTTGTCTTTGATGGCTCACATTTAATCAACTTTACCAGTAAACAATTTGACTTTTTCTGCTGGCTCTCACAGGTGACTCTGAAGGCCAGTCTGGAGTTCTTTGTTTAGGCAAACAAAATGTTTGTCTGAGCTAATGGCATTTGCTATTGGCTTTTTTCTTTCATTTGCACGTTCATGATACTGCAGCTGTGTTTTCGACCTACACCAAGGCTCATATGGTATCCAAGTCATTTAAAAGTGACCTCAGAACACGTACCCTCTTGTCTGACTTAATGTCCACTGATTTAGATGCCGAACACAATTAGCACTATATTTTTAGGCTTTACTTTTACTGCAAAGAAGTTTCTCAAAGGGAAGTGTTTTGAATTACTAATTGTGATAATATCAGCATCTGTAATGTCCTCTGTACAATGTAAGAGACATTACACAAATGGGGTTCTCTTTGGGTTAGGGCTGAAACTAACAATTATTTTCATCAGTCAATTAATCTTTTAGTTTATATACTGTACATGTAGCAAACCCAGCAAATGTTCATATTTGAGAAGCTTGATTACTTGATAAATTATTTGAACCAGTCCTACAAAACATTTTTCTGTATGAAAATACACATAAAGTCACGAGGAGAATATGTACAAGTGCATATTTTTGCAATTTCCTTCACAGTAGGAACTTTAATGTACATATGGTTTAAGGATACAAGCTTTCTATGTGTCCACTGTACAGAAGTATAATCTTTGCAAATAGGCTTCAGTAAAACTGAATTAAAATGTCATTAATTGGCCCGAAGAGTAATTACGATGAGTAAGGAGTAGCTGAATTCAATGAAGATCTTTCATCAGTTGGTGGAGTTTCCTTGGATTATTGGATCATTTTTATTTATTTTTTTTACATTGTTTACATCCACGTTTGCTAGCTAGCAGTATTTTTCTTCCTAGCTTTTGTTGGAGCATTGCTAAATTTTGTTTTGCGTATTACTGCTACTGTACCACCTGTTGATCAGTGAAATAGCATGAAACTGGCGGCAGGAATTCGTATCACTTCAGGCGGGACCCCCTCCTGCAATGTTTTCATGAGTAGCTGTACTAGTGGTTAGGATCTCAACAGGGTATCTTTAAGTAATTTTGGCTTGAATACGTTTTTTTGTCAGAGATTTGTGCGTACCTGCATTCACCAGGAGGTAGCAGTATGCAATTATGTAAATACTACTACTGACTGACTGTTTTAGCACAACTTTGGGTCTGTGCATCAGTCTGAAAATGGTATTAGTGTATAATGGGAGGTATAAACATGTTGTCAGGTGATCTATGGTAAGGACAAAACACAACTGATTCCAATGATTCAGCTAATTACCATCTTAATCTGACCTAAATTTTTACCAAAATCTAAAACTGGATCTCACAAGAATAACATTACAGACACACACACTCACACAGGGCAGACATCCCTCTCTATTCAGAGAGTTAAGTTTGCTCTGCACAAATAGGAATGCTTTGCTCCCCCCATCTCCCCCATCAAACACACCCCTTTACTCTCCCTCCACCCACCCTCCTGCACACACTCTGGTCAGCGTGCCACTGTGTGCCGATGTGTAACAAGTTCTCTCTTGCTCTTGTTTCTCATACCTTTCTCTCTCACCATGTGAAGCGTCGGGATCTGTGCCACTCGTTTGTCTCCCGGAATCAGTTTGGTGATGGTGAACCAGTAAGTTTATCTTATAATTCCTGTATATATTTCTGTATGCAGTGTGTGTATCCATGCACATATCCCATGTGGAGGTTGGCTGTTTTCAGTGCAATTACCTATCCTTTTGTGTTGTCCTTTCTGTCTTTGTGTCTAAGTCGCCTACTTTTTGTGGCTGTTTTTCTGCCTGTCTGTCAGTTTGTCTGTTTCCTCTCTGCTGGCTCATTTCTCCTTTAATGATCTATAACATGACCCTCAACCTCTCCCTCCTCCCTTTTCATTCCCATCCTCAGCGTATAGCGCTCTGTCTCTCACTTCTCTTCGGAGATTACATGTAGCGTGGATAGCCATGTGTTGACTCGGGGGGGGGGTGGGGGCGGGGGGGGTGGGGGTGGTTCAGGTAATGTGTAGTGGATATTTCCTTTGTTCTGTCTGAGGCATGAGTGCTAAAATTTGCATGGGGATGATGTAGGAGAGGAAAGCAGAGGGGAGACAGAGGGAAGGACTCCCAACCCTGGATCAATAGCCTCAGTCTGGATTCTAAAATTATGTCTGAATGAGTGATGTTTTTGTTTGCCTGACCATTCAATAGATGGGCAATTGGCCTTTTGTCAAGCAAGGCCACATGTTGCACAGATTGTAACCTCAGGCAATGTTTAAAATTCCCTTTTGCCCCTTTTCTGAGAAGAGTGTTCCTGGGATACTGATGATTGCAGTTATTCTCTCCTTTTCCCCCCAAATAATTGCTGGCAACAGGGCTGGCACCCCTCGTAGTTGATTACATGACTAATAGGATTAAGGTTGACTTATAAATCTTTAGTTGATTAGTCTTTTTTTTTAGCGTGAGGTATTAGTCATTACTGGAAAATAATAGTCACATATCTGGCATCACAATAATCTTCACAAATATGCTTTGGTCTGTAATAAGGACTAGATTTTATGAGATCCATCTCTATGACAGCAGCATGGATTAGTCATCGAAAGTCGGCAGTCTTATTTGGCATGATATTAGTTCAACCTGTGTCTGCACTTTTTGTACTGGCCAGCCATGCAAAAGCAGAATACCCACTTAAAGGTACATTTAAGAATAAATGTAAGGAGAGCTTGGGCTCACAAGGAGGGAACCAACTACTCATCACACTGAGATAATAATTCCAAACTTCTAATTTGTATTCTGCAGCTAACCAAAAAATGACATGCACGAAACTTCATTCTTGAACATGGGAACACGTAAGAGCCTTTTTTACACTGCATGTCACAGTCTTCCTCAGTGGATGGAGTTTGTTCAGTTGTCATGGAGAAGGCTCATTTGTCATCACGTGTCCTAAACATGGAACACCAGTCTTGTGATAACAGCTGATCGTACCGTATTGTATAGGGTTTGGTTTGGAGATCGTACCCTCTGTTCAAAGGCGGCCTTTGGCATCTTTGAATACATTTGATGCCTGAATACAGCTGTTTGCCTACTGATGTCTGTACAGTATGTGAAGGAATGCAGGCATCAGTTTATAGAGATTAGAGAGGTGTGGATTCAATTGTATGATACATTTTTGAGGCTGCAGTTTTTGGTGTGATTGTGGTGTAAGTAATATATGTACTGAATGTGGCTGTCAGTCCAATCATATACTTAAAGCTGCATTAATCTTTTTTGGCCACTTGGGGACAAACAAGCTAAACACAAGAAGCTAAAAATATCACACGTTTGACTTAATGTCAAGTCAAGTCAGTTTTATTTATGTAGCCCAAAATTGCCTCAGAGGGCTTTACAGTCTGCGCAGCATACGACACCCTCTATCCTCTAGGTTCTTATTGTGGCCTTGTAAAGTTGATATCGCTAATGTGTTAACAAACTATTACCAGACACGGAGCAACATTAGCATTCATTTGGAGTCGTGTTTCTGGCCACCTGATGAATGTAAGTCCAATATTCACTCTCCTTTTAGCTCTGTTTTTGGTCTTCACCAACTCCCGAAGGAAATGTCTGGCTCTTCAGCTGCTAAATGTTCCACTATGTTCACCAGCTAGTCGCTAACTGTGTCTGCTGTTTGGTGCTGAGCAGGTAGATGCTAAAATTCCTCATGTTTGTTGGGCAGACCAGCAATTTTCAGTCATGTGTAATGACAGAGAGATTTCCTTCAGGAGAAATGTGGGAAAAGTAAGATAGTGGAGCATTTTAAGAGAATGCAGAAGGTGTGCATTAGGTTATACGCCCTTATTGTGTCATTTTCCAGAAAGAAAAAGAAATGGAGTTCATGATAAGAGAACAGAGGGAGACGGAGATGAGAGAGCGGAGATAGGAAGAGAGGGATCAGTGCAGCTGTGTGCCTCTTTAGGATTCCTGCTCTCTACCTCCTCTAGCCGGGGCCAAACCGGCATCATTAGGTTTGGCAAATTACCCGAGCGGCCATTGTGGCGCAGCCATGGCACGTTAGTGTGTCTTTTTAACTGTGGCTAAACTCAGTCTATTCACTTGTAAAAGAGAGCAGCCATTGGCAGATAGTTGGCAGGTTGCACAGAGAGGCCATTCACCCCGGTAGGAAGGAGCTGAGAACACTGCCTCGGAAATGGTCCTCTCTGAATATTTTGATGGAGGGACTTTGGATGCCCTCTCAGTGTCCATTTGCTCCAACTAACAAATCTCCATGAACTGACTTCATTGGTAATTAATATTACTGCTCTTTATAGGTGAGGGCTCAGTTACTGTCAAGTAGGAGCTGCTACTCTACCAGTCAGAGAGAGATTTTTAGGGATTCACTTTTGGTAGCAGCTGTTGTTTTGTGAGTCCTTTTGATTTAAGGAGGAATTTGGAGTTTGGAATCCCAGGTTTTTCGGTGTAGAGAGGTGGAGGGGACTTCACTGTTTCTTTTAATGATATTTGGATGAAGTCCAAGTACAAGAGAGTTTAGACAAGAGGCTGATATACAAGGGTGCAGACGCTGGGCTCCCTCCTTTTATTTTTGATGCCATGGAAGAACAAATTACAGGGCTTTTGAATGAGGTAATAATTACTTGTAATTAATTTCCCTGTCATATATCACCTCAGTAAAGAGGATTTGTCTGGATTTTAATGAAGCTCACTTAACATGTACACACAGTGTCTCAGCATGCTCATTTTGTAGTCTGTGTAATCCTGGTGGAAGTGCTATTAAGCTTTTTCAAGGTCTTTGTGCATCTCTTGTAGTCAGGTGATGACATATAATTCCCTATAATAGCTGTTTTATAAGAAATGACTGAAGAGGTTTCACTCATCCTGACATAAAAAGAAATAGCACCTTCACAGTGTCAGTATGGCTGCCGTGTTGGTGTATTCAAGCTTAGTGAGCTTAGAGATCGCACGGCCACAAAAGAGGTTCATCCATGCCTTACTCCCTACTCCATTGAATCAACTCATTCATATATAAGCAGTGGGAAGGTATCCAAGTGACACACACCATGGGAGGGCCATCCCTATGGCTTCTGAAAAGACTGTAATGTTTTAGTGCTTCAGTTTGTCTGAAGACAAAGACAAGAGTTCTTGAATAGAAAGTTCTCGAAATAAAGAAGGGAGGCTCATAAACAATACTCAAGTTCCATGTTATTGTGTTATTTAAAGCACTTTGGGCTACATGTTTGTATGAAAGGTGCTATACAAATAAAGCTGAGTTGAGTTAAGTTGACTTACTTTAAAATCTTACTTTAGAAAGATTTTCTGTTTTTTCTGGTTGTTGCAGGAGTGGTGGTTGTGATGATAAGGGGGTATAAGAATTTATTCATGGCATTGATGCATTGGCTGTAAACTATGCCAATTCAACTGTATCAATCTGCTAAAAGAAAATATAGCTTGAATCGCCCTGGATTCAGTGAGACTCCAAATCAAGTGCCATAAGCTTGCTGACAAAAAACTATAGTCCAATAACTGGCTACATATTGTCTTCTGAAAGAAAAATGGAGCGTTTGACAAAAACCTCTGCAGTGTGTAAACTTTGTACAACTGTGATGAAGTGCTGCAGGAACACTACTGCTACTCTGTCCAAACACTTGTTAATGTGTCACAGCATTTTCACCGGCACTGAAGCAGACACTCTGGAGGCTGCAGCTAGCAGCATTAGGGCTGGGTTATGCTAGAAAAGAACTAGTTTGCATGACGTGTTGTCCGACCACGCAGGAAATCAAATGTGTTTATAGTTGGAATTCAATCTCGAAAAGGTGTGAGGGGGAGGTGGTTCCCGAATCTACTCGACCATCCGAGAAGCAGTTATGATGAAGCATAATGGCAGCTCAAAGGGTCCAAGTGGAGATTTCTTGTAAACAAACAAAAGTTATGTTTACATTCAGTGTTTCTCACCAAAACACATTGTGTGAATCCTTGAGGTCTAACAATTGTTTCGAGTGCATTTCCTTCCTTTGCAAATTATTACATATTTTAAATCCAGCATTGTTTACATTAGTTTGGCATAGTGCTACTAGAGAATCTCCTCAGGGAACCTTTAATTGTTGCTAACTTGTTGAACCAGATACTCTGGGACATCTAACTGCCTGACCGACAATTATTGGCTGATAGTTTATCCCCAGTACATTGGTATTGGCGTTTGTGTTGGCCAAAATATGTTATTATTATTATTACATATTTTGTGCACTAGAGAGCATTTTTATGTCAGTTTAATAAACTCTATGGCTGAGAAAGTGGCATTTAATGAATGTTTATAAGGGAAAAAGGTATTTTCACCTTACAGGGCTTGTATATTTTTTAACTCAAGCTGTTGCAACAAATCAAGTGCTAGTAATAACTGTCAAAGTAAAATAAGAGGGCAGGTAAACTATCTATACATGGGCATAGGTTTCAAAGAAGAAGTTAGCAGTGAGCTGTTTCTGTTTAAATCTCAAGAAGTGATGGATAACAGACCCTTCCCTAGACTAGGGACACATTTAATGATTTAAAGGTCAATTACAGTCATTGCTTTGGTCAACACAGCTCATTTTTCAGAGTCAGAGGTAGTTGGTTCTAGTTTCTGGAAGGCATTCAGATAATATGTTGGGGCAAATGCATATTCCAGTATGATGTGGTGCAATGTGTTATTTACATGTGCAGACATTACCAAAGTAATTCTTTTATTATTATAGTTTTGTGACTGTTTGCAAGAAGCATGGTCTTATATCCTCTTTTGAAGCTCATTTGTGGTTTGTCTTTTCAATTAGGCCACTGTTTATTGTCAATACATTTCTGCTACTAGAATTTATTTTAATAATTTAAAAAAGAATGTATCTACCTTAAAAATAACGAGTCAAGAGTAAAAATGTCAGAACCACAGTGAAAATATATTGCACCATTGCAAACACAGGATATGCCTAAAACTGCCATTAGAAATAAATGTTTAACAAGTTACATCTTTAAGCTCTAAGTTGAGTTTTTTTCTGAAGTAGAATGAAGTTATCAACATGTTTAGGGTGGAGCACACTGACCTGTGTATCTCTGAAAGTGATGCAAACTTTCAGCATACACACCAGCATCTTAGTTCTGCAGAGTCTGTGTTTTCTCTGTGCGACCTGAAGGGCCCCATGTGATGTTTGAGTGAGCTTTCACTCTCACAGAGAAACGACAGGCAGAGAGACACAAGAGAGAGGGAGATTAGCCTGGAGAGAAAATGCAAGGCAAACAGAGCTGCAATAGATGCTAAAACATAAAGTATACACCTGTCATATTTGGTTTATTGATACAGTGAAGTAACATCTTAAACTTTATGCATGGTGGCTCAGCGGTAAACTCACAGCAAGAGGATTCAAATCTTGGCAGTGTGGAGGTCACATGTTCACTCCGTGATCCTGACGTTTTCCCCCACAGTCCAAACACATACAGGTCACATGAATCGGAGACTATTTCTAATCTCTTCACAGGTTGTTATGGCTTTATGGTGTTTTTCCAACACAGGCAGCTACATGAATGAATGAACAGATGTTCGGACACGTTCATGGCTCCAGGAAAACAGGCTCAGGAAAACTTTTTACTTTTTTTTGGTCAAAGCTGGTTTCCTCCCAAATCTAAAATATGTTACATGTGACTGGAGCAAAATGAGTTTTGGCTGATCCAAATGTACTCTGATCACTCAAGCCACATTTGCAAGCATTAAAGGATTACTTTATATCACTTATACTCTAGTGCTGATACAATTAGTTAATTAAATAGTAGCAATTTATTATGAACCAAAAATACCAAACATTTGCTCATTCTGGATTCCCAACTATGAGGTTTTGTTGCTTTTTTCTGTTTCTTTTTTTCTGTTAATTTGCCAAAAAGGCCTTTATTCGAGGTAAGGTACCAAGTAAGCGAGACTGTGCTCACCAGAAAAACAACAACATTGGTTTGTTCAAATTCTTATTAAGACCTATATTTCCATTTTCCTGACAAGTGACCTCTTGTGGTCATTCTAGTAATGGCTGTCTTCTCAGAGGTACCCTGATATTGTTAAAGCACTGCAAACCCTCTCAGGAAGAAGGTCAGGGTGGATGACTTTTGGCATACAACATGTGTCAAATGTCTTGTGACTTTTAGACTGTTTGCATGCCGTCTCCTATCAACAGTCAACATTGGTTTCTTTTAACCACAACTACGATTCTTCCTGTAACCTTAACAAAGTAGTTTTAATTGACTAAACTTAACCAAACCTCAACAGAGGTGGCAGATATGCAAATGCTCTTATGAATCGTTTTTCTATGGTCATACTTTAGTCTTTAGCTAAGGCTGATCACAGAGGGAGAATCTGCACCGCACATTTCCTACTGCCCCTGAAGAATCTGACTGACGTCTGCTGCTGCCCCCCCTCATTGTACTGAATAGACAAATCCCGGAACACTAGGCCTCTCACTGGCCAGCCTTTGCACCGTGAGAGGAGCATTGCCACATAACAAAAGCGAGGCCAGCGGTGGAGGCTGTGTTCCTGTCGCTTCATTAAACAGCAATGTTAGACCCAGCAGGTTGAAAAACCTCTGCCTCCACACACATTCAGTCCTCCTGGTGAGCAGTAGACAGGCAGACATTCACCACTCCCATTCTCCAGAGCACGTAGCAGCTGCAATGAAACTGGTTTAAGGGTTAAAGGAAAGTGGGATGGGAATGGAAGAAGCTTCACAAATCTGCTGAACTGTAGCTTAGAATAACTTTAGTCATTTTTTCAATAAATGTGAAATTTGAAATTGAGTAAATGGTTGAAAGATTATGCCACCACATGACATCACTTAAGGACATTCATCAGACTTCAAACAGCTCCCTCTGGAGCCACAAAAGGCTTTAAACAACTTTTTTAATATATGCAGTATTACTCCCCAAGACCTGTGATCAGACTTTGATGTGTAAAACCAGTGGAGTTCCCCTTTAAACTTAAAACTTATACTTCAACTGACACTTCAAACCCTTTCACTGCATCAACTTTTATGGCATTTTAACTTGTTTACATTGTTTGCACCTGTAATTTTCAGCATAAGTGAAGAAACTTGGCATAGTCCGTATGACCTGGATGTCCATATGTTAGCAGGCACACAATGGTTTAGAAAACAGCTACATTTGTCAGCTGTATTTTACCTGTTGGCCTCACTGCTGGAGTTATTTGGCATCACTGAGGGAACTTCTCAGATTGCTTCCTCAGCTCTTCACTGGTGGTTCTTTGACATCATGACCAAATGTTGGAAAGTAAAATAAATAAGGAGATAGAACTGAATGAAATGGAAGTGAGTAAGGGAGCTGAAATATCGGGGGGATTGTCTTAAATTTGTGTCACTTTAGGTGTAAATACACAAGGCGTCAAATCACCAGATAATTTTTTGCATTTGTTTGCCATTTTGCAGATGGTCATCATCATCAGATCATCATCTTTGAGCAGATTTGATGTACACAAATGGATTTTGATGTTGACACAAAGACCCTTCATGTGGCTCACAGCTCAAAGTTCACATCCCCTGTTTGGCTCTGGGCCCAGGCTTGTCTTTGAATGGGTCTCCTCAGTCATAAAGATCTCTGTTGATGGCACCCTTGGTTTGAGAGTCGGCATTAGAGAGATTGGCGACTCTGGCCTTTTGAGGTGAATTAGCCATGACCGAGTCCTGCTGACACTGAGGGTTTGGACACCCAGAGCAGACAGACAGAGCCAGCAGAAGGACTGCTGGGGCTGGGGGGACTGGCAAAACTAATTTAGATGGATGGACAGGCGGACAGAGAGCAAGGAAGGGTGTGCATGTGTACATTTCTGGAGGCACAGTGGCAGCCTTTTTTCCCTCCTATACTGATGATTTTATATACTGATGAGCTTCCTGAGCTTTCTCTGGGAAATTTCCGTCATTGGTGTTTGATTCTTGCTGGTCATGTGCGTAAATTGACTGATGTCTCCTCCTTTCCATCAGGTGTTTCCTGAGGACCTGATAGAAGACTGGATGTGGTTGTAACTATGGTTATGTCAGGGTGGGGGGCGTGGACCCTCTCCCCCTGTTGCCTTGTGCTGGTCATCTGTTCGTCTGTGTGTCTGTCCCAGGAGCCTCACATCAAACCAGCAGACTGTAGTAGAAAGGAACATCCCGTTGTCTCCTACCAAGGTGAGTGCATCCCTACCAGTCTGCTTGGCCAACCATCCCTCCAGTCGTCCAAGTCAAAAGTCTCGGTTCTGATCGGTTCACACAGCCTACTATAAATGTATTAAAGGTGGGAACACATGACCACATTCATAAGGAGGTCATGTGGAATAGTTTAGCATTTTAGGAAATACGCTTATCTTCTAAATATGAAGCTACATCCAGCAGCCATTTAGCTTAGCTTAGGCTAAGAAATAGTCCCCATAAAACCTCAACTTTATGTTTTTACTTTAATTATAATAACTTAATTCATGATTTTTTTACCTTTTGACTGAGCCATGCTGGCTGTTTTACCCTGTTTCCAGTCTTTATGCTAAGCTAAGCTAACTTGCTGCTGGCTGTAGTCTTATATTTAATGGACAGCTATTAAAGTGGTATCTATCCTCCCAAAATGTCAAACTATTGCTTTAGTTTAGTAGCAGTATTTAACGAGAAAACTGTCAAAATGATGTCCCCAAATTGTGTGGTTATAAGTCATTCAGTAACAAGTTCTTCAAATTTAAGAAAGGTTGTTGTGTTGAGTCTGTAATAGAACTGTGCCAATACATTTTGAGCAAATTTGTATGTCTGCTAGTCTTTTATGTTTTATGACATTTTTGCTGTTCTCTGTGGGTTTAACAAACTTAAAATCACTATAATATGGCATTTAATTTAATTGCATGATTGACAGGTGTGGTGTGGCTAGCAACCTCAGGTCTCCCACATCCCACATTTTATCTCCACTGGGATTCCTCCCATTCGGAAAAAATTGGATTGGATTTTCTGGCTCCAGAAGCTGACAATTATGGTGGTAAACTGAATTTCAAGCTCTAAAACATCCCTGCAGAATAGGACAATTAAAAACAAAATGCTGGACGTATATATTATTCATTAATTTAGTCATTCATTCACCTGGTGGCAAACCTTCTGACTCAAACCAAACCTACATCCTTGGTCTGTAAAGTTTTGAAGCCTTGGACTTGAGCCTCCATTCTGGCGTCAGGTTGAAAGTCTCATGGGAGGTTGTGGAGCTGTCAGACTACAGGATCAGGTCAGATCACTGATTCACTGGAGAGAAATGTGACACATCAGGAAAAACACTGAGGGCTTAACTGAGGCTGGAGCTGTGAGCCAGGTACCATTTGGTGGAAGATTCCCATGCAAAAAATGGATAATGTATTTTTCCCCCTCTTCTTCCTCTATTTCTGCACTTATCTTTATACTCTTCCTCCCTTCAGATTATGGCTCTACACTACTTTTTCCCTCTTACATGTCACCTCATCTTCTTGTTCTTTCTCTGTCCAGAGTTGAGGCCATGGATGTCAGCGTTCTCCCATCCAGGAGTGAAGGATTTCTCCCAGCTGGCCTTGGACCTGAGCAGAAACCAGCTCATTGTGGGAGCAAGGTGACAAATAACTACACTTAAAGCAGAAAACACTTTAAACAGCATCCAGTCAACATATAGTATGTGTGCAATATACTATGTTGTAAAAGTAATGTATATAATAAGGTTTGATCAGTGTCACAAGCTTATTAAACCCTCTGCCGTGTGTGTGGTTCTGCTGCTTTACCTCTAACATGAAAAATGTCTTTTACAGAAACTTCCTCTTCAGACTGACTTTGACCAACGCCTCGCTCATACAGGTAACGTTAGCCAAACCAAGAGCTTTCAGTTTTTAGTTCACTATTTGTTTTTTTAATACATATTTTAAAAATAATATTTAGATTTTTAAAAATCACATTCAATGATTATTTAAATATTTATTGATTTTTTTTTTAAATAAATGGGTGATTAAAATTGACCAAATCAAAAAATTCTGCTTTTATGTGTGTTTTTGTCTCCCGTTTTTTTGCTTAAAGGAATAGTTCATATTTGCTGACTTGCTGAGAGTTAGATGAGAAGATCGATACCACTGTCATGTCTGTATGTTAAATATGTAGCTGGAGCCAGCAGCTAGTTAACGTAGCTTAGCATAAAGACTGGAAGGAGGGGGAAACAGCTAGCCTGTCCAAACGTAAAATCTGCCTTCCTGCACCTGCAAAGCTCTCTAATTAATATGTTATATCCGAAATGTAAAAACGACACGTTGTGGTTTTGTCAGGGGAAGCAGTGATTTCTTGGAGTCCACACTTTGTTTTTTTACAAATTAAATACACAAGCTATAGCGTGTTACTACTGCATTAAGTGCAGGTACCTACACTCCTGTCTGTGCTGAGATGCTGTTAATCTTAATTCCCCAAACCAAAATATTTATTTTTTTGTTCCCCAGGCGACAGAATGGGCACCCGATGAAGACACAAAGCGCTCATGTCAGAGCAAGGGGAAGTCTGAGGTAGTGTGCTGGGTCAAACTCAGTCTTTGTTCACGCTGTTCAAAATGTGGTCAACTGAAATGGCTGTTCATATTTTATTAATGACAGAAATTCTTATGAACTAATGTGTTTGTCTGCAGGAGGAGTGTCAAAACTACATCCGGGTTTTGTTGATAAGTGGGAGGACGCTCTTCACGTGCGGGACCAATGCTTTCACCCCCGTCTGCATAACCAGGCAGGTTGGTACAACAGATGATCCACCATCAAAATTAGTAAAAAGTTGTCCAGAATTTAAAATCTATAACTTACAACTCAATCACCACAGAATCTCAAGCAAATTTGAAGCCTCTGCAGGTTAACCTTTGTACTAATGAAGTGAATGCAAACCACTTGCTGCCTGGAGGTAGGAAAACACATACTGCAATCTAAAACACTTGTTTACTTGAAAATATAAGTATATTATAATTATAATAAATGGGCTGAAACATACAAAAACACTGGTATCGTAAACTAAAAATGTATGTAATTATTTGTTAAAATTTTCTCTTTTTCCTTCTAATTATTTGTTCATTTGTTGTGAATTCAGTTGTGTTTACACTCTTTTTCTGTCTGTCAGATTGGTAACCTCAGTCAGGTGTTGGACACAGTGAACGGTGTTGCCCGATGTCCCTATGACCCGCGTCACAACTCCACCGCCATGGTAACAGAGAGGGGCGAGTTGTACGCTGCTACGGTGATTGACTTCTCGGGACGTGACCCTGTCATCTACAGGAGCCTGGGGAACATGCCGCCACTGCGCACCGCCCAGTACAACTCCAAATGGCTCAACGGTAAACCACACTGACTTGTCCTTTTTTTAGCCTTGCATTGATCCATGTCTCTATTTGTGGATATCATATCTTCTCTTTTCTCCTCTCATGTGTCTTTTAGAGCCTCATTTCGTGTCTGTTTATGAGATTGGTCGGTTTGCCTACTTCTTCCTGAGAGAAACTGCAGTTGAAAACGATTGTGGGAAGATGGTGTTCTCTCGCGTGGCCCGGGTCTGTAAGAATGATATGGGTGGCCGTTTCCTTCTTGAGGACACCTGGACCACCTTCATGAAGGTCCGACTCAACTGCTCACGCTCAGGAGAAATCCCCTTTTACTACAACGAGCTGCAGAGCACCTTTTACTTACCAGAGCAGGACCTGATCTATGGTATCTTCACCACCAATGTGTGAGTAATGATAGGGCGATTAAACACTCCTCTCTGTGTAGACTAGAGTTTAACTGATCCAGGTGTTTGAAGACTTATGCTGATTCGTTTTTACAGAAGACACCAGCAGCCAGCATTATGAGGCACTGATAGAATGGGAAGTTCCCAACCATAAATGGGAAGAATTACAGGCTACATCAAACCATATATGCCCTCTGTTGACTCCAAATCATGCGACACTTTAAAGGTTTTGTCTAGATTTTCAACAGTGACAATAAATGCATGCAGCCAGTAATGGGAAATTCCTGAAAGTCTGCAGTATATTTTTTATTTAAAACAGTTGATTTCTTTCATTTTGTTATGATTTAGACAATGTCCGTTGGTTCAAGTCTGTTGGCTTGATAACTTTTTTCAGAAGTAGGTCTGTTAACTCTCCATCAGTGGTGGAAGAAGTGTTCAGATTCTTATGTAAAAATAATAATACCACAATGTAAAAATCCTACATCCTAAAAATGTTATTTAGGATTGTAATTCATGATGCATGAATGTGTAAGCAGCATTTTAATGTTGTAGCTGGTTGAGGTGGAGCTGATTAGAATTACTTGATATTCTGTTGGGTAGTTTAATTTACAAAGCATCGTGTTTTTTTATGTAAAAAGTACAGTGTTTCCCTCTGAGACGTTGTGGAGTGGAAGTATGCAGCATAAGATGAAAATACTCAGTACTGTGTATTTTATCTCTATCTTTGTTATACCTGTCAAGTCTCTATTTAGTGTTTTGCCATTTTGCACCAGTAAATTAAAAACTGTAAAATGCACAATACTTGAGTACTTGAAAAGACTATAAAACTGCAGACAGCAACACGAGTTTTCTTTACAAACACTTCTGCTTCTGTTATTTCTGAAGAGATCTAACCTTGGTAATAGACATTCTCTTTTATTCTTGCTGTCTTTCTCACTGAATTGCTGAGATCTGACTGTGATCACATCCTCCCCTCCTTTAGGAACAGTATATCAGCTTCTGCAGTCTGTGCCTTCAATCTGAGCTCCATCACCCAGGCCTTCAATGGACCCTTTCGCTACCAGGAGAACCCCCGCACTGCCTGGCTCTCCACCCCAAACCCCATACCCAATTTTCAGGTAACTCACAAATTTAAACACGGACAAAAAAAGGTTCCACATAGCTGTTTTTCTCTGATAACATGGTGTTGATAGATGTGAGACAGTTTTGTCCTTCCACAATTTCCCAGCCTTCCCTCCAATGCTTTGTAAAGAAGTTTCCGACCTCCATTTCATCTTTTTGTGCCGAGTACAGAGATGCATATTGCAGTATAGCACATTCTATACTTATTCAAAAATTCTAGCTCAGCTCCATCAAATATACCTCCAACAATAAGTGCTTGGCAAGTTTCCCAGCATTTACAAAACACTACCCAAATTGGGCTGCTGGGACATAGTGACATTTCAGATTATATAATCTCTGCTTTTCATATGCAATAGTTTTGTTATTTTTGATTTCAGATTTGCATTTATTTACCATATACTTACACTGTCAGTAATGGCCCTCTGCAGCTCATACTGAACTTTCTCATTGTAGAAATTTTGAAAAGAACCCACAAGTCTAACTCAAAACATTCACAAAGGTCTGTTTCTAGTTTGTACCCCCAGGTTGAAAGCATACTAATCAGTAATATTAGCTGATGGAGCATTTTGTTGAAAAGAAACCTGCAGAAACCACCAATGTACATCCTTAACACTTGACACTAATCCCTCCTGTCCTGGCTGCTCAGTGTGGCACACTGGAGGAGGGAGGCCCCGGGGGGAACCTGACAGAGCGCAGCCTCCAGGACGCCCAGCGACTCTTCCTCATGAATGATGTGGTCCAGCCGGTCACCATCAACCCTCTGCTAACCCAGGACAACCTGCGCTTCTCCAAACTGGTAGTGGACATTGTGCAGGGCCGAGACACCCTCTACCATGTCATGTACATCGGCACTGGTGAGCAAGACGGGAGAGAGCTGGGGCAGACCAAAAATGTAAAAGAGTCAATTGCATTGCTGATTTAAAATGAATAGTAATAACGTAATAGATAGTTTGTAAATCATTAGATTGGCCACTTTTTTCTGCATCAACAGGCTTTACTGGCTCATTTATAACGCTTTTATTACCATCAAAGTATACAATTCACTCATATTTAAACCCAGAACTTTGCTCCTTGTTCATCTTGTCCAATCAGAATACGGCACCATCCTGAAGACTCTCTCCACAGCCAATAAAAGCCTTCATGGCTGCTACCTGGAGGAGCTCAGGATCCTCCCTGAAGGGCAAATCGGACCAATCAAGAGCCTGCAAATCCTGCACAGTGACAGATCTCTGATTGTTGGGCTTGATGACAGACTGGTGAAGATCCCATTAGAGCGCTGCTCCAGCTATCCAACTGAACGGTAACTGCAATGTCAAATATGATGTCAGCTTCGAAAAACATTTTTCTGAAAAGTAAGTGAGGCTTTCAGATAACGAGTAGCAGATTTCTAAACTTTTACTATTGTTTTATATTTAATCAGAAGGAAAATATCAGTGATCTAGGATTAACAAACATATGTCAGATATAACAACATAAATATGATTCATCATAAATATTTAAAGTAAGCAAATGAAAAGCCAATATCTGTAGTCAATCATTTAGTAAAAGTTGCAGTTTAAATCCAGTTCGTTGCTGCTGGTGGTGAGCGTGCAAATTTACTAACTCAACTTGAACATACTTAAATAGATTTATGAACTTAGTGCCATTAAAGACACAAACACGTGTGGATGGCCAAGTCTGAAAGGCCGGCAATAAACGCTGACAAAGATGATTATGTTAAGAGCCCAGTTTAATGCTTTTGAACAGTCAGTCCGTATTTTGGCAAGACTCATAGCAGACATTACATAAGCAGGCATTTATAGAGTTTGCTGACAATAAATGCACTACTACAATGTTGACAACCTTACAAGATAGTGTATGATGTATAGTAGTTCCTCAGTTTGAGTCCCTCTAACAGCCCTCCTACTTGAAACACAATAGAAGTACTTTAATACAGAGAATATACTGCTGACTACTAGAGTTTTTGATGCCATTTTGAATTAGTATTTCATAGCAACAAGACTGTGTCACAGAGAGACTTAATAATTTAATTACTGACTAGTTGTCTGCACTCATATCAGTCATTGCATGGAAGCTCGGGACCCTTACTGTGGCTGGGATCACAAACAGAAGCGCTGCACCACCATTGAGGAGAGCTCCAACATGAACCAGTGGACCCAAAACATCACTGAGTGCCCAGTAAGACGCACACACACAGTTAGTCTGGTGAATTGGTCTTTACTGTATATACACTGTATTTAAAAATGCTTAGCTTTTTTCAAGAGCTCATGAGAAGTTCCTCTGTGGGAAATGTCTAAAAACAGCATCCATTCTTTATTCTTTGACTGTGATGATTATTCAATAATAAAACACTTCATTGTCATCAATCTTATAATCTATAATGAATTTCTCATTTAATTAATTATCATTTGTTTATCACTTAGGGGAGAAAAGTATCTTTCACAGCTGTATATTAACTAATAATATTATGGTAATACAGGGCATCAAGCTGTAGATTTAGACCAATTTGCTGTATTTAACCCTTAAATCCCCTCTGGAGGTGAGGAACCTGACACAGGATGGCGGTTTTGGTCCCTGGGCACCATGGCAACCATGTAACCATGATGATGGCGAGGGCTCCATCAGCAGCTGTGTGTGTCGGTCCCGCTTGTGTGACGGACCCGTGGCTCAATGTGGTGGGGTCCAATGTAAGGGCCCAACTATCCAGGTGGCAAACTGTTCCAGGTACAGTCTCTTTACGCAGATATTCTAACTCTAACCCTTGAAGTCAATCACACTAGACTGAATACATTATTCTGCGAGACATGTACTGTGAAAACAAGGAGTGATCTTCATTACTTCAGAGATCAGATTACTCTAAGCTGCTGATTTCAGAACAGCAACATTGTTTAATTTTAAAAGTGAACAAGTTTGAATTTGAATGATTTCAAAATATGTGGCTCATAATCATGAGTTGTTGCTAACTTTTAACAGTAGCTGCTGGTGCCAGAAACAAGGTTGATGAGTGCAGCTGGTGTACCATAAAACACACAGATTCTCGAGTCACGTGTAATGCTATTGACGTTTCCCATCTCGCGCTCTGTTCCTCAGGAATGGCGGCTGGACTCCCTGGTCTTCATGGGGCCAGTGCAGCAGCACTTGTAGTATCGGATTTGAAGTGAGGCAGCGGTCCTGCAACAACCCCTCGCCTCGCCATGGTGGTCGAATCTGTGTTGGCCAGGGTCGAGAGGAGAGGTGAGATGGAATACGTTTGCATCAGTTTCTGCACCAGGAGCCAGAAATGTCATCTATACGGCATGAAATGTCATTAGCAGCCATCATTACTACATGACAGAGTTAAAACATCATCACCTTTGGATAAGATTGACATCAGTGTCTGTGTGTTTCCAGGCTGTGCAATGAAAAAAAGCCATGTCCCCTGCCAGTATTGTGGACAGCGTGGGGCCCCTGGGCTCACTGCAGTGCTGAATGTGGAGGGGGGGTCCACTCCAGGACCAGAACCTGTGAGAATGGCAACAGCTGTCCTGGATGTTCCATGGTACTGTAATGCTTGTATATTTAAAACATTACAAGGTTAAGATGTTTGTAACTAAGCTGAAAAGTCGGGACATTTTTGTCCTGCTCAAACTATAAAGAATACTGAAAAAGTGACCAGATGATTTATAAGTTAATTTACAAAAGTTGACAGTCTGCTAAGGGATTCTGTTCTTAGGAATTATTTCACCCCAAGATAAATGGTATTTGTTTATTTGGCCAAGAACATCAATCTGTGCTTTCTTCAGTTGTGCCGTCCCCTTTTTGCTTAATCTCATTCTACTAAACCTGCACTGATACGGCTGATTTATAATAAGTGCTTGGCAAAATTTCAGTATATACTGTAAGATAAATATGGGTAAATCTTCTATTCTTTTTCTGATTGATCACAAAATATTACACACACCAATAAGTCATGGCCTTTTCAAACAGGATAAATGGGTTTAAATACATTCAATTGAACAGTCTTACCATATTTATTTAAATATCCCACTTCTCATTCAAGTTTTATTTGGAATAATAGATGCTAAGGCTTTACTTGCTAGAGGACGGATTATTGGGTTATTAAAATCAAAGATTAATTCCCTTGGGAGCATGAATGTGCTCAGTAAATTGTAAGGCAATTAACCAGCTAGATTATCAGATTTTGGCCTGGGTAGGGTGTACAGTGCCACAACTGCTTCTTTTTATCTGCTGGTGAGGAGCTTCACAGAGAGGGGGTCACTTCCTCACAGGAGCCCTGACCAACCAATAGTAGTTGCTGGTGCTTCAAAAAGGATATGATCCCTCACCGGCTTCCCACCTACGAACAATGCCATTTGCGTTTCTTGGAACCCACGGCCGAGCCAGAGGTGCTGCTGATTCAACAACTCCATAAAAACTGACTGTGAAGGCATCATTGTGTGTCTCCAGCTAGAAGCAGCCTTCCATGCTGCCTTAAGCTTTGCCTCTTCAAAGCCACCAGAAGAGTTTAAATAGTCCCATCAAACACAGTAATTAGCTGCATAATAGTCCCTCCAGAAAGAGCCGCAATATTTGTGTTGTTTAGCAGTATGTATTAAGGCAGCAGTGTGTCTCTGCAAGCTGTTTCAGTAATAGTGAATTACTGAAACAGTGGGATTCTATGGCTTTGGGAGATAAAGAAAACCTGCAGTAGAACAGACAGCAGTAGCTAGGTCTATATTTTTCATCTGCATTAATGGTGATAAGCTTTCTCCATCCTGTTTTCCAGGAGTATAAGGCCTGTAACCTGGAGGCCTGCCCTGAGGTCCGCCGCAACACCCCCTGGACCCCCTGGATGCCAGTCAACGTCAGTCAAGACGGGTCAAGGCAAGAGCAGAGATTCAGGTACACCTGCCGGACGCTGCTCCCAGACCCGCAGCAGCTCCAGCTGGGCAAGAAGAAGGTGGAGACCCGGTTCTGCCCCAATGACGGGTCTGGAGCCTGCCAAACTGACTGTGAGTACTGAATGAACAGGGAACATATAATGGAAACAGCAGCTTAACAACTCTTTCCTTTCTCACTTCTTGCTCTGCAGTGTTGTTACCAAAACACAAATGTAGCCATATTTTTCTCTTTTCGTCAGTTGCCAGTAGGTGTTCTTGATTGTTACCATGGAAACACAGCTGGGGTAGTAATTACCTGCTAGACTGCAGGTGTAACCAGATGCCACCTTACATTGGGTGGCAAATTGTAGGTTTAAATTAGTCTTTATTTTTTAAATAGACCAGTCTAAAACAAAATTAAGCCTGGTCTAAATGTATAGACCAGTCTAATATACTGTATCTGTAAAACCAACTCAGTAGAACTATATCTGATTTGGCTTTAAACAGTGCTGCTAGTGGCAGATCTCCCAGTTTGCCACAATAAACACAGCTGGTCTCATCAAAATCAGGATGTAGCCAAACTGTATGTAGAAATCAATCAGCAGATTGATTAAACATCATTGAACTGTCATGGGGAAGCACACGTCCACTTCCTCCATCCTTTAGAGACATGCAGGCTTTTCCCGTCTCTTCATGGAATCTGTTTCGGTACAGTTTAGGTATTTACTCCAAAATAGGTATAGCTGTCAAGGTAAAAATGTAATTTTATTGTTTCATCTTTGGTTCTGTAGCTGCTCTCGTCCTCTTGTCTACAGAAAAAATTCTGCTGGCATCATTGAAAGCCTCCTCATTCATATGTAAATACTTTGTGATTGTGGATGCCTATGTGTGTGTGGCGGGGAAAACTAGTTCATTTTTAAACATGACCCACATTACACCTCACTAATTAATGTTTCATAACAATGTTTCATCTGTCTGCTGAGTTTGGTAATAAAAAGATAAAAATCCTGCAGTTCTTGTTTCCACTCAACGGAAAAAGTTTTGATTTTCTGAGCAATTCACTCATTCAGCAGGGTGGATCAAAAGATGTTGGGATCAACTTTCACTCTTTGTTCTCTGAGTGACAGTTGTTTCAGTTTTTCTTCTTTTTGTCACTCTTCCAGTGCATTGCTTATTATGTCAAAGGGATTGAAGAAATCACTATTTATGGTGTTTTCTGTGTATTTCCAGCTCTGGTTGAAGACTTGGTGAAGACTAGTGGGCAAACTCTGTCGCTGCCCCAAGGTGTGCGCTGGGGATTGTGGGAAACGTGGTCCAGCTGTTCTCAGAAGTGCTCCAGAGGCTTCCGAACCCGGAAACGTAGCTGCTCAACGGCAGAGGGCAGGACCAACCCCAGCGCCTGTGTAGGATCCCCGGTGGAATATCAGGACTGCAACATTCAACCCTGCCCAGGTAATAGGGAGGTTATGGCTGTCAGTGTAATTGCAATAGCAGAATATGTACATTACATAAATAAAGTTTATTTTGTGTGTGTGTTCCAGTGAGTGGAGCCTGGTCTTGCTGGTCCTCCTGGTCCCAGTGCTCAGCCAGCTGTGGGGGCGGACACTACCAGCGGACTCGGACGTGCAGCAGCCCACCCCCTGCCAGTGGAGGAGACATCTGTATAGGCCTGCACACTGAAGAGGCACTCTGTAATACACATGCCTGTGAAGGTATGACAGCATATGTAAAGCTGCATTATGGTTTTTATGTAAAACCAGCTAGCTTCTAGCTCATCACCAAATGTGGCTGAAATAAAAAAAGAGCATCCCACCCCTTGTGGGTAGAGCTGTTAGCAAAGAGCTTCTAACATTATAGTTACCATGGGAACCTGCGTTGACCCCCGCAAACCAAAGATGAGCAGTGTTTCCCAGCAGGATTTTGGACCCAGGTTGAAGAACTCGTTTTGATCCATTTACATAAATGGCAAACAGATTTTCCTTTCCTTTGATTTGATTTGAAAAGTTGGAGTCTAGAGTGGAGAATCCTGGGTCCAATATCCATTATTATTTTCTATTCATATACATTTACAGTATATTATCGGCAGACATAATATTCCTCTTCGCTGCTATGCTAATGATACTCAGCTTCTGGCTGCAAGCCTGTTTTAGGTGGGTAAATGTTTAAAAAAGGGCTATGTAAACACTGTCAAATTTAACCTGAAAGTCAACACTTGAACCTTATAGTCACTGTTTCGTTACTAATCCAGTGTAATTGATCACAGAACCAAAACAAAATTGTCCAAATACTTAAAGACTGCACTGTGAATTTCATTTAATGGATCCTATTGCATTAATAATATAAATAGGCCCTCAGATTTGGCTGTGGTATAAATAATTAAGTAATTATTTAACATGCATCTGTCTGCCACAGTTGACTTTTTTGGTACTGCCACTGGAGACACCAAGTTAAAAATATTGATGTTTCACTCACAGTGGCTTTAATTACGACTTTGTTTATTATTATTATTATTATTATTATTATTATTATTGGTGTTATTTATTATTATTATTATTATTATTGGTGTGGACAATTTGAATAATTTTATGCTTTTGCATACTAGTTATTTTAATGGTAATTTTACATCTCTTTTTGTTCTTTCTAACCCTATTTTGCCATTTTAATCTTTGTTCTGCTGTTTTACTTTGTAAAGTATTTTGTCACTTTGTTTCCAAAAGTGCTACACAGGTTTATTGTCATTTATCATAATTGTTATACAATAAATACACTTCATAGATTCCCGCTGTCTCTCCAGATTAAATAATGGTGTTTGTTTGGCCACTGATGGGAAATCTCCACCACACAGCAAGTGGTGAATCAATATTTGGGTTGAGAAGGCAAACAATGTGGTTGTTAGAGCCTATCCCAGCATGCATTGGCGGAAAGTCAGAAAATAAACAGAAAAAGAAATGTTGATAAAATAGCCTCAGATTTTACCATTGACCCCAACATAGATGGATGCTACTTGTGTGTAGCTTTAGTCCTTTGGTCGTTAAAATAAGACATGGAAAGCAAATTGGTGTAATCAACTTCTCATCTATTTTACACTTTTGTTCAGTAAACAAAGTAACCCCAGTAGGCACACAAGGAGGCTGAACTGTGACTGGCTGTTGACTGATGATGACCATTGTGTTGTGGCCAACACAGCGTGCACACTTGGTGACCCTCCACACAGTTTCTCTGGTCACTCAGTTCCACAGGAGATAAAGAGACTTCTAGTGGCTGCTTGAATTTGTTGCTGGTTGTTTGTATGCACAGTGTTCGTTTCAAGATATCTCATTACAAAAAGCTACTTCTTGCTGCCTTTTTGGGGCAGCCATCATGCAAAACTCAGTTGACTCGAAATGGAAAATCCTGTCATGAACCTATGGAGGTTCAAGAAACCACCCAAAGCAGTTCCTGAGCCCCTTCCTAGACAGTGAACACTAATTGGGTCTGGTTACATATTTCAATAAATACCTTTTTTAATTTTGGGGGCTTTCTTTTGAAGTGGAGATATTTGAAATTGGCTGGCAGTGATATGCTGATGCTGCATCTATTTATTTATTTAATGTTTATTTGCATAGGGACAAGTATGTAGCATAAACCACTGCCATACACCACAGCATTTATAGCCTGAGCTAATTTGCAATGCCTGTCCCTAGATGGGCCTTTACAAACACATAAAACCTACATAAAACTCAACAACAAATACACAAGAGACAAAAAACAGAAATCAACAAGAACACACAACCACAGGAAATAAAACAAGCAGATAAGGACACAGAAGCAGATCCCAAAACATCATTATTTACTGAAAAAAACTGTCTCTCTCAGCATTTACTGCGTGTTATGTTTAACAATATTTTACTTTTCTACCTCAGTCCAGAGATTTTTAGGTATTTTCATTCATTCAATTCATGGTGTTTCAATTTAGGCTTTGTGTATTGTACAGAATGTGCAGTTTTTAAAAATGCTTAAAACAGGTTGGACACATATTTATTGACACTGCGTTAGAAGATATATTTGAAATGGTGTCCAAAACCTGCATGGAAAGTAAAAAAAAAAATCAGCTTCCTGGATTTACAACAAAGCAACACAATACCACCAACTTGTAAACCAACTAGACAGAAAACCAGCTATTGATTTTGTGCCCTTGCATTATTTCAGTTTCTTTTTTTCAGTCTTAAGCTTTCATTCCTTCTCTCCACTCTTTTCTTTGGTCATCAGGTTGGGGTGAATGGACAGAGTGGGGGGACTGTGATGAGGAGGGTCTGCAGCATCGCACCCGTCGCTGTGGTGAGGACCAGGAGGCTGAGGCCAGTCTCTGTAAGGGCAACATCACCCAGTCTAGGCCATGCCAGCCTCATGAGGTGCCAGGTAAGCACATGCTTTTATTAGTAAATTGCTGGAACAAGTTTTTGCTGCAGACTGTTGCTGATATAAGCTGGAAAAATCCAGTTAGAGTCGTACAAAAGTTTAATCAGACACAGTAAATGCTGACTTGTTCACTCTGTGTAGAAATTAAAAAGATGAATTAATGGAGATGTCAGCATTCTGCCTACCTCGAGAACAGTGAAGCCTTTGAGAGAAATTAACTGGCCTTGTCATTTTTGTTGATTGATCTTTTGGAGCTGCAGTGATTTTACTTCACTACATTGATGGGTTTTTTTCTGTGTCTCTCTTTTCATTACTGTCTGTCTGTCTCTCTCCAGTCATTTTACCCGGACAGGAGGACCAAAGCTGTGGAAGTGAGTGAAAACAAGTGATTATACTTTGTTCCCATCTCAGAGACACCTCCTCTATGTGTGTACTCCTCAATTCCCAACATAAAATCTGCCGGGTTTTATGACATCACTCTCCTGTTACATCCAGAGTAAATCTATGTCACCTTGATTTAATTGCAGTCTCTGAACATGTAGCGGCACCTAGTTATTGTTGCAAAGTTACAAAATGATTTGCTTTCTTCTTGTGTGCCACACAGTTGGTAACATATTGACTTTTGTTTGTGGCTTGGGACTGGGCAAACTGTGGGGTCGGTATTGGCCTTTTGATAAAGTTAGATAGCAGCCAGATAGTGACATCAAGTCCCAGCATGATGGAGGTTCATCCTTTCCTGCCTAACTGGCAGGAGGGCCTCACGATGCCAATAACAGTCAGTGGTTGGAGTTTGGTCCAAGGCAAGAAATCTTGGCATTTATTGACCAGACATTTGGTGTCATTGCAGTCTGGTCAGTAAATGCATGGTTCCCTGAGGATTGTTCCTAATAATAGTCTTGACACCTTGATCCTTGAAATTTTGTCTAGAGCCACCATCAGGCAAAAGTTTTCATCGACTTGACATCTTTGAAAACTACTGGCCCGATTACCAAGAAACTTGCTGTGGATATTCATGGTTCCCAGAGAATGAATTATAATGTTTACCCCCTCCTACGAGTATCATCAGTCCACATTTTCCACTTCCACTGTGCGCAAGAAATATCAAAAGAGGATGAACCCTTTCTATTTTGAAAAGTACATGATCTTGCCTATAGCGCCATCCTGAAGTCAAATCGTCAACTTTGAATTGCCATGACCATCCACTCTGGCTATCCATACTCAAGGTCTCCTTAATTGTAGATAGTCATTGAACATGTTCTCCAGAGGATCTCTACCCATTTTGGCCAATACATCAGCCTTCTTCTAGTGCCATTATTAGGCCATATGATCAACTTTTTACACTTTATAACGAATGGCTGGATGGTGATGAAGTTTATTGTCATTAGTACCCCCAAGGATGGACCCCATTGCTTTGTTGTTGCCATCTAATGCCACCCTTACACTAAAATTTGCCTTTGCACACAATATATTGCATAATGTAATAGGCTGATTGCCAAAAAAATTTGCTGAGCACATTCAGATTCCCCAGAGGAATTTCAGCTTTGCAGACGTCTGGAACCAGGCTAGGAAAAGCTCTTAAAGTTGTGGATTCAGTGACATCTTGGGTGTAATGAACAATTCAGCCTCTAAGTTCCTCTTACAGGGCTTTTGAGTTTTCATCTTGTTACACAGGGGCGTCATGTTTGTAAAGCCTGCCATCAAATCTGCCTCATTCCATTCATTCAAAGGTTTACACCACCTGCTACATAGACTCCTCAGGGTTATGCAGTATCTATAATCTCCTCGCTTCAAGTGTTTATTGTCTCAGCTAATTTTTCCCCATGATCAACACCCAATCCTTATGAACAACAATTTTTCAGTCTTATTGGTTTAACCCCCCCCCCACCACCATTTGTCTCATCCTCTCTCTTTGCGTTCTTCCCCTCCAACCCCTCTGTCCCCAGCCTTTACTTTGTTCCAGTTGGTAGCTGTGGGCTCAGCCAGTTTCTTTGCAGCAGCGTTACTGTCAGCACTTGCCTACTCCTACTGCCACCACCTGAACCGACCATCAGCAGAGTCATCAGTCATCCACCCAAGCACACCCAACCACCTCACCTACAACAAGCAGGGCAACGCCACGCCAAAGAATGAGAAGTACATCCCCATGGAGTTTAAGGTGGGCTGGTTCAATTGTTTCATTATAAACCTATACTTTAGGCACTGTCTCCTTTATTAGACAGTTAAAGAAGAGAGAGATGAGAAAAACTGAGAAAGAAAGAAAGTAACTGAAATGTCTTAGTTTATCTGAGGACAAAAACTTTCTTTATGTCTCCACACTACAGACGCTAAACAAGAACAATCTCCATGTGAATGATGAAACGTGCAACCACTTCCCCTCCCCGCTGCCCTCCAGCAATATGTTCACCACCACCTACTATCCTCCCAGCCTGAGCAAGTACGACTTCCACCCAGACTCCCCCTGCAGGACCTACATGCACAGCTGAGAGGAGGCCAAACCAACCCTCGTTACTCACCCTCAGTCACCCTCAAGTGTTTCCTCATTCAAACAAATACACCAAGATTTTGATAGATTATCCTGTTGGTCAAGGTAGTCTTAAAGTAAACACCAAATTACACTTATCTTTTGTGATATCTTGCAATGCAGGTAGTTTCGGTTTTATTTGCCCAGATTTTGAGACATCTGAATTTTGTTTATGTTGCTGACTGAAACTAAAAATTACATTTAAAAAAAATTCAGCAGCAACATCTCTTTCCAAAAAACAATGTTTCCTTTATTCTGGATACTCCACAGACCTCCCTGCAAACAGTAACAGGGACTATTTCTTCAGTACAAAAAGTTGTTCCAATTTACCAATTGTGTGTAGCAACTCAATTTAACATTATTGGCTCTTAATTACACATGTTAAATGTTCACTTCACCCACCCTGTGGTGCTCAGGGCAGTGTGGAAGCAGGGTAGGACCCAGAGCTCCAGGCCTTCAACTAGCCTTCAGACATTGCATGTACCCGGATATCCACCGGACTGAGAAGAGACTCATTTGCTGGTTATTGTTTTGGGGACTCAGTACTACTGTATATTGTTCTATAGACTTGACACTAGTTAAGTGATTGGCTGTCAGTAAAGACTGATATCTATGAGTAAAAACCAGACAATTGATGTGTTCTTCATCCGTCACTGTGTGTGAATGGAGCGAAGAAATGAACAGAGACTTGCAGATTTCTGGCTTATTTGCTTTAATTTTCATGTTTAGCAGCGTCCACATCGGAAAACAACACTGAAGAGGACATTTTTGACACACCTCACTATGTACTGTACATGGGTGAAAATGTTGAAGTTTGAAAGTTTGTTGACCTTTCTGTCAGCAGGTTATATGAATTATTGTAGGGGTGTTCACAGATGTCACTATTGATATTTGTATCTGTATCTGCTGAAACAAAATGATTCAATTTTGTGAACATATGGGGCATTTTTTTGTCAGTCACACTCTTATTTTCCGGACGTTAATGTATTTAGGTTATTGTTAAAAAATCACCAAATATAATACAGCTATACCTGTATATTTCACGAACACACCATCAATCAGCCACAGGCTTTTCAAATGAGTCAACACTTTCAACTGCAGTGCCATGCAAAATGTATGTATAATGTAATGTATGTATAACAGTGATGGATTAACTTGCTCAAGCAGGTTTCAAGTCTCTACATTTTGTTTTTATAGCGTACTGAATTGAATGGTTTGAATTTGTGAATTAAGAAATGCAAGGTGGACTATAACTGTGTTTTTCTCTTACATTTCTGAACACAAGTAACACTGAGCAAATTAGGAGAGAGCAAAAAACACTTTATTTGGCCTTTTACACTCTTTCGTGTTCATCCAGGTGCTCCAGTTTGCTCCCACAGTCCAAAAACATGCAGGTTAGGTGAACTAGATACTCTAAAATTAGTGTGAATGGCTGTCTGTCTACATGTGTTGTGTATGAGGTATAAATGCTCTTAAGTGTCACATAACCTGGATAACATTACCGGTGCTTGTATAAATGTGTCTCACATTTCTGTTGCTTGTTTCAACAAACTGTGGATTATGTCAGCATTGTTCTTGCTGGAGTGTTACATGTTCCCAGTGAAATACATATTCGGTAATGCCTTTGTTTTAGGGGTCTGTAATTTCAGAATAATTTCCAAGAATTATCCTGGAAAAACAATGTAATTTGGAACAAATTATAGGGAAAATAGAAATGTCCTTGATGTAATTGCTTAATTTAAAGCTAAGTAAATTAATTTCATTCATTCATTCCTTTATTATTAGAAACTTATTCTCCATATATGTTGAATCCATATACTGTATGTTGAATATGCTTGCCTGCTGTACACTGACTAAAAGGCTCTCAAGGTTATGCAAGCAATTAAATGTAAGTTTACCAGTTGAACAGCATCTCTATTTTCCCTGTAATTAGTACCAAATTACACAGTTCTTTACAGAAAACGTCTTGGAAATCATTCTAAACATGGCAAATAAATGCTAAAAAGCCCAAAGTAGTAGGATATTAAAGCCACTATGTGCTTCTAGTGGTACTATCAAAAAAGACTCTGCACACCCTACCTTTATGAATCCGACCAGATTTCGCTGGGATTATCTAATTTTTCCAAAAACAAAAATGTAAACCATCATAATAATATAAAGGATTCTCAGATCACAGAAAAAAATCTACGCATAGGGGCTTTAAATAATGTTGAACCTTTAAAACAAATTCTAATATCGTTTTTGTTTCCTGTCACATTCCAGGACAGTGTTGTTAATATTTAAGTTACTCCATGTTGTAAAATGTATATTGCATATCTTGTGTTTCTAAACTGTAAATACCAAGAAATGAATTCAGGTGTTTCTCACCGTTTGCAGTGTTATGTAGCATGAAACAAACAGCCCTGATGATATTTGCTCACGTTTGGGTGCTTGCGTACAAGTGACTGCATGCACTGAGACTCTTACATGATTATACAGTACATGTTTGTGTAAACTGTACAAATATATTTGTCTGTATTTGGCCTAAACAATGGAAATATTCATTTTCAATGACAGAAAAGGTTGTGTTTTTAATTTAAAGGCCTCGACAACCATCTTTGCAGTGAAGTCTGAAAAAACATTCTACATTGTACAGTATTTCTTCACAATTTGTCTGTGGATCCCCAAATGGATTTGTTTTGTTCCCAAAAGACACTTCTTCTGAATATGATTGATGTGAATTTGATTTAACACTGCCTTTTGGACACTGTGAACTTTTGGTACTCTATATTTTTGTATAATGTACACTGTAAAAAAAAGATGAATAAATCAATGTTGGTGCCAATATTTTGGTTATCCATACTAAAAACTTAACTGGGATTTAAAAATTTTTTTACTTAAAGTAGTTTTTTCACGTCACAACCAGTCACTTACTTATCAAGTTACGCTTTTGATATATATTTTGGTATTCCTAATCACAAATATTGGAATTCTGTAAAACATTGAACACCTACACAGTAGCTTTCTTAATAATCTTTGCATCAAAGATTTTTGGATGTAGACTACTCATAGTGTATAAAAGCATAGTCAATTATACTAAAGGTAGTAAAACTTACCGTACCTCTGATAGCACTTTTCAACAGGGTATCAAAGATTTGGGAAAAAAAACTGAAAATATTCCCAATTGAGAAACTGGAACAGCTTTCCAACTCCCAAAAATACACAAAATGGGCACAAAGATGTAGAGTTCATTGCCAATAGTTATTTTGTCCAGTCAACATTGTTTAAGGTGGATTTTTGTTTTCTTTTAAGTGGTTTGGCTGATGCAGGAGCAGGAAGACAAGGGTTACAAGGTGCTCTTTTTAGTGACTTCACTCGCTCAGCTTCCCCCATGGCTTTAATAATTGATGTTGCTTGAGAGAAGACCGGCATGCAGGTAAGTCATCAGCTCCACTGTTTTGTCCTGTAAACCATGGTGATTGTGTTTCTATTTTTCCGGTAGGTAGGTCAATAGATCTTAACTGATGAATAATAAAAGCATTAGAAGCATCTGGTGGAGGGAAGGGCAGTTTGAATAGTCCTCATATGTAACCAGAAAAAATAAGTTACCTGTGCAGTTATTTATTTGAATTAGCTAGTAAATTGCTGGGCTGGGATTGGTGGAAAAAATGTAAAAAGCAACAAGAAAGAAGCTAAAGATATTCCACTTGGGGCCCAGTTTTTCCCGTGTGGGAGCTACCTTTAGCTTTACTGTAAATGAACACAAAGGGCCCATGTTTTACCTAAGGATGAATGCCCACATGGACTCCACTCAGCCCTTCTTGGCCCCATAACCCACATAGGCACTCATGGAGCTCACATGGACATATGCTGTGTTATAGATAGATGCCTTCATATGGGTGATTTCTGCAGAAGGTAGAACAGATATGTTGCTTGTGTTACTGCAGTCTTTTACTGCCAGTGAGTTTAATACTTCCGTGAGATAAAAGGCACTGCTAGGCTCAATTCTTGGGAATCCTGCTTTCCATGGTCGAGGCTATAATCCTGTTTGTGTTTCCACTCAACACTGGGCAGACGGGTCAGCAGTGCAGCCTGATCACGACACTAACAGCCAGTCCCTGGTAGAAAAGCCACACCTCCCTGCCAGAAGGTACACAACACATACTTGTGTAATTAGCAGTGTAAAACACTGTTCAATACACATCTGTAACTCTGTTTTTCTGCCTGTGTGTATGTGCTGAAATGGACTTTTGACCTGTCCAGGGTGTATTTCTGTGTTTGACACATTGCATGCTGGGAGAGACTCCAGTCTTTTTGAATAGAAATGAGCCTGTATAGAATTTGGATGGATTGTATGGACACTGTTAATAACTGCATGCAATTGACTCAAGTATTTTTAATATCTATTATATAAAAGGTGGATGACACTGATCACTGACCAGTGTCTACCCATCTACTGCCACATATTTTAAACCAGTTAGTTCTCACATCATTGCACTGAACAGACTGCACTCATGTGTTTATTGTTCATAGTCCAGTGAGCAGCACTGCTCTGCTATCTGAGAGTTTAATCTGCTGGTAAAACCATTGGGTCACTCGTGCACTATATTTACTTATTTATTCGTCTGAATGTCTTTTTTTCCCTCCCATTTAGCAACTGGAAAAACTGGAGCAAAAGTCCATAAATATTACACATAGCATATCAGATGCACTTGTAATCATGAAAGTGGTTTGCTTGTTTCATGCTGCACATATACTCAGTATCTTCATTTATTTTATTTACTTGGTTTTTGAAGAATAATGATTTCTATAAAAAATTATTTTTGTTGCCAAGTATAAGTTTAGTCTTTCTGTCAGCACCCTGGTTGTCTTTTTGTAATTCCTTACAAATTGTCAGTCAGATTTTTTCTTGACTTCATGATGTGTTTGTTGAGATAAAAATATATAAAAACCCTAACCCCAAATATAGTTTTAATCTTAAATTCAAGGGCAAGAAAATCCCTTAACAAAGTTCCCCTTCAAATTTTACTCCTGGAGCTTTTTGGCATGTGTTTCCTAACCTTGTTTCTAATTATAACCATTCCTAACCTCATACCTAAACATAATGCTGTACCATAATACATAACCATTTCTACAGCTAAAAAAGTATTTGGAAATAATATGTTCCCCCTGTTTGATAGCAGTAAATGTATTCAATAAGGGAACCAGTTGTACTTTCTTTTCTAATCAAACTGTGCAGACAGAAAACCTTGGCTTGTGGTTAACATCCTACAATACTGTCAGTCTACAGCCATGCTAGCGGCTCTGTGAGACTGTACTTAGTCCAGTATTGTACTAGATGCTAACACTAGCATGTCAACATTTTCACAATTACAATGCTAACATGCTGATGTTTAGCAGGTGCAATGTTCACCATCTTATTTTAGCGTGTTAGCTTGCTAATACCCCAAACTATTGGACAAATTATATTTTTGACCCGATGATGGTGATGAAAATTCAGGGGATCACCAAATTTGTAACAATTCATCCTGAGGAGGACATGAATGTGTGTACCAAATTTCATTGCAATCAATTCAATAGTGGTTGAGATATTTCACTCGAAACCACCAATGTCAACCTTATGGTGGCGCTAGAGGAAAGGTCAGGGATCACCCAAGTCATTAGGATTCATCACCTGTGCACCATAGATATATATACCAAATTTCATGGCAATCCATTCAATAGTTGCTTAGATATTTCAGTTCAAAACCATTTAATCCTCCCACTTTATACTTGGTTAATCCACACATTCATTTGTTAGAAGATTGCCTGATCAAAGTGTCTCTGAACACGTGAAGACAGAAGTCCATTAAACAAAGTGGGTCCTTTTCATTTGTTTGATGGACGATATAAAAGTGCACAGAGACATAGGGAGCTGTTACCATGACATTTGTCACATACGTCACATGCTTCTTCTGTATAAGCCACAAATAAAGTTTCTGCTTACTTTTGTTATCCGCACCACTGGAACATGTTGTTTTTATCCATGAGTTGTCTAAAGAGAGAGAGTCATGCAACAAACTGGTTTATATGTGGACCATTCCTCCACGCACACAGGTTCAACAGACTGCAACAGATGGCTATTTAAAGCATAGTGAATAAGATATTTTGAGGCTGTCCATATAACTTCTTTGTTGGCCAGGTGAGTGCAGAGAAAGCAAACCACAGAGGTGGACCACTCAGTGTCTCAGAGCTTGCCTGATCAACGGCAAAGTGTTCTTGGTTATTTTTGTCCACCGGAAGGGTCGAAAAGAAAAGCCACGGGCAACAAATGGCTCCTGTTAGCATTGCAGCTACTCAAAAGGGGGATGTAAAATGTGTCTGTAGCTGTATTTCTGCAGGGCTTCTTGACAGCAAAGAACTTTTCTGTACCACAAACAAAACTGTATTTGTTCCTGATAATGTGAGCAAAGTCGATGGCTTACACTTGCATACAATATCTTTTCAAACATAACAAATGGCCAACACAAAATGGATTATGGGCTTCCAAGTGTTGCGAGAGATATACAGTAAGTGTGTCCCAATTCAGAGACTGGATCGTTCGAAGGATGCAGCCCATGAAGGTCCTTCTGAAAGCTCCTACACCTCTTCCGCAATAAGATGGACTTCCCTGTTTGGGCGCTCCTTATCAACTCACAAAGTCAACGTGTACATTATCACTTCTGTTCAATAGCTCCATGTTTTAGTTTTGAGTCAATATTTCAAAAGTTACAAGCAAGTGTAAATATTTACGGAAGCAGAGAGTGGCCAACCCCCAAGAAAGTTGAGTATATTTTTATCTTGGGATAACAAAGTTGTTTTTATGCCATAACAGATTAATTATCTCAAGAAATGAAAGGGTTATTTTTGAGATAATGGAAATATTGTCTTGTTATCTAAGAAGACTACCTTTCCCCCCCTGAGAAAACAAGATAATTAACCCATTATCATGAGAAAATGATTTTTAATCTTCACTGAACTCTCAAGTGGGGCTGCAACTAACAATTGTTTTCATTATTGCTTAATCTGCCAATTATTTCCTCAATTAATCAATCTACCATTCCTACACAATAAAAGTGAAAGTTTAAATTGGTCAAATTACCATGTTTGGGATTAAAATTTTCATGAACAATGAACAATTCACACATTCAAAGATTATGTATCAAAAACACATAAAAAGTACACTTAAACTGTTATGGAGATTAAATCTGTCTCTGGTCATCAGTAGAAGCCTGGATGTTGAAGGTAGAAATATACTGTATTCTTCAACAGGATGTGTCATCTCAGGTATCTGTGGAACAACATCGCCCTCTATACCTGTGACAACCACCTCACCCTACACATGGCAGGGGGCCCTAAAGACATCCTCAGTTACTTATATTTTGATAATGCTGCCATCTGCTGGGCAACAGGAGAGAGGATTCTCCTGAGAGGCCTATTACTAACATTTACATTAGCTACTAAAATAAAGACACTAAAGGCGCTAATTCTCCTTGTTCTTATCGCTACTTTTTCAAAACAGCACATACATTACTGTTTATTTTATTTAAAAAATAACACTATTTTCTAAAAGAAATCTAAAAACATACTAAAATGACGATATTCTTGCACAACAAACATAATCCATGAAACTCATTTTAAGTCATACATTTGATATGTATGCCGTTGTTTTGTTGCTGTAAGTGCACTGCATGCTGCATGTGAGCTTTAAATTTCCTTGTAAAACTAAAAAAGACCATAAACAAGATATGCTTTAATAGACTGCATCCTTACTAAGGAGGATAAATCACCTGTCGTATTCAAATTATATTCAAACACAGATCTTAGAAATGCTTACCTTGCTGCTGCTCACAATGATGCATGCACACTCAACTGTCCACAGCACAATCCGCATGGAAGTATCATCCGACATAAACTTAACCAGCGATCTCAACACACACAAAGAAAGTGCTGGAACAAAGTGTTGTGGACTGATGAAACAACAATTCTTTGGCCACGCTCACCAACAGTATGTCTGGGGGAAAACAGGATTTGTACAAAGCATTTAAATAAAATAACTTCTTGGCAACCATTAAGCATGGGGATGGATCTATTATGCTTTGTGTGTCAGCCATTGGCACAGGATGAGCTGTGCATGTATAGAGGGAAGAATAAGTTCTGATAAATAGCCTGGATAGGGTAGAGCATCAGCTAAATGCTGTATTGTAATGTATGTTGTATAACAAGACAAAAATCCAATGCTTACCTCAAAATCAATCATGGACTACTTAAACTAATTTAAGAGTAAGATTTTGCAGTGGCTTCCACAGTCCCCAAACTTGAGTCTTTTAGAGCTCAAAACTTGCATGACCTAATTTCCTACTTCTGAAGTAGCAGCATTCAGAGTGGAAGAGAGGGGGGGAAACAATTCAAATTCAAGCTGGCTTCAAGAAACTGACTTCTGCTGGGCTGCCCAATATCATGCCAGAAATTACTGATATTTTCTGTTTCAGGACTGTTTAAGGTGAGCCGTTTTGCATATATGTACAATTCTGTTCTTTCCACCAGACCAGTAGTTCCAACCCTGGGATTCGCAAGATAAATATAAGGGTTCAAAGGACAATGCAACACAACATATACAGCAGCACAAGCATACAAAAAGCTACACAAAATTATTTACTTTTTTAGACATTCCTCTAGTCTTTGCTTTTGTCTTGGATAATGTTGCCTCCCCAGGCCTCTAAAAATGACTCAGATCTACTTTACTTCTTGATTGACTTTAACTCATATATGCAACCTTTGAGGATGGGTTGCAAATCGTACATTGCTTCATTTTAACCTAGTGGACTAAACGCGTGTGTAACGTATTTTTCTTTTCTTACAATACATTGTAGCCTAAATGTGTATAATTACTCCATGTGGCTGAGCCTAAAATAGTTCCCCGCTATGTCTAAAAGAGTTACCTTGCTCCTCTTTAAGACAGTTACCCCACTGCTCAGGCTAAATTAAGCCTCCCTCCCCCCGGTTTCTAAAATAGTTCCGTCCATCATTCAGGCGCATCTGGTTTTGAGTGGCGCGAGCGGCAGCAGTGTGCATGACGAACCTCCCAGCGCGCGCAGCAGGAACAAGCGGAACACCTGTCTCGAGGTGGATAGTTGAGAAAGCAAACGGCTCGCGAGCGCTCATGTTCTGCTGTGTGGCGTGAAGCTGGATCACGCAGCCCGGAACCCGCCACCCCTCCGCTGGGCTGGACCGGAGCAGCCAGCCCTCTGGACCGATGTCCTGGCCGAAATGTCCCGACACATCTACATACGGAACAAGATTGGCGAGGGCATTCAAGCGCCCATCTTTCAGGTAGGTCATTTCTAGCTGAGGTTCTGGGCTACTTACTTTCAAATCAGCGGCAGATACATACAAGAAAATACTTTAAAACCTTGATTAAACACTGTTTACCCGTGTATTTGGCACAGGTTACATCCAAATATATCAGGGCTCACTTTATACTTGGGTAGAAGCTGGTATCTTTTTCAATTCAACACCTTTTACTAAAAAGTTACTAGCCAGAAAAGACGTCATGACTCACTGTGCCAACTTGCCTTGACTGTTAGCTCGGGCTGGAGATGGTTAATAGATATTTTCACATAAAAACAGTGATAAATAGTCAAATCTGCTGTTGTTCAATACCCATCTGTATGATGATGGGCGCAAATTACATGAGGAACAGGGAACACTTACCAATGTCCTTTTTAAATGGTTGAGCAGAGAGGCAGAGAGACACTTTTACAAAGGTAAAGTAAGGCAAGTGTATTAAAATAAGATATACAAATTTAAAAGTGCACGGTTGAGGAAGTCCATACTGTTATGACTGAAGACAGTTCTGTTGTAGTGCGTTTATTTGCCTCATAGATAAATATGTAAATGTATATTTAGTTTTTTGTTTACAGTTGTACATTTATATTGCATGTGGCAGAGAAACTGTTTTATTGTCTCTCTAGAGGAGCAAGAGGATAAAAAGGAGGCATTTCATTGTTTTGACCTTTTTGACATGCAGAAGGCCTTTTTGTATTTTCTTCATTTTTGGAATTAATGGAGGTTATTCTGGTTATTATTTGAAATGTTATCATGTTATTGATTGAATAGATGGGGGCTAAAATGTGCACAGAAGTTCCTTCAGTTAGAAAATGTCTGCTCTGACCTGAGAAATGACATCAAATATTCACAATAAAAACATTTCTTGAAATACAACATATGGTTGATGTTTAAAAAGTCATACTGTAACCATTTTGTCCCATTAAGATTTTTTTCATTATCTTTTAATCATATCTCATTTCATCTAGCTGAAATACTTTTAATTGTGAATGTAAGGTTCTTTAACTCCTGTAGTCAACCACCGCTGGTGTCACCCACCGTGCAGCATTTATTTTAATAGTCTATTTATTGTTACAGTTGGTTAAACAGTCACAGTCTCCTTCCTCAGAAACAGCACCATCAGTGAGCAATATCAGTTGTACAAACTTGACATTTAATCGAAATAAAATGCTGCTAGGTGGATCATAGTTTATAGAAAATGTTGTTTCAGGTGTATAATGTGTTAACCTGCAAGGAGTGCCTCATGAAATTATCAGATTTCGACAGAAGTTCTGTATATAAATAAGAAAAAGGGAGTGTATCAGCCCCTGTTAGATAAGTAATAACACATTTTTCTTCATTTTAATTGATCTTTGGAGGCTACAGGCTAATATTAATAGCAGGGTATTCATAGACTAAGCTAACTTTATCCTTCATATCTCTTCTTGGCTTTTGGTTTTGAGAGAGAGACAGAAGAGAGATGGTGACCCAGATTAATGGCCCTGTTTTATAAATTCAGGGAAGTAGGTTCTGACTTTTTAACGGTGACATTGTCATCAACTCTGGAGACTTGAACAGAAATGGGGCAAATCACTGGCAGATAATTAAATTAGCTCCCTGGAGATGAACTCTGCTGGTATATTTGGACTTTTTGGAAGAGAAAAAAGAAAGAAAGTGAGGACGTAAGGATAAAAGTAAGTAGGCAAGGCAAACATATAATGCAAAAACATACAGTATAAGCCACTTATGGTGATGTTTAATGTGTCTTCTGGGTGCTGTGGCAATGAAACGTACATGTGGCTAGCTGCTTGTAAAGTTGACCTTATTGTACTGTTGACATCAAAATCATTTAAATCATTCTGAAAAAGAGCATCAGCCAAATGTCTCAAGTGGACATGAATGAATGTCACCTTGCATCGTGTATTAGCTTGATGCAGCTTTATTGAATGCTTTTCAGAGGCCTATTGTAGATAAAAAGCATTTCTGCTGGTTGAGAGCTTGTGTTTTTCCATACAGGTGAATCGAGGGACTTATTCCAGGAGGAGCCGACTGAAGAGGTCTGATGGCAGCACCACCTCCACCAGTTTCATCCTCAGACAGGTGCTAAAATGCAAAGAAAGGCCTGGGATGTAAAATAGAAAACAGTGACTAGTTGTGAAATTTATGGATTTTCATGGACATTTCTGAGTGTTTATTCCAGTTAAGGAAAGACAGATAACTTGATACAGTTTGGCTGGTAACTTCATTGAGAAGAGTGTATGTCGATCTTTAAAACATTAGTGATAATCATGAAAGTATGATGCTTAGGCCATGTTACCGTAGTAAGTTAGACTCTCACTTATAGTTAAGCTTCTGCGCACATTGGTTAAAGGCACCCTGCGGAGTCTGTGACCACTTGAGGCGCTGAGCATCAATGTTTAGATGAGCATATTTTGGGGTTGTTTGTAACACATCTTCTACCAGGACATGTGTGAGAACACACATGCATGATGCGACCACAGGGGTGACATGATACACATTGTTGTCGACTGCAGAGGGCAGTAATTTGCTGCTAGTAGAAGGTAGAAATGTACCAGTAAAAGAGGAGACAAAGAAGACTGCAAGCCAAGCAGGTTATAAAGTTTTGTCTTACAATAAGCATGATTTTTCCCTGAAAAGTGAGCCTCACTCTACAACACTGGAGAAAAACATATTACATATTTTTCCAATACAAAACAGGCCCATAGCATACAAAATATGTTGCATTAGAAGTTCATTCAAATGCACATTTATTGCTGTTTTCATTTGAAAAACATGCAATTTAGATAACCCTTAAAACACTATTCTTACTTTAACGCCTCACTGGAAACATCACAGATATCTGACTGTGCATTTTCATATGTTGGATTGGAAAAACAAAAATGTAATGCATGTGTCAGAGGTTCAGCTGTAGCCTTTTATTATTTCCTTTTCATAACAAATAATGGAAGTTACCGTAAGTGTCAGCAAACAAATTAGATTTGACTTATTTATTTCTCAAATGTGCAATATTTGAATCCTCACTCACTTTTTAGTGTTTTATTTCAAATCCTCAGCTCATATGCAGACTCTGGCCCCCCAGAGTCAATATTTATGATGAATGCAACTTAGAGCTGTATAATATAACTTTATTTGTAACTTAATATAGTAGATTGATTTTTTTTAACATATGTGGAGATGCTAGCTATTGCAGATTGGTCTGAGCACAGAGGGTACAGCAAGCTGGAATACATTGTAGAGCCTTACTGATGTGTTACAGGCTAATCCCATCAAAACATCAGTAAGTACAGGTGGTCCACTAAACCCTGCAACCCGCAGTAGGAATGTTTCTGCTTATTGTGCAGGTTTTAAAGAGTTTTAATGTAGAGGTTTCTAGAAGTTTTACAGTTTTTAATAGGTATTTGGCCACAGAAGGTGAGTATTATTAGTTTTATTAGTAGGTTTTAGAAGATGGTCCAGAGCAGATCTAAGTGGTTGCTGTGGCTGCCTGTTTGATGGTGCTGTATATTTGCAGTTGTACCTATTTGCACTGAGGTTTATCACTTAGTCAGACTGGGTCTCATGTGACTGCTCACACATCGCATCTTGTGTGTTGTGTTCTGCTGTGAGGTCAAGCAAAAGTGTTGTGGAAAGGAAAAGAAGTAGCCTTTTTCCCCCAGGCTGCTTATCAAAACATCTACCATTAATTATGCAATCGTCCCTTAAATTGGCATAAATTATAGATTAATCCCCATGAAGAAATCTTTTCCCTGGCATTTGAGGAGCAGCGGGCAGTATATTCTGTTTTAGCCGACTGAAATCATACATTTTCAAAAACAATAAACTGGCCATATATAGACGAAGTGTAAAGCTGAAATGATTAGTCAGTCGTCACAAAAATAATCTGCAACAATTTAGATTATTGATTAGTTATTTAAGTCGCTGACCAAGCAAAAATGCCAAACATTCGCTGATTCCTTCTCAAATGAAGAGAATTTGCTGCTTTTCTCTGTGTTGTAAATTGAATGTCTTGGTTTTGGACTGTTGGTCTGAGAAAAACCTTGGTGGTCACATGGAGGTTATTTTACAGGCTGATCCAGCTATGTTTAGACATGATATATTGTTCATGATAATATATATTTTTAATATGATTAGAGAAAATTCATATCGTGGTATTGAAAATATTCCGACTTGTTGACGTAATGATGTCATACCGTAACACACTGTGACAACAAGCATGGCTGAAAGCGACGAGAACCACTGATTTAACAGCGAAAACATTGCTACGGGCTCCACGGTGGAGGAGTTAGTTCCCAAAAGGGGAGCGACTTGTGTGGAAGTGGTTTGGTTACAAAAAATCAGACGGGGGCAATACAACGAACGTATTTCACCACCTCAAGCAGAAGCACCCAGTTGAGTACGAGGAGAGCCATAAATCCTGCGAGTAGAGCTTAACAGCTATTTCTCAGTATTTTGTCATATCGTCAAGAATATCATTAAAGCAGAAATACCCTGAAATATTGTGATATTATTTTAGGGCCATATCTCCCACTGCTACTTGATATACTTAAATTTAACTACTTTAAGCCAACCATAAATAAATTAATAAAGAACTAGGACTGGGTATCAGTACTGGTGCCTATACAATACCCTATTTTTGGAAATTTAAACATTTTAGAACCTTTTCTTCATTTAACAAAATATAGTCAGTGTTGATTTTTTTTTTTTTTTTTTTTTTTTTTGCCTAAATAAAGTAAATCTAGCCTAAAAGTACATTTTGATTTAGATTAGGGAATAGGTGATTAAAGAATAAGTAAACAAGCCTAACAATTTTACTGACCTCTCAATACAATCTTTCAATACTGTACAGAGGTTTGATACTTAGCACTATGAAGGATTCAGTATTTCTCCACCAGCATTTCATCTTGGGAGGTATAATTTACAGAAGATATAACTGAACAGTTAATGGAACATATTTAATATGAAAAATCCAAATAAACAAATATTTAGGTGGGGTGCAATGGGGGAAATTGGACTCAGTGTTTCTGAAATCCTAGCTATGATCCTGAACCAGAGTGTCCCATTTAGTTACACTAAATATCCCTAAATCATAAATACATGTACTGTATTGAGACCAAAGCATGTGATGCCTGTCTTTTTTTTTAATTTTTACTTTAGTAGTATAGCTATGTCACTTATTATTTGATTCTCAAGTGGAAATAAACTGCCATTTTTTAAATACATGATGCATAAATTCATTACACATCCTTGTATTATCAGGATGGATTTTTCTGCTCTCTAGAGAATAAATAAGCAGAGTGACGATGAGCGGTAACAGGGAAATGGAGGATGCTGCTCCCCACCGTCCCCCTCCCCCGATCCCTGCTACCTCTCCGCACCAAAAAAAAAATATCAAGGAGAGCGCTCATCCAAGCTGAGTGGACAGCCAGCCAGCCAATCAGCTCCTTGAACATTGGCTCTGTCATCAGGCTTGGATATTGAGGAAGGATCCACTGCTCTGCTGCTGCCTCTGCTGCCTCTGCTGCTGCCTCTGCTGCTCGTTGTGTATATGTATATGTGTGTGTCTGTGTGGGTGTGTGTGTGTGTGTGCGTGGAAGCCTGATGAAATGAAATGCCAGGATTGGGCTACCTCCAGGGAGAGCCTCTCCAGCCTATAATGTGAGCCAGCCAGCAGCACTGTTGGATCAGGGAGAAGCTGCATCCATCAAGCGACGGGCCTCCTGAGGACCAGGCGTGATCCAACGGGAGGGGAGATTTAAAAAAAAATTCTTCTTCTCTGCTGTTGAGAGAAGGGATTGTCGTCATATTCCCATCCATCCTTTTTTTTTCTCTGTGGTGCCCCCTCCTTCCTCCTCCGCCTCCACTCTCATTTTTTCCCCCTCATTCTTCTAGAGGCGCTCGTTGGAATATCAAACCTCCATGTATGACAATTTGTACCTGCATGGATTTGAAGACTCGGAGGCGGTGAGTGTTTGGATGTGTGTGTGAATCTGCTTTTGCACTCTCTTGCTGTGTGTTTATTGATGGAAGTAGCTCAGCTGTGCACACACACATATATTCAGGCCTCTTGATGGGTTAGCCAACGGTACAGCGTAGTGTGATCGTGGGCTATGCTTGGCTGGAAGGGGGTTGGGTGGGTGGGTGTTGTGTGTGTGTGTGTGTGTGAAGGGGGAGTGCACATTAGGCAGATGGCTTCTGATGTGTGACATTCACACAGTTCTGTATATATTTCTCTATATCTGTATGTGCGTGTGATGTGTGGTTCTGTATGTGCTGTATATGTGGCTGATATCTGCCTATGAGCCTGTAAGAAACCACCAGAGCCAGGAGGAGCCATTTAGTGTTCATTACACCTCTCAAAGATGGACCGAGCCGTGATTCAAAGAGGAAGATGGAAAGATGTTAATTACCCATTTCTCCCCTAAGGCCCATTACACGGCCACACTCAAATGATAAATGTGTCACATTTCTACATTTATCACTTAAAAAAAAGTCAAGTATTTCTTATCTGACCCTGCGACTGCGTGTTCTATAGGCTCTGCCAAGGCTCGGAGAAACATGCATCGTGATGTCATTAAGTGGATTCTGATGTTGATGAGTCACATGCTGAAGCTACTCCATTGGATAACAGCTTGGATGCTACAGTGCAACCTCAAAGCTTCCACACAAATACATGAAATGATGCTTAGAATGACTTGTTAGTGTTGGATTGAAGGATTTTTAGAAATGGAGGTGAAACAGTCTTGAGAAAAAATTCATGAACTATTGTAGGCTAATTGGAATCTACACCATACACCCCTCTGTTGTATTTAGAATTATATTTATGACTGTGAAAGTAGTTGTCCAGCAATATTGTATTGTATTTCCATAAAGTTGATGGACCTGCGAGAGACAGATTAAAAAAAGAATGGTCGCAATCGAAGCAGCAGAGGCCAAGATGTCCTCACTTTTTGTCCCTAATATGGGTTAAATCTTAAAAACATTGTATCCTACAATTCCCATAATGCAGCTCAATATCATTTTCCATTAGACCCTCACTGTCTGGTAAATGCCCACATCTTTCTAACTCCAGACCTCCAGTTTGTAACCCAGGCTTTTTGTTAAAAATCAGGGGTAATTTTCTTGGACTTCACAAAGCTCCTCCAGAGCCACAGAAGACATAATACAACAGTAGTACTTCTCATGACGAGTACACTGATCTTGATGCGTAAAATTGGTGGAATGCCCTTTTTAATAAAAACAGCCTAAGATATCATGAACTGTCCAGCAGAAACATTTGATATTTTTCCTGTTAGAGTGATGTATCTGTTACTCCAAGACCGAGTAAGACTCAGTAAGCTTAATATTTCCTGAAATTAAGAAACCATTTAAGTTCCCCAAATGTGCCACTTTGTGATTGGATGCACACAATCCAGATGAGGAGTGTGCTGAAGTCAGGTCTTGCTACTGCTAGCTTGTAAAAAACGAAAAGTGCTTAGCTGTGATGACTAGCTTGATTGATCTTCTTGAGACTAATTGAATCATCATTAGTGGCTGATTGTTTAGATTAACACAGCAGAAGGAGACACTTGGTCCAGTCAAGCCCCAGCAAAAAAACAAACAAACCGTTGCATTACTGGAATTCTCGCTGTGTGGCAGGATGAACTACTGCAAGTCCAGCATGTCTCAAGGCACAGAAGTGATAAAAATCCCTGACAGTGTGCGAGAAAATGGACAGCAAGGAAACAAAACTTAACACAAGACACCGCTGTGGGTGCCTCTGTATCCTCCCTTTGTGGGGTTAATGCAGTGATATGTAACTGAATGATAACTGTGTCAGTTATTTTACAGTATTTGTCCAATTTCAGAACACAGATGAGTCCTTCTGCTATTCCTGCTCCTGTAATGTTGCTCATGCTAAATATCATTGACTTGTTTGTGGCCTTTACTTCTAGACACCAGTTTGCCATCACTTCATTTAGTGTTTAAAGGTTTTCAAAGTAGCTTGAAAGTAGCCAAACTGCTGGGTTTCTGTTTAGTCTGTATTTTGCAGATAAAGCCTATTGCTTTGTCTTGTTTTTTGTGTTGAATCTTACTGCTAATGATTCATACTGCTCTTGAAAGAAGGTGGAAATCTTTTTCAGTTGTATCCATGTTGTTATTTGGTGTCACCAAGCTGAAATGCCAGATGACACAGCTGACGAATGACTGTCGTGATTAACTACTTCTGCATAGCAGTAACATTAAGAATCCAACTTTCTGGCATCTAAAGCTGTCTGTGATCTGTGGTTTTGCATGTCAGTGTAGCCGATCATGGCATAGTTGTGTTGTTGGTGAAATACTGCAAATTCTCCAAAAAATATCGGCATGATTTAAATATTGGCAGGGACTCAACTGGGTTTCAAATAATAGCAAGTCTGTATGAAAAAACTGGGAAAACTGAAAATTTCACTGTTCACTATATAAGCCTTCCAGGAAGGTGAAGGAATCAACCACAGGAAGTGTTTTAATGTGAAAGTGATGGAGGAAGTGTTATATATATTGATATGATCACATATACTGATTAAACAGGGTAAATTTCAAACGCATCTCTCTTCAGTATATACAGTATGTTTGATATGTACAATATCTTGTATCAGCATGCTGTCAGATACCTGCACCTACTCATCTCAATGCAGCAGCCCAAAATTATTGTTGGCTTTGGTTAACAGGATCTAAAAGCCACGATCATATAATTTTTCAGTGTTTATGCAGTCACTAACAACACCTGTACCGTGTGACCAGCTAAAGTAAAACACAAAATAAGTAAGCGGAGTATTTGGGCATGTTTGTCAATGAGAATTCACTATTTATTTTGTTGTTTGGTCAGCAGTTTTCATTGAGAATTATGGTGGTTGTACTTCAGTATAAAACCTCTGCAAGGTCTGTGGATTACCCTATGGAAGTCAATTTCTGCCAAGAATAGAAAAAAACAAACATGAAAACTTAATTAGAATTTAAAAAAATAAATTAATTAAAAAGTTTAAAAAATCTATATTTTAAAAAAAGTTAACATTTAGACAAATGTTTTATTCAGATAGTGAGATACTAAGTAAAAGTTTTGACTTACTATCTCATAATTTTGACTTACCATAATTGTGACTTACTACCTTATATATCATAAGTTCATAATTTTGACTTACTTTCTCACAAATTAGACAAACTATCTCGCAATTCTGTTTTAGTATCTCATAATTCTGACTTATGATTAGTTTTATTTTTTATCATCCTTTTTTTTCTTTTCCTGGCAGAAATAGTCTTCCATATTATTGTGACTAGCCAGAACATTGATGTTGCCACATACTTTAGTTTCTGTGATTATTTACAAGTTAATGTGTGGAAAATGTGCAAAAGGCGTGGATAGACTGCACTGTGTGTGTGTCAATGTCACGTTTTATGACCATATGGAATGATTGCATGAGACAAGACAAAGAAACATCCAAAAGATGCAGAAATTACATCTGCAGTAATAAAATGTGTCCCTATCCAGAATTGTCTGGACGTGTGAGATTGGCTGTGTGTGGTCGTACAAACTGCTGACAGCACAGGAGTGGAAATTCCACTTTGTCTGAGATGCTCCTGGCAGTCTGCTCTTTTCTACACGATCCATCTCACCTGTTCTGCAGTGCCAAGCCCCCACTCTGGACTTGGCACTCCCAATGCAAGTTGATGTGAACCCCAAAACTTTGGACAGTCAATGGTCCCATAAAGACGTTTTTACATGAGTGGACCTCATTGTGCTTTGCAGTTCGGATCTTTTGGCTGTCAATGGGATGAAGCTACAGTACATCCTTCTTTTATAACATGGCCAGTGTCATCATGTTCGTATGAACCTAGGTGTTTTTTTGTTTTTCAGTGACACAATTTAGGTCATTCAGCTGCATCTGTCCACACTTTTTCTGACTTTAAGTCTTTGATATTGGAACAGTGTCTCACTGTGTGGAGAGATTTTGAGAGTAGTTTTTCTCATGAATCAACCCTATTAGGAGCAGAGTGCTGTTGTTCATCTGCATTAGCCATGCCTTGATCACACATTTATAGTACTGTGGCCATTTCCTGTTGCTCTAAATGAAGCTTGGGCTACTGTACTGGCTGGCAGGGTAACATTTTTACAGCAACTCTGGCTGACAGGAAAGTCTAGACTATTTTTAACTGCCTTTAGCAAGGCTGTAGTACTGGTCTTGAGATGTTTTCCCATTGTTTCAGACTTCGGTGGTGAATGCTCCCAATACCCCCCCACAAGATCTCAAAATATTCAAATCTATATTGCCAGCAGCCGAAGGTTAATCAGATCGCAGAATGTTGCTGGGAAGGACCACAACCCCTAACAATGTGAGTTTGTATCCTTGCTATACAGTTACAGTAACCTACTGTGTGATTTCTGTTTGCAGGGCTCAGCTGATTCATATACTAGCAGACCATCAGACTCAGATGTCTCTCTGGAGGAAGAGCGGGAGGTGCAGGCCCAGGTCCAGAGCCAGAGCCCAAGCCAGAGCCAAGGACCGGGACAGAGCCGACAGGAGAGGGAGCAGCAGGCCGCCATTCAACTGGAGAGAGCCAAGGTAGCCAATCTGTGACACTACTTAGCCAAATTCATTTGCCGCTACGTTTAAATACATTCACAGACTAGTATTGCTGTTGGCCATACTGGAGTTAATGTTTTTGATAAATATTCTAAATAGGTGCATATGTGTTTGTGTTTCTATCCTCCAGACTAAACCTGTGGCATTTGCTGTAAGGACCAATGTCAGCTATTGTGGCGCACTGGATGAGGATGTTCCAGTACCAGCCACAGCCATCTCCTTTGACGCCAAGGATTTCCTCCACATAAAAGAGGTGTGTACTTGAAAACATGATACCTACTGTATATACTGCTATGTGAATGTTTTTTGATACAAAAATCTGTGAAACATGAACTTGTGTTTTTGTACCTCCTTTTTTTATGTTATCGTCCTCAGAAGTTCAACAATGACTGGTGGATCGGTCGGTTAGTGAAGGAGGGCTGTGAGATCGGCTTCATCCCCAGCCCTCTGAAGCTCGAGAACATCCGGCTCCAGCAGGAGCAAAAGAGAGGACGAGTCCAAGGGTAAGTAACAGAAAAACACACTCTCACTGTTTGTCTCATAAACTAAGCACTATGTGGTCTCAACAACATTTAAATTAGTATTCGAGGTAATTGCAGGTAATTGCTGTACAGTGTTATTCTTTAAAATAATTGGGAATGTGGTATACTGACAACTATACAACAAACTATAAAAGGCACTTAAGCTATGTAAGAAGATATTTTCCATAAAAATTAATTGGTTAACAGCTTTACATGTGCAGAATAACAGATAAAGTTAAAATCACTGAAAGGAACAGGCTCACTGGCTGAACTTGACCCTCTATGACCCTTCCGCAGTTGCTCAAAAATATCATTAACCATTCCTTTCATTGACTTTATTTTCTACTCCATACTTATGTATTACCTTTACATTCAAACAACTCCCGAATGCCTCTTTTGCTCTTTACTGCAGCTATTAGTGTTTACCACCACTTTATCTCATTACCTTTAGTTATGATTATGTTTTTCAATCATCATGCAACTCCATGGGTGTTGGGGGTGTTTTGATACAGAAAATAGTCAGACATGCCACTAATTGGTTGATTTTGTAAAGGGCCGTAGCTACCATTGGGTGCACTGAGGTCATGTCCTCTGTATTGTTTTCTGAAAATGTGGGGTTTTAACGACCTGAGGGGAGTACATCCTACAGTTACGCATAAATTATACTTGGTGGGATCTTTAAAAGCTGATTACTTCATATTCTGATATTTGTGAGACTCAATTTCTTGAATTGCGACAGTTTTAAGCAAAACGAACAAAGAAACAAACAAAAACTCAGTAATACCAGGGATGACAATTATAATTCTGGCAGTATGGAGACACCTTTTGAAAAAGCCTTTAAGACCATCATGGGAGGGATTATTATTAGAGAGATAACATTTACAAAAAATAACACTGAACTACAGCTCAAATTAGTTAATTAATTCATTAGTCAATCAACAGACCATTAATCAACAACTATTTTGGCAATCGATAAAGTGTTTCAGTCATTTTTCACCGTTATATGATATTTTATAGACCAAACGATTGATCAGTTAATCGAGAAAATAAATGTCAGATTAATCGAAAATGAAAAAGATCGTTATTTGCAGTCCAAATTTGAAAATGATTTTCACTGTGGGAATTTGGACTCAAGACTTCAGCATTCCTGCACCCAACTCATTAGTCACATTTGTACACATTTTGATGGAGAACAAACACTATGGAGGCTCTATTATGCTGTCAAAGACACAGCTGGTGTCTGTCCATACAGCTCCTGAGCAGCCCGGGGTTAGACTGATACACACAATAAAATGATTTAATCAAATACAGTAGCATAGATTTTGTCCAGTAACTCCTTGGTAAAAGGCTAATAAGCTCTCCGATTTTGAATTCTACTTTGACCCAGGTCTGCTCATGACTCATGACTATTTACTCCATGACTTCTACTTATGCCAACTGTACCAGTGAAACAGTTTCAATAGCTCTAATTAGCGGTCCTATCAGCCTCCTAGTTTCCTTGTGTGTGTAATGTGTCTTGAAGGTTCTGTCATCCAGAATTTGTACAGTAACTCACATGCACTTCCTCAAGCCTTCTTGTTGAGTTTAATGCTAATCTTACTAGACTGGAGTGCTGCAGCGCTTCACTTACTAGCTTGGCTTCTGTGTCTCACAGACAAGGGGAGACATTTGAACCCCATTAACCAGGACTACATTTTCACTGTAACTGAAAAAATGGAAAAGCCCCTCAAGATAAAATTTGAAGTTACAGCTGAAAAAATCAAATGGTAAAGGACAAATGGACGAGCAAATGCAAAAGGGAGGGAGGTAACAAACAAGACTACTTTACTTTTTGTTATTTTGATATCAGATTTCCTTGTTTTTTGTATTCTTTTTTCTTTTAATACCTAATACTTTGTGCATATAAAATCAGAAAAAGCAAAGAAAGGACTGACTTTATAATTACAAACTGAAGGCCTTAATTTGTTGTCAGTATTACAGTGAATAAAACTGAAAATCTTTACTTTTATGGCCTTGGACTGCTGACATTAGTGGATTTGCTTTGCTTGACAACTTTACAATTTGTGATACCAAGTGGAAGATGTAATCACCCAAAAAATAGTGAATACAATTAATTAGACGTGAACATTTTGCAGTTGATAGCTCATATTTACTGTCAATCTGGCACGACTTGAACGCACCACGTTTTTTTCCCCCTACCTTTTTGTGATCTATTAACCCTGCAACACAAAAGTATTGTTAATCAATATTTTTCTCCCATGTTTTGCACCTTTCCTCTGCAGTGAATGATCATTTTAAGCCTTGGCAATTTTATTTTGTTACTTTTTCTTTCATTTTCCACATTAATACCATGGTGTGTTTCTGTCTTTCTTTATCCCCTCTTGTCTTTTCCAGTAAGTCTGGAGGGAACTCTTCTTCCAGTGTAGAGGATGAGGTATCTGCCTCTATCCGCCCTCTCATATCCTCGGCAGGTGAGGACATCGGACAGGGGGAGAGGGCTGTTAATAGGCAGCTGCCAGCTTAGAGCCAAGCTTCCTGAACCGCAACAACATAGAAAGAATAAGACTCTAAAGCCTTCCCATGTCTCTGCATAGAGCATAAGTTCACTGCGTAGAGTTGTTGGTACATTTTCCCATGATCCTCCTCTTCCTCCAGTTGAGGACTGCAGGCGCTCTGAGACTGGGGCTTACCACAGTGTGAACCCAACGACAAGACTATGAACCCCCCCTGAACTGCACTCATGTGACTTTGTGAATATAACCTTAGGACAATAGAAATACTTTTTATGTTTATTATGCCAGTTTTCCTTGATAGGTTTCATTTGCTAAGAATTATGATGAAAAGTTGCTTATGTGAAGCATGTTTGAATGTTTCTGAGATATTATGGCGGCGCCTCCCCTAGCAGCAGCTACTGACAACACTGTCACTGTCTTCTCTCCCCTCCTACAGGAAAGCAGAAACAGAAAGTGGTAAGTTGGTGACGGTAAAACCCACTCATTTACCATCCACTAGACTCTTGTTGCTGCCATCATAAAATGACAGGAACTAGTAGCACTGACAGGAAGTTACAACCTCATATCACATCCTAGGGCACATAATACTTCAGCCCTACTGAAGTATACATTGCCAAATCATCACCATTCCTGTGATGCCAAAGTACTGTAGTGCCAAGTGTAATAACTACAACTGCCTTTACACGGGATACTTTTGATCTCAGTACTTTTAATAAAGTTTTGGGGAAAGCAATTGTTATTTTACAACTTCATACATTCATCATATTTTTAGTGGTTAACAGTCGAAGTGTAGAGGATACAACACTAAAATGCAATATTAAAGGAATAGTTAGAAAATTTGGGGAAATTCACTTATTCACTTTCTTGCCGAGAGTTAGAGGAGAAGATCGATACCACTCTTACGTCTGCATGTTAAGCATGAAGTTGCAGCCAGCAGCTTGTTAGCTTAGCTTAGCACAAAGACTGGAAATAGGGGGAAACAGCTAGCATGGTTCTGTCCAAAGGTAAAAAAAAATCTGCCTAGCGACAAACAAGATATTACATGGTAATTAGTGAGCTGTGGTAGGCAGATTTTCCAGTCTTTATGCTAAGCTAAGCTAACTGTTGCTTTATATATTTACTGCAGAGACATGAGAGTAGTATCAATCTTGTCATCTAACTCTCTGCAAAAAAAACAATTTTCCTAAAATGTCCTTTTAAATACACAACAAGAGTCTAAGGACAGAGGTGTGCTGGGCAGAAAAAGCGACATACGCAAATGTTTGCTAGTGCCAGCAGTGAGACTAAAAATGTCTTGAGGGTGGTGCTAGAAGAGAAAAACCATGGAGTCATTAAAATCAAAATGGATTATCCCCTTAGAAGAATGAATGTTCTCAGAACATGAAGATACCCTCAGGCACTATGGAAGCAAAGAAAGCAACTGAATGCCTAATTGTGAAATGTAACCACTACTAAATACTTAATGTTGAACCTGAAATACTAATGTACAGCATAGAAATATTTCACTTTGAAAAACATCCATCTGAATATATTTGGTTTGAATTTACAGTTTCAGATAGAAAATTCAAGTGTCCAAAAGTTGTAAGTTGCTCTTTTTTGGTTCATTTTTGGATCTAAGTTTGAGGTCAAGACAAAAAACAAAACAAAAACATGTTCTCAAATTGGATTGGTAAAATTAGGAAACCAAAATTCAAGATGAAAAATTCAAACCTGAACATTTTTGACTCTACCTTAATTTTTAGATCAAAAAATTACTTTGAATAGAGAAAAAAAAAATCAGTTGTCATGGAGATAGCTCAGTGCACTAAGTGTACTATATCTCCATGACTCCATGATTTTTTTTTTGTCAAACTCCCATGAAACTGGAAAAAGCTAGTACGTTGGCCTTGAGTTAAGGTTTTTTTTCATATATATAAATATATATATATATATATATTTGAACACTGATGAATACTTTCTATCTGAATGTAATGAACCCCAGTAAAGATACTTAAAATCAAGTTTTCAAGAGGAAAATTCAGACCGCATTGATATAGCTAGATAAAGTAAAATACTTCAGTGTTATAAGTTTAGTGGTATTTGACATTACTATTTTAGTATTTCAACATTAAGTATCCAGTAGTGATTAAACGTTACGTATAAGAATTAAATTCTTTGCTTTGTATCCATAGCCAGTGTCCAGTGTGTTTTTGAACTGACAGGTAACCATGTTTGACTATAAATTACAAAGAAATAGACATAGACTTTAGTAATACTGTAGGAATAATTTTGCTTGTCAGGTCTGCATCTTTAAATTAATTCACATAACTACATAATATATCTAGTATAACCACTTTGGCATGGTACAGCGTCGTCGTGCTATTTTTTATTGTGTACTTGGTCTGTTACTGTGTTAATTGGTTAGACTGTAGTTGTGTGACTATTTTATAACATCAGTGTAGCCATCACATCCATCCATCCATGTAGCAAATGATAAAAAATGCATTAGTCAAAATGTAATAACATGCTCCTTTAAAGGTGTTGAAAATCGGAAAAAATCTTTTAATGAAGTCACTTGCCAAAAGATGTATTGATTGCTTAAGACTGATTGTATACCAATTATAAATATATAATATATGGTACATTATCAGGAAATCTCAGTTAAAATATTCTGACATTTTGCAGGAAATAATTACATCAATACATTAATTTTTCCCGTTTTGTTTTTATTACATTTTGACAAGTTGCAACAAGTTACATTATCATTTGCTACATGCCTCAACGTGGCAATACACAATTTAACACATCTGATTGTAATTCAAGGTCAGCTGACTCAACAGTCCATTACAGCTGTCTGCTCTGGATATTTTGGTGTTTTCTGTGGAGTTATTATGGTCCATTGTCTAGTTTGTAATAAGTTACTGCTGTTGATTGAATGTGTTTGTGTTAACAGACGGAGCACGTCCCCCCGTATGATGTGGTTCCCTCCATGAGGCCTGTAGTGCTTGTGGGACCCTCCCTCAAAGGTTATGAGGTGAGCAGAAAAGCAAAAATATCCTTTTACTTTTGTCACTGATTAAGGGCCTTTGTTCAAACACCATAAATAGCACTGATGCTGCGTCACTGAATGACACCCAAAAAACAGAGATTATTACATGTGATGTTTACCAGTGCAAAAAGGACAAGAGTACAGAAAGGAGATGAGTCCTGTACGTCTTTCCCTGAATACCCCAAAATAGCTCGCTGTTGGTGCAGTTAATTGTGAGTGTGTCATCGCCCACATAACATCCAGACTAACAAGGAGACTTAAGAGGTCAGATGAAAATATGTTGTGTAATTGGCAGATTTTGGCTTTTCTGTGAAGAGCATCCGCAGTAAACTGTCTCATTGCTTTCATTGCTGTTTATAAATGTATTTTTTAGTATGCACAGAATATTAGGAGTGAAATGCAGTGCTGTAATTGTCTTGATGTACACAGACGATACGAGAGCTATTAATCGTCATTAAAAGAAAATAAGAGAGAAGAAAAAAATCCTAACTACAAAAATACTTGAAGTTCAGATACAACAGCAAAGTTACTCTAGAAAATGAGTCATTGTGAGTCATTTATTCTACTGTTGGTCACATGATAACTATTTGATGACTTCACATCCATCCTGTTCCACTCAGATAAGGCATCATATGTCATTATGGTTTTTTAGCAGCCGAAGAAATGCCATCTGTCTTGTTCTCCTGGATTTGCCTGATGGATGGGGCTTATTCATATTTAGGGTAATTACGGGGCTGGAGCCTATCCCAGCATGCATTGGGCAGGAGACAGGACAAACACTGTGGACAGATTATCAGTGTATCACAGTACTAACACATAGACAAACACATTTAAAAACTACCATTCCCACCTATTGCAATTACAAGTCTTCAGTCCAACAATTTAATTTAACTGTTAGGGGAAACCAGAGGACTACACACAGAAAGATTCAGCTGGATACAAATGCCACAAGTTTATGTTTTATTTAACCAGGAAAGCCTCATTGAGATTAAAAATCTATTTTTTCAGGAGTCTTCTGGCCAAGATAGGCAGCAATAACAATGACTTATAGAGCAACAACAATAAGACAGATAACACTAAAATATTCCACAAAGTTAAGCAGAAATGCAATTATAAAATCATGAATAACAATTCTAATACAGTCATGTAAAATATTTCATCCTAAAAACAACATACAGTATATTGCACCCAATAACCAAATAACAGACCTGTTCAAAGATAACTACTTTTTTACTTTGTTTGCCAAACTCTTCCCTTTTTCTATGCAGGTAACAGACATGATGCAGAAAGCACTGTTCGACTTCCTCAAGCACAGATTTGATGGCAGGTAAGACAAATATTAATTCTGCCCTGTAGTAGTTTGGCAAATGTCATATTTTGACTTAAGTTGGCTCAATGATGCATCTCACCACTGCGTTCTAGCAAGTTTAAATTACTTTCACTGCTCCTTAAATTACAGTTCACAAACTCACGTATCAGGTCACATATCTTCTTTTGAATACAGCCAAAAGTGGCTGAGCAGTGAGGTTTCGAGAACTGTTGTGCTGCACATAATGAATAAGTTCTCACATCCTGCCACTTTGAGGAATGTACAAATATATATATATATATATATAAGAAATTTTTTTTTGTCCACAATATGAACAAAATATATCACATCACAGAGGATCTAACTAATTCATCTTAATTAATCTGTTTTCATGTATAAAAATGTTTATTCTTTCTCACCATTTTTACAGGATATCTATCACACGGGTCACGGCAGATATATCATTAGCCAAGAGGTCTGTTCTCAACAACCCCAGTAAGAGGGCCATCATTGAAAGATCCAACACTCGCTCCAGCTTAGGTAAGAAAACTCTGCATGTTCCACTGTGCTCAGTTTATTTTCAGGTTAGTCTGTTTAAAATGGAAAACATAGCTACCTTTTTTTTTTTTTTTTTACATTATTTGCACACATGCAGAAACTTTAAAATGTTTACTGGAGCTCATTCAACCCACTTTTCCTTAGACAGTTTAGACAGACCTGTGTAACTCTACAGTATGTTTAAACCTGCATTAACTGATTTTTTGGCCACTTGGGGCAGCGGAAACAAGCTGTGAACACAACACACGTTATCGCAATTTATGTTGATATGGCTAATGTGTTAGTTATCAGTTGCCAATCTCACTGCCAATTAACCTCCATTTGGAGTAATTTTCTGTGGGTTTGTCACTACGAGCAACCTCTTTCACATTAAAGTAGTTGTTTGATCCATTATTACTATCATAAGATAGATTAGAGCAGCAAAAAACAGGGACAAGGCTGATTGGAGCGAATTGTTGATAATAGAAACAAATTAGAACTGTGCAAACGTCTAAATTTGTATCGTGCATTTGAAAAGTATCTTGTCTCATCAGCTGAGGTGCAAAGTGAGATTGAGAGGATCTTTGAGTTGGCCCGCTCCCTGCAGCTGGTGGTGCTGGACGCTGACACCATCAACCACCCAGCCCAGCTCCTCAAGACCTCCCTGGCCCCCATCATTGTTCATGTTAAAGTCTCCTCGCCAAAGGTAAGGAGTGTTGTGTGAACATGGCCAAACATGAAAGACACATCTCAAAGCAATAAGATCAGTTTAACTCTCTGTGACAAGCTCAGTAGCAGGTTTATGTCAATATTGTCAAGCCTGGACAAAACGTAGCATAAGAAACTTAATCATGGGATATAATCTCCACAGCTACTGTCCCACAGAGTCATTCAGTTCGTGGAGACAAACAGCAGGAACACCTAGACATGTTAAAGGTAACACTCTCTATGTTAGGTTGATATTTACCCTCCACCTGGTGTAGCAGCTCAGCACAAGCATAATACTGTACTTTAAAGCCACTGACTAACATGCAAGGCTTTTTAATTTAGCGTTTGGAGTCAGTAGAGACTTCAAATCTGCACCAAATAATCTACACAGTGGCACCTTTGCATGGAAGAGTACGTCTGCTGCACTTCTTCCCTCTACACTGGGACTAAAGCAGTAACCAGAGTAGTTGTCTGGCTGTGAAGGGTGAATAATTTGATGTGCTCACACAAGAGAACCTCCCAAATACGACCACAGATCAGTGAAGATGCGTCTTCAAATTTTTATTGAAACGGTGCACTCGTTTAAAGGCAGCCACATCCTCGTCAGCTGACTTTCACACCACACCCTCCTAGCATGCAAAATGCTCGCTTTGCAACAGGAAAACTGACCAATGGCAATGGCAGTTTTATTTATATAGCACATTTCATTTCAAGTAAATTCAATGTGCTTTACATTGAAAGGCCAAATATAAAGATATAGGCATAAACATGAGAACTTAGGTAACATAAGCAACATAAATATAAGAATATAAGCATGAGTAAAATTCAGAAACTGAATCAATGAAGCATACACCCAACGTACATTAAACATACCACACAGAAATATGAACAAAAACACCAACACAATCAAATAGAAACCGCTGTCCTATCACATAGCCGCACATGGAACCACTGTACAAGGAACAGATAACTTAACCTAATTTTAACCTGTAACCAAGTCTTAACCCTCAAAAAGCAGACTCTACCCGTGGGGACCAAAAATTTTTGTCCATTCATGCATTCATGTTAAAGTCCCCACCGGGATATAAGAACATGTTTGGATAATCCTGCAAATAGAGCATTACAGTAGTCTAACCTGCCAGTTTCTGAGAGTCAGTTTGAGATATGAATGCTCTAAGTTTTTATATATACATTTTTAAGTGATAAAACGCTACAAACAAATCAGGAAGCAGCAATATCACCCGTAAAAAGCAGGAGACAGGATTTTAGAAATACTTAGGTCATGAGTCATGAGTCCCTCCCTCCCAAACATGAGCAGACATTAAAAGGAAAGCCTTTTACATTTTTTTTATTATTATTTGAATTGTGATTTTATTCATTTATTTATAGTTTTTGTTAATTATATGTCCCTTCATTTGGGTCATTAATTCTGTTGGTTTAAAATAGTCACATTTAAATACTTTGAGTTGATACTGGAATAAAGTAAATAGTTTTTAATTGCAGAATGTTAACTCTCCATCAGGTTGATAAAACTCCCAAATTCCCAGAGGAAATGCAGGAGGACATGAGCTCAGTGTCCTCAGTGGTAGTAAGACCAGTCCACAACGAAAAGCACATTTTTATTTTATTGTGCAAACATATTTAAAATAAAAGATACAACTGAAACTATTTTTTTCTCTCAAGAACCACGTGGATATTCACCAATAATGGTGCTGGAACATTAACATGCATAATGTGTGAACAGGCATAGATTAAGTGGATCAGTAGGTCAGGCTATTTAAACAAAATGCACTAAAGTAGGCAGTAAATTGTTAAATTAATAAATCCTATAGTCCATAAAACATAAAGATAATAGACATGTAAAAAAGCTATTCAAAACAGCCATCACTTTAAATCATTAATATGAATCTAAAAGTGGAAAAATAAACTCCTACACCAGAGTTACCACAACTCTGAAGAATACAGAACTTTGCTAAGTTTTGGTTGCATTATGTTTTTCTGGTCATATATATATATATATATATATATATATATATATATATATATATATATATATATAAAACTAGCACTATTAAATCTCTGTACACACAATCACATCCTCAGTTGTTGAAAAATACCTCCCATTACTCATAAACTAGAATCCCTTCATTTCTGCACTCATCATGTGATGAGGAGGGTAGCGGGTGACCTGGACCGAGTGCACCCAAAGCTGCGATACGTTTGGTTCAGTGTAACTGGAGCATCATGTACTTTCCTACTCTGCCATCCAGGTTCTGCAGAGGCTAGTCAAATCCAGAGGGAAGTCCCAGAGCAAACACCTGAATGTGCAGCTTGTAGCAGCTGACAAATTGGCCCAGTGTCCTCCAGTAAGTGGCCATCCTTATATACTGGCTAATGGCATGTTGACCTCCTACTTTTATTGTTTTTTATGTTAAAAAATTAAGTTCTCAAATATGTTCCTGCACTCAGAGACAAATGTCTCCCGAGCTCAAATGAGATTCAGACATATTTTTTGTATCTTAAAACCAAAATAACTACTTTGCAAATATATTTTTGGATTCACACATCACATTGCAAACATGGAATTGGCTGCATTCATTTGAGGTTTTAATGGGATTCCTTGTTCCTTAGAACAAGCTAGCTGAATTTATTCATTTTTTTCCGCTCACAAATCTACTCCAGCCAGTTCACATTGTTTCAACCAATCACAGCAGGTATGTGGTTATTCAGTCCAACCAATCAGCTCCTTAATCCTAAATCTGATATTTTGTAATTTATGTTGGTTTCTCTATATTAACATTATAGATTTACACTAACTTATTCAAGTACAATACAATACTAATATTCTTTGCACAGTACATAGCAACACAGCAGGAGCTCACATAAAATGTTAGTGTGAAGATAATTTACGTCTTATCTCATTTTCATCCTTAGCGTCATACCTGCTTTCCTCCCTCTTACCATCTGCTGCTAACAGGAAATGTTTGACATCATTCTGGACGAGAACCAGCTGGAGGACGCCTGTGAGCATCTCGCTGAATACCTTGAGGCCTACTGGAAAGCAACCCATACCTCGATGGCGACGCCCTTAAACCCCTTGCTGGGACGCAACCTGGGCCCCACCACCCTCACCCCTTACCCCACCAGCATCTCTGGACTGCAGGTACATATCCACTAGTCCCAAGTTGTTTAGTTTATCTATAGAGCTGTCCACACAGTGTCTGTGGAGATAATAAAGGTAAGAGAGAGACACAGGATAAGAGGAATCATTTCGCCCTTTAATTCAAACCATTAGGAACCTTATAAACGTCCTGACTCTGCAGTATATTTGATTTTAAAATGCATATTAGAGGAACAATGGTTAGACATTTCCACACCTGTCTAAATTTATGTGTGAGACAAAGCCAAGCAAGTAGTTAAACCCTTGTGTTTCTGTTGCTTCTTAACCCAAATACATAGTCTCATGTGATGAGAAAAATGTTCAGAGTCGAGTTGTTTCATCTGAATGTCTTTGTCAGAAATGAGTTTACATAATCCACATATTACATAGTAAATTTTCTGAGTCATTACCATAGGCCACTCATAAGAACCATAGCTGTTAGATAAAGGTGAATGACTCAAAAACATCCAATATTTAGTGGCTCTGTAAACAAACATTATGATCCTTCCTCAAACACACTGCCAATTGGTGAAACTTGCCATCCTCTCATCACCTTGCCAAGATTGGGTGAAGCTGCTTTACTTCATTACTTTAGTGTATTTTGTTAACAAGCATGAAAAGCCAAATTTGATCATGGCTGCTAGAGCTCGGGGACTCCACTGCAGACCAGGTGCATGAAAAGAAGATGAAATCAAGGAAATCAAAGTCTTTTTTTTGCATTTTCGACCCCCAAAGCAGCCAATTCAGTGACTGTAGAGAACCAGTGAGAACTGACCTGTAGGGGAAAATAAACGTATTTTTCAAGGGCAGTTCTTGCCTTTTTGATCAATAGTTACACGGTTACTGAAATAATCAGGTTTTATCCATAAAGGAATGGTTCTGCATTTTGGGAATCATGCTTACCTGCTTTCTTGTCAAGAGGCTAGCTCTTTCCACCTGTTTCCAGTCTGTATGCTAAGCTAACCGTCTCCTGGCTCCAGCTTCATATTTACTGCACAAAAATGAGAGCGGAAGCAATCTTTTCATCTGACTCTCAGCAAGAAAGCGAATAAGCGTCTTTCCGAAAATGTCAAATACTGCCTTAACTAAAACATTTGGTTAGGGTTAGGGAAGGATTGTGGTTATGATTTTTAGAAAAGAAAATGTTAATTGTAGGTAGGTATTCCTTGTAAAGAACTGGTTTCGCACGTACGATGCATGTTTTGACTTTGTCGCTTGAAATGTCATCAAAAGTTAGGAACATTGTCGTTGCATGGGCTGCTTTGGGTATTTTCAACCCATTTTTTAATATTTCATGGGAATTTTACTTTTCGCTTTTTATGGGTACCACTATAATTCCCTCTTGTTAAATAAGGTTAATCTGTTTTGTCTGTTTGCCTCAAGATGAGCAAAACTACAGTACGTATAATTTCATCTCAGTAATAAAATGAATTTACTTTTCCTGAATTGGTGGAAAAGGATGATGTTACTATATAAACCTTGCCTAGTACTATGCATTGATGTCCAATCCTTTCATTGTCTGTGAAGTTGTGTTGTCTCCAGCCTTACTTGTGTCCTTGGTATGTTCATGTGATTAGCAGAGCCAAAGAATGCGACAGAGCAACCACACGGGAGACCATTCTACCCCGAATGAACGGCGCAACCTGATGACATCAGACGAAAATTACCACAACGAGCGAGCGCACAAGGGACGCAACCGCATGTCTTCTGGCTCACAGCATAGCCGGGAGCAGCAGGACCCCTACCAGGACTACCAGGACCCCTATCAGGATGCATACAAGCCACATCGCAATCGCAGTTCACCGGGCAGCTACAGCCATGACTCCCGGCACCGGCTCTGAGCCCACTTCTGTCATCACCAGGGCCCAAATGGTCCAGATTCCACCCAAAATAAACGCTGCAACAGAGCCAAAATGGTCCCAAATTGTACCCTTTTGTTTCGGTTTGCGTTAATTTGTTTTGTCTACCTGGCTATTTTTCACTTTAAAAGTCCAACAAAATCCTGTTCAGGTGTTTGTTTGTAATGAAGCTGCCAGGGTAACCCCCGTCAATCAACAGCGTGTGTAGTCGAGAGGTTCAGGATGCCAACATTAACTAATGCTGTAAAATGAATTCCTTTAATTTATGTTTCTGGGACCTTTTGGGATTGTACTAACACAATACTCAGCAGATGTGCAGCGCAGATTGTGCTTGTTGCCCGTGTCAGCAAGCTAATTATGGATAGTGGTCAGATGGTGATGGTGTATGGGCTTCTAAGTGCCTGGGACATCGCACCAAGTCGGAGGGAAGTCCACCGCACACAGACTGCTGAAGGCTGCTGACCCCTACCCTGGACCATGTATAAATCCGCTCACCATTTAGCTTATTGCATGCTGATAGATGATCAACCTCCGCATCCACTTCATTGATATTTTGTACCTAGCATTCTGGATTCTCCCATGTTGAGATGTAGATACAGAGGTCCAATTTTCTAAATCACCTGATTGTGTGGATAGGCGGTAGGCGGTGGGTTTGTGTGGGGGTGTGCAGATGATATCTGGCTGCTAGTTTTGAAAACTGGTGCTTCACATTCCCAAACTATTTTGCTATTTGAAAGTCACTTTGAGCAAGGCCAGCTTTTCTGTAGCATAGCTTTAGGATTTCATTTGGGTGAAGACCCTCACCGTCATAAGCGGAGCAGATTCTGATGGTGCTGGGATCAGATCTCAGTTGGAGGTTGCCTTCTGTGGGAGAAGGCAATACTGCTTCTGTTCTTAACAGCTAGCACTTGCAGAGTTAGAGAAGTAAGAAGCAATAGCTGTGAGAGTCTGTCAGATAGTGAAATACAATAGCAAAATACTACTTGAGATACCATTTGAGGTGTGGACCAGCATAAAAAACAATTCTGTGTGAACCTTTTGAGCAGTTTGGGATGTTCTGTCTGATATTTTTGGCCCTGCCAGCATGAAGAATAGGAATTGGAACAGTTTTTCAGTTTGATAGACCTAAAAGAGCATCTCCTGCTGAAATTACAGGTTGTTTTGCATTTAATAGCATTGAAATCAATGTTGTATAACATTAAAACAAAGGTACAGATGTTGGTTGGTTAGTCTTGCGATTGGTTCATGGCCATCAAAGTTCCTTCCTGTGGTTTTAGGGGATTAAAGCATTAAAAATGTGACATGGCAGGATCGGTTGCATCATGTTCATTCTCTGTGTAGCTGGCATGTTGTCCTGACTGCAGAGCATGTTCCTTCCAAACGTAAAATAGAACCCTACTTTTATCAAGTTGATGTTTGTAGACGTATAGGGCACCTTTCTCCAAAAAAAGAAGAAAAAAAGAAAAGAAAAAGATGCCCCAAATTACAGATGAATGATATCACTGGATCCATGAGGTTTGTAACTCACAGTAACTCAGTACACTGAAATAGCTAACAGAAGACTTTAAGTATTGGTTTATGTCATTCTGAAAGTTTAAAGTGTTTTAGTGGGTTGCATGACTCAAAAGTGGAGCCACCATAATGATAACAGCTTCTATTAATTCAGAATTATGGTTTAAGGTAGAAAGTGCACTGAAACAGTTGTCTTAACAGTGATAAAACTCCAACCCCAGCCCTCACAAAAGGTTCAGTTGAGATAACATAATGGTGCTTCGTATGGAAGCAGAGAGCTGCTGTGGTTGCTAATAATGTTTTTGTCATTATTATAATATACTGTACATATCTTATTCTTTTAAGATATCAAATTATCTTGTGATTACAACTTAATTATCTCATCTCAAGGTAACAAACAGTTCTAGCTAGCCAATTTTTAGCCAATTAATAATACATTTACATTAAATTAAAAAAGAAAACTATCACAGGATAATGGTCTTCCGTACTTTATAGCCTATCCACAAAGTCATTCCTCTCACCTTTGAGAGAAAGAGGTCTCAGGAAAAAGTAAGCAGCATTTGTTAACTTGAAATAATGAGATAGTTAAGTTGTTATCTTGGCGTGACAAAAATATAGTAATTACAAAAACCACAAGAACATAAATTGTTATCTGAACAGTTTGTCATCTTGAGATAATACAGTAATGGGACTTTTTGGCTACTTGAGGCTTCCGTAGGTTTTGGACAGGGAGGTCTTTCTGGAAAGACGAAAACTGAGTAAAGTGTGTCATCTGATTCATGTGTTCTCCTGGCAGCGTGTCTTTGTTTTGTCCTCGATGCACCTAAGAGGCGTGAAGAAGGATAATGTGCTGTATAATGATAAACAAGCTTATCCTCAATTCAGAAAGCTTGTTAGTTTGCTTTCTAATGCCACAAAATGTTAATATCCACAAACAGATCTAATTGTTAATTTCTTTACTGGTATGGAGGACCAAACCTGACATAAATGAACTAATTAAAATCTAGAAATCAATAAATTATTTAAAGTAAATGAACAAATAAGTTATATTTACTCAATAAAGAATTTTAAAATTTGATCTACAAAATGTACAGACAAATAAATGTGTGATAAGTTATATTCACATTATTTTGTTGATCTTTTATTAATTTTTTTTTTAATACATTTTTTTTAACTATTTATTCATTCCTTCAATCGATCTCACCAAAAACACACTGCCAGGGAATATATATTCTTTAAGGAAAAGAAATCACGGTGAAACAAGTGATTTTTTCCCCGATGTGCTCTCTGTTATCAGATATGTACAGTATAACAGACCATATTTGTCAGAAGAATTTTCTTTGGCATGTTTAGACAAATGTTGAAGCTACTTTTAACATTTAGACCCCTTCCCTTCTGACAAAAACGATGTACAGTAGTGACCGCTGCAGCACCAGATTAGCTTGGTGCCTTAAAAACAGTGAATGAACCTCTAACATGCTCAGAAAATAAATACTGGCTCAATAGAGGATCCATTCCCTTAAATATAATGAGTTGTAATGATTTTGATGATGTTGTCTTGATCTATACAGAGTGCTATTTAAACAGTTAAGGTTTGAATAACAAATCAAAAACTGCTTTAAAAAGAACAAAAGATAAGTTGGGAGTTGCTGCTTTTAGGGTCATTTCCATTTTTGAATTCTAACATCTCTAATGGTCTATCATAAATTAGTAGAAACATGCTCAGTGTGTTAAAGAGCAACTCCACACTACAGTATATCTTTCCTTCCTCCATGAAGGAAAATGTTGCTGCAAGGTTCATGTCTGTTGTACTTTTGACCCAATAGCACAGTTTGGTGTGGTCAGTATGTGTCATCAGTATGTTTGACCCCAGCTAACTGTAGGATTATGAACCTGGGTGTAGTTACTCTTTAAATCAATCGTATCACCAGACAAGAACATTGATATCGGACGATTCTGCAAAACCCCAGATAATGACAACAATTTTTTATGTTCAATGCCAACGTTTTAATCCACACAAAAACTTAAGTAAAAACGGCAAGCAGGGCGCAATAACATCTTGAAGTCTTGTTGTTACGGGAGGTTACCAGGCAACCAGCAGAGGGACTTCAGGAAGTTAATACCTCGCCAAAAGAATAGTCCAGCACATGTACAGATTAAATAATGGATATATATTATATAAAGTGTTAATCACTCTGGCTGCCCTGCCAACAACGCTGTCGAAAGATTCGTGGACGTTGTATTGTTTTTAGCAAATGAATTACATTCCCGTGGAAAAAAAAATTGCAAAAAGCAAATTTTGCCTATAGTGTTGTGCTTCTTATCAAATTCACATCACTATGGATCATCCATCGTTACCGACTGATTTGCAGCAGCAACACTGTTTTGCATGCTTTGGCGCTGAAGTTAGCATGCAGTTCCCTCCTATTTTCAGAAAATATATAATGCACTTCACTAACTCACCAGGAACACTAACAATGTCAGACACCTTGGTCCATGCATTTTTTTTTTTTTGTAACTACGCAAACGGACACATCGTAGATGATTGGGAAACCCGCCACAGCAATTATCAGCCTCTCCTCCCTTTTGCTTGGGGACTAATGTTTGGTCGGAACCAAAGTTTACACGATTGTCTTCTCTAGAATTATCTTGAGCAGAGGACTTCTTAATTCCGATTGGTTGCCACCAATCTGCGTCATAGCTCATTACCATAAAGTTGCCCGGACTTCAACTTTCCTCGACACTCACACCGTCCAAGATGCTCCGTGCCGCTGCTTGCCACCGGCTCACATAGAAAATGAGTCACTTTGACGCTCTCATCGGCAGCGGTCTGAACGCACAGTTAGAGGTGCTGCTAGGTGGATTTAGCTACTTTCAGACAGAGCCAGGCTAACTATTTCCCTCTGTTTCCAGTCTTTATACTAAGCTAAGCTAACAGGCTGCTGGCTTTAGCCTTATATTTCACACATAACAGTGAAAGTAATATCAATCTTCTCATCTAGCAAATAACTGCCTTAACTAAAACATTTGGTTAAGATTAGGGAAGGATTGTGGTTATGGTTTTTAGAAAAGAAAATGTTAATTGTAGGTTTGTGACAGAACAAGGACTCTGGTCTCCTATATAAAAGTCGGAGGTTATACATGACCTCCACACCCTTACTTTTCCCGTCACGTAAAGGGCACACTACTTCCTGCATTGGCACTGAACGTGCAGAATTGTCCAATATGAATGTAACTGGGGTTCCTAGCAGGCAGGTCTTGATAATATGTACTTCGATTTCTATGTAAACTGTTCAGGAGGAACGTCTTGAAAGTGCACCATCTTTTACTGTCACGCTGTGTAACTAATTCGTTATTTGAATCTTCAGAAAGTAAACGTAAATTCTGTCCTATATACGAGATATATGACTATCCCCAAGAATTGTACAGCCTGACACTATTTCAAAATGTCTTGAAGGGACCTCATTTGCAAGGCCTAATTAGAGCAACTTTCAAAGGAGATCATGGCCGAACACCACACTCCTCTTTTTTATACCCTGACAACAACTAAAGTCTGACCTGACATTAAATACTGAGCAAATGTTTTTCTGTGGTGCAGAGCAGCTCTTAATTTATTGATTTAAATGCAGAATAAGGTGTAAGGTATTTTCTCTTAATACATCACTTTGTATAGATCAGGATGAAAGGGGGAGAATAATTTTGAAAAACTTGTATAGCACAAAGTAATGAGCAAAAAACTAAGGTGTTTTTGAGCAACTGTTTGTACAATGTGAATCTAGAATAAGGGCACAGATTATTTCCAGAATCAGTTGATTTCTTTGCCCACATTCCCTGTTAATCTCTTTGTTGCACACTGTTTGTTAATGGACTGAAATATCAAGACTGCAAATGAAAAACGTGTTTTAATGCTACTGTTTATAAGCACGCTTATCCGTCTCATTCTGCCCCATAGCATTAATCTCATTGGTTGATTGAACAGTGAGCCATTTTCCATTCAAAATCAAACCAACCAATGTTGAGCTGGGCTGCTTGAGACAATCAGAAGGGATTTCCAGACCAGCGTCCCACCATCTCTCTCTTTGTAAATGCCCTAAAATGATAAGAGATGTTTGCCCCTATAAGTTGTGGAATTAGATCAGAACAAAAATAATGCCATGCTCACTCACAGACCTCAAAAACAGTCCGTCCTGGCTTTCTTTTACCTTTGTTTCACCTTTACCTGCAGCCAAACTTTTGCCAAAAATTGAACTTATTACTAATTTCATTTTTCACGGATTAAATCTCAAGGTGACCATAAAATACAGAATTTATTGGGAAGGATTTTCTTTGGTAAAATGTAAAACAGAATAGGAAAAAAAATAAACAAAAGAAGCAAAAGAACAAATATTTATTCCAGTAGAAAAGTAATAGATGAATATTTGCTGGTGATTATTTTTATAACAAATAAATGTATATAATGTCATTGAGAGATGCTATTTGCTGTATACATGTGCTGAAATGAGACGACGATGACGACCCATGTGGGACACTTGGAACAACAGCAAGGTCCAGTATACAAAGTTTCAGTAATTTGCAATACAAAACGGCATGCTGTTTTAAAATGAGGAACTTCATGTACTGTACTATGCAACCGCAAACTGTGTACATCGCTTCATGCTGTGGCTTCTCCAACCACCCTTTTCCAAGCAGCTTCATCTGGACTTTTAGAGGATTTTTGTGTTTATCTTTTTTTTTTCTGTGGAAGATGACAACCTAAGCGGTTAATGCGGTATTGCATGCATAATATACCATTCTAATTTATAAAAAGGAATTAAAGAAAAATACATGAAATTGGAGGTGATTGTGTTTAAGGCAAAGCTACAAGTGACTTAAAACATTTCTTTTTCAAAATAAAAGTCGTTCTAAAGTTGTCTACAGTATTGGTTTTTTTTTTAGTGTAATGAATGTTTGATTAACTCGAGACTCGAAAGGTTTCAGAAAGATTCACTTGCATTTCGTTGTTGTGTGGTGTATTTTGTTGATGCTTTGTTTCTCAATTTGTGATCTCTCGTGAGTTGCAAATCATTAACAAGGAAATTGACTGAAATGTTGACACATGGAGGCACTAAAATCACAGTATATTTTTAGCCAGTTACTAAATTCTAAACCTGAACCTGTGTGAAGCCTGATAGATCTAGTGTTGAAAAGCAGATACTTCTACCTGTTGTTGGCTGCTCTACTACTGTATTTAGCAGGGGTTTTCAAAGTCTGACTGTGCACTCCCTCAGTCAAAATCTTGTCAACAGGATGTATAATGTTGCTATGGAGTCAGTTAGCTGTTGACTACAACTTGAGGCCTTTTTTTGGGGACTATATCTTTATATTTTAGCACATTGGTATGATTAAGCAGCTCCTGTTGCATTGTACCTATGGACGTACAGACAACTATCACTGGATTACTTTGATACTGAAGAAAACTTAAAAACGTGATGCATAATCAGTCAATCAAACTTTATTTGTATAGCACCCTTCCTACAGTTTAGTGCTTCACATATGACCTACAACATGATAATAAGACAGCAGTGTAGACCGTAAGTGAAATAAAATAGATTAAAAAACAGCTGCTCTCACATGCGTAAAGCTAAAAGCTGCCTCACCAAGAGTTTTAGTTCTGAACTTTGCAGAACTAAAACTGATGAAGCAGCAGCAGCGCCCTCTGCTGTTCCTGGACTAATGTATAAAATAATATTTTAAAAAGAAGAAATCTCAATGAGAAATTTAAACTCCAGGTACTTCTTTGATTTGACTTGTTTACTTACTTAATGTTGATTTTTTTTTCCTCTAATGATTTTAGGCTATATGGTGCTTTTTGGATAGATAGACTGATATATAGATAGAGTGACAGAGTGACAGAGTGACAGAGTGATAGATAGATAGATAGATAGATAGATAGATAGATAGATAGATAGATAGATAGATAGATCTTACTTCGGCCTCCGTCATACACCACCTCCCCCATTCAAACCACCATGGAATCAATTAGCAAAATATACAATCACAGCCAGTTTCTATCTGCAGGACTCAAAGGGTATAAGTCATAGTTTTTGGTGAAGAGCCACATTGGGGCTATAAATCATTTCTGTGTTATCTATGTTGTTTATTTCCGTGTGCGTCTATTGTGATTGTTTATTTTGATCCTATTGTTGTTTAGTGTAGACACTTACCCTTTATAGATGATTGATCATCCTTTTTCAAGAAAACCTAAAAAAAAGTCTAAGCCAGAATCCTCAGATATAAAACAGCTCTTGATGATTAGCTCCAAACAAGAGAAGAAGATGTCTCAGTTCATCAGGGGCTCTTGAATTTAAATCAGGTCCAGGTGGGCTGATTTTGAGTGGACTGTTGGTGAAGTACTGTAAGTGTGTAGCGAAGGCTTCAGTGTAACTTTGTACAGTTGTCCCAATTTGTGTATTTTATTCCTTCATCAGTTCCTCTTTAAATAATCCAAATATGTCTTTATTAATGTCTGTAATGATTTCAGCATTTCTTCTTTCTTTGTTGATGAGTAAGTCATGTCCGCGCTTTTTCTCCCCTGATGAAG